>NC_045765.1:14483775-14798152 GCF_008692025.1 Phocoena sinus | reverse complement strand
TTTTCCAGCAGTAGGAGAACCTAATATTCAACAGTATGCACAAAATATGGGCCTTCCCCAGAACCGTATCATTTTTTCACCTGTTGCTCCTAAAGAGGAACATGTTCGGAGAGGCCAGCTGGCTGATGTCTGCTTGGACACTCCACTCTGTAATGGACACACCACAGGGATGGATGTCCTTTGGTCAGGGACACCCATGGTGACTATGCCAGGAGAGACTCTTGCTTCCCGAGTTGCAGCTTCCCAGCTCACTTGTTTAGGCTGTCTTGAGCTTATTGCTAAAAACAGACAAGAATATGAAGACATAGCTGTGAAACTGGGAACTGATCTAGAATACCTGAAGAAAATTCGTGCCAAAGTCTGGAAGCAGAGAACATCTAGCCCTCTGTTCAACACCAAACAATACACAATGGACCTGGAGCGGCTCTATCTACAGATGTGGGAGCATTACGCAGCTGGCAACAAACCTGATCACATGATTAAGCCTGTTGAAGTCACTGAGTCGGCCTAAATAATGGCTGTGTGCACAGGAGAATTACCCTGTACCTGAGCCTCAACCTTCTGGGGGAAAGGGAACTACTTTCTCCTTATCTGTACAATACCATGTTGCAGATGGGTGACAGACAATGATAAGAAATAGCACAGCCAGACTTGCTTCCTGCATGATCATGATCACGATAGGGAGAGACACAAGAGGTGGGAAACTGCTGTTCCACAAGGAGTCTCCACAGAATTTTGCAGCAGCCAGGTGTCTGGAAGGTAAGTCTGGAAGGTCTGATCTCCCTTGGTCTTCCATGGGATGGATGGTGAGTGTGGAAGGGAGATAGAGATTGCCCAGCCGTTTTGTGATTATGATGGATTGATTGAGTCTTCTGAATTAATATTTTTCTTTATATTTTGGGTATTGGAGCTTTTAAAAATGTTTGGTTTCAGGTATTTTTATTCATGTGAAGTGTATATGATTCTCTTGAGATAAGGTTTTAAGCTAAAATATTCCTTGTTTTAGTTTCTGAACTCTACAGATAAATGGGGACTTCGCTGGTGTAGTCTTTTTATAGGTTTTATAAACCACTATATCAGTCATTTTAGTGTCTGACATAATGTTTGGAACTATCAGTGCTTTGTTTGTTTATAGATGATGGCTTAAATTCTTTTCCTGGTCCGTTTCCTTCTTCCCTTCTCCCCACTTTAAAAATTCTCCTATAACTTGGCTAACAAAAAACCAAGTCTGATTCAAAACGTCCCAGAGTGTTTCTCTTAAACGCATCATCTGGTGCCAAATGAAGATTCTTAGGAGTGATTAGTAATTCTGAAGGGCACAGTTGTGGTGCTGTCACTGATGATGATAATAATGGATTTTGGCCCAGAGTTTTGACCTCTTTCACCAGTGTTTCACCATTGACTGCCCCTCTATGCTGCTTCCAAAAGTGATAGTGTGTGATAAGATTTTTACTTTACTTCTAAAGTGTTTTTTTTTTAGTGAGTCCTGTTCTTCCTTTTTCTTTCAGCAGAAATGAAATCCCAGGTAAGTATAAGTATTCAAATATTTGATCAGTAAGTCGCAGTTATCTCCAGTACATTAAATAACTTTCATCAAAAAACATGTTATAGGTAAAAAGCGCTGAAGGACCAGCTATGTATATGATAATTATGTTTCAGACCTTCTAGGGTATTATATATAATAACTTGTCTTCTGGACGTGGTCTTGAAGTCTTTATGGATTCAGCCTCAGTAGTAGTGAACTGCACTGCTACTTGGTTTGGAGTACAAATTAGACTTGAGCCGTCCTGGAGGTTGAGTTTTTGGTATTGAAAACCACAGGAATGAAATTATTGTATTTCAACAAAGGATTGAGGGCTTGAGGCTTAAACAGGCAACATATGTGTGGGAAGCAGTCAGCCTTGAGAGCAGGTAAGGACATGCCAGGCATGCCGCCGCTGCTCGAAGTGACTGTCCCTACTTGTTCCCCTCCTTGTTCCATTCCATGGGAGATAAATCACCAGGGCCCAGAGATCAGAAAGAATGTAAAATGAGACAAGCAAAGCTGTCTCCCCCCTGCACATGCAGGTTATTTTTGATGCTTCTGGGTTTATGGGTTTCCTCCCAGGGAAGTTAACCTTGAGCCGAGACAGTCTGTAGATAATGTAAACCACCATCTGGCAGCCTTCCTTTTTCTAGTCTAGATAATCAGCAACTGTAGCATAATAAAATTTGCCTTGCAACCATCAGTTGTCTTGGTCCTTCTGACCCCATCCGTCGGTGCTACCTTACCCCTTCCCTTCTGACCCAGGGCGGTGAGATCCTCTTTCTCCGGCTGGTCCGCGGCAAGTGGCACGGGAACAGGGACCTGAAGCGTGAAGGCAATTAAAAGAAAAAGTAAGTGCAGGTAAGAGAACCCTTAAGCAAAATATGTGTGGCCACCAGTAGACGTGAAACTAATAGAGGCATAAGGCAATACTCAGAAGTAAAATAAGATGGGGCAAAAGGGCTCAAAGGAGTGTGAATTATTTGCTCAGGTTTTACTTTTGATGCTTAAAACTCGGGGTAATAAAGTTTCTACCTCACAGTTAACTGAATTTTTACAGCATATCCATGGTGTATCTCCCTGGTTTCCTGATGGCGGCTCTGTTGACATAGAAATCTGGCAGAAAGTTGGAGAAGATTTAAAAAATTATTATGAGTCTTGAGGGCCTACTCATACTCCTGTTGTTACATATAGTTTCTGGAATCTGATAAAAATATGTTTAGATTCTTTTCATGATAGTGTTGATTTGAATGTAAAGTCAGAAACACGTAAGCCTCTGACAGAAGGAGAGACTGTATTATCAGCTACTGTGTCGCCACTTCCTAAACCGAAAGAGCTAATTAATTTAAATATTTTAGATGAAGAGGAACATTTTGACTTAACAGATGAGGCTTGTAAACATAAAAGAGAGAAATATCCTGAGGATGATTTTCTAATGGCTATGACAGATAAGTCAGTGAAAAAGCTGCAGGTTAATAAGGACTGTCTTCCTCAAAAATCTACATCTGTAAAAATGCTCAGTCCCTTGCAGCACGGTACAAGGAGCAATAAAACGAGGAGAAGATCCTATTTTCTGTTGTCCCGTCATAGAAAGACCTGATCCTAATAATCCTCAACAAGCTGCTAGGGAGCATCAGGCTCTCCCTTTTAAAGTTTTGAAAGATTGAAAATCTGCCTGTGCTCAGTATGGGCCCACTGCTCCTTTTACTACTGCTATGGTTGGCAGGAGAAGCTCTTCCCCCGCCGATTGGAAGTCTATTGCACGAGCTTGTTTAAATGGTGGAGATTATTTAATATGGAAGTTTCATTTTTATGAACGGCCTGCTGAACAAGCAGAAAAGAATGCTGCCCATAATATTCCAGTTGATTCTCATATGCTGATTGGGGAAGGACAATATCTTTCTTCACAAGATCAATTAACTTATCCCTTTGTTGCTCATCCTCAAGTAAATCATTTGGCATTACAAGCCTGGAGGAAATGACCTTCTACACACAAAACTGAGGATCTTTCAACAATTAGACAGGGACCTGATGAACCATATGCTGATTCTGTAGATAGGTTGTCACAGGCGGTGGGGAGACTCATTGTGGACGGACTCACTGGTACAACTGTAGTTAAGCAGCTTGCTTTTGAGAATGCTAATAATGCACGTCAGGCTGCGATTCGACCTTGGAGAAAACGGGGACCATTGGAGGACTATATTCGCCTTTGTGCAGACGTTGGGCCTACTTATATACAGGGTGCTGCTGTGGCTGCAGCGTTAACTAAAGTGGGGTCTATAAACAATCAAAAGAAAACAAAGACTTGTTTTAAATGCGGAAAGGCAGGTCATACTGCTAGAGAATGTAGATCTTTTAATTCTAACCCTAGTCCTTCCTTCCCTACTCAGAAACCTCCAGATGGTCAGAAAATCCCTGGTTTATGCCCTAAATGCAATAGGGGAAAACATTGGGCACAAGGTTGTTGCTCAGTGGCCCACAAGGATGGGCCACCACTGTCGGGGAACTCCTCCCGGGGCCTTCCCCGGCCCCAACAAATAACAAGGGCAATGGCTGTGTATCCTCCTCAAATTATCAATCAGACATTAACCAAAAACAAAAACATACAATATCCTCGCTCTCCAGAGCAACACCAGGAAGCGCAGGACTGGAGCTCAGTACCTCCGCCCGATATGTATTAACTCCTGAAATGGGTCCTCAGGCCCTCTCTACAGGCATCTGTGGACCTTTACCCAAGGGTTTGATGGGACTATTATTGGGAAGAAGTAGTGTCACCATGAAAGGTTTAACTATTATGTCAAGAGTCACAGATTCTGACTACGAAGGAGAAATAAAAGTCATGGCACAAGCTATTAAAAATGTAATAACTATTTCTCCTGGGGAAAAAACTGCACAATTGCTACTTTTGCCCTTTGCACCTCATGGACAAATTGGACAACATCAAAAGAGAGAAACAAAGGCTTTTGGATCGTCTAATGCTGCCTACTGGATTCAGAAGATAGGGAAAGAACGTCCAGAAATGAAATGAACTATTAATGGAAAGTTTTTTTCAGGTTTGTTAGACACTGGAGCTGACGTCTCTGTTATGACGCAGATACACTGGCCTAAACGTTGGCCCAGTAGTCCTACTATTACAGAACTTCACGGAATAGGACAAAGTTCTTCTCCTATGCAAAGTAGTCAGTTTTTATTATGGCAAGATAGTGAGGGCCATTCAGGATACTTCCAGCCTTATGTTTTGCCTGGGCTGCCTTTAAACCTCTGGGGCCGAGATATATTAAAAGAAATGGGACTATTACTTTATAGTCCAAACTCTCAAGTCTCTAATATGATGTTGGATCAAGGATTTCTTCCCACAAAAGGGCTGGGAACAAATCAACAAGGAACTGTCTATCCTATTGATGTGAAAATAAAAAATGATAGACAAGGTTTGGGTTTTTCTTAGGGGCCTTGGATTCTCCTCCACTCACTGCTGATCCAATTACTTGGCTGACTGATGACCCTGTATGGGTGGACCAATGGCCCCTCACAAAGGAGAAATTAGAAGCTGCAGAACAATTAGTACAGGAACAATCAGGGCATTTAGATATTTCCAGTAGTCCTTGGAATACTCCTATTTTTATTATCAAGAAAAAATCTGGAAAATATAGGTTATTACAGGATCTAAGAGCTGTTCATAAAACTATGCTAATAATGGGAGCTCTTCAACCAGGCCTACCCTCTCCAACAGCCATACCACACAATTATCATCTTTTAGTTATAGATTTAAAAGATTGTTTTTTCACTATTCCTTTGTTTCCTGAAGATAGAAAACATTTTGCTTTTAGCTTGCCTTCCTTAAATTTTAAGGAAGCCATGAGGAGATTTCAATGGAAAGTATTGCCTCAGGGCATGGCAAATAGTCCTACATCATGCCAAAAATATGTGGCTCAGGCCTTGACTCCTGTGAGAAAAAGGTTTCCATCGTTATATCTCATACATTATATGGATGATATACTTTTAGCCACTGATAATATTTCTTTATTAGAGACTGCTTTTCAATTTTTACAACAGTCCTTACAATCATTTGGCTTGGTCATTGCCTCAAAAAAAATTCAAAGACAATCTCCATTTTTATATTTGGGAAAATATATTGATAACACTACTATTAGGCCTCAAAAACTGCAAATTCGAGTTGATAATTTAAAAACATTAAATGATTTTCAAAAATTACTTGGAGATATTAATTGGCTAAGGCCTTCCTTAAAACTTACTACTGCTCAATTACAGCCTTTGTTTGATATTCTTAAAGGGGACTCAGCTCCTTCTTCTTCATGCTCTATGACTCCAGAAGGATTTCAGGCTTTACAAATAGTCAATAGATCTATCAGTTCTACACAATTAACTAGAATTCATACTCACCTTCCAATTTTCTTAATAATTTGTCCAACTCCTCATGTGCCTACTGCCGTCTTATGGCAAACTGTTGGAATTATTGAATAGATTCATATGAAAACTACACCCTCTAAAGTTATTAACCCTTATTATGAACTTATTAGTAATTTAATAATGCAAGGTAGAACTAGATGCTTACAACCTATAAGTATAGAACCTTCTCAAATTATTATCCCTTATTCACTTAGTCAACAAAATTGGCTTTTTCAACACAGTAATGAATGGGGTCTTGCTCTTGCAGGATTTTCAGGTACCTTGGAATGCCATTACCCTGCTGATAAATTGATCCAATTCAGCAAACGTAACTCATATCTTTCCTTCTATAATTAGGCAACAGCCTGTTCGTCATGTACCTTTGGTTTTTACGGACGGTTCTTCTTCAGGAGTGGCTACTGTAATCATTGACGACGGAACAAACCTCATTAAAGAGACTTCCTTGACTTCAGCTCAACGTGTTGAACTGTATGCTGTCATTATGGCTTTTAAACATTTGCCTTGTATATCTTTTAATTTGTTTTCTGAGAGTAAATATCTCATTAGCTTATGATTTCTTCTGGAGACTGCGACCATAGGACATACTACTGACCCTGAATTATCATCCTCTTTTCGTTTGCTTCAACAGGTTATTCGTTCCTATGATGGTCCTGTTACAGGTCTGTATATCAGCTTATTCGTTCCCATGATGGTCCTGTTGCAGGTCTGTATATCCGTGCTCATTCTAACTTGCCTGGTCCATTAACTAAACTTAATGCAACTGCAGATGTTTTAACTCGATCTAAACGTGATCTTTATCCTGTACATTTTCCTCCCAAGAATAGAGTTGAAGTTACTCCTCCTCCTCAATCTCTTTTCCCTAAAGCAGGACATGTCCCAATTTTCCGTACTCCTCCTTTTTCCGTTCGTCATGCTGTCAAGAATGGCTAATGTACTGCATTCATTATCTTCATACTGTTGATGTTCATGGTCCATGTCCTGGACACCCTCATATTATGGTAAGTTATGATCAAACTGCTTCACAAGCAGCACAGCCGTTGCACGCTTTACACCGTCGGTCGGCGGCTACATTACACACACAATTTTCCCTTACTCGTGAAGCGGCCCGACAAATTGTTAAGCAATGCCCACAATGCTTCCCTCACCTTCCTGTTCCACATTATGTTGTTAATCCTCGTGGATTATTACCTAGACATTTATGGCAAATGGATGTTACTCATATCCCGTCTTTTGGGAAATTACAGTTTGTTCATGTCACTATCGATACCTATTCTGGTTTCCTCTGTGCTACAGCACAGAACGGAGAAGCTACTAAACATGTTATCACTCATTTATTACACTGTTTTGCTTTCATGCACCTTCCCAAAATTATTAAAACAGATAATGGGCCCGCTTACTCTAGTGCTGCTTTTGCAACATTTTGTAATTCATTACAAAATTACCCATATTACAGGCATTCCATATAACCCTCAAGGACAAGGTATTATAGAACGTGCAAATAGATCTTTAAAGCTAACTATTGAAAAAATAAAAAGGGGGGAATTGTCTAGAACAACACCTCATAACCTTATAAATCATGCTCTGTTTATTTTAAATGTTCTCACTGTTGACAAATTTGGCTGCTCTGCAGGGGGAAGGTTGGTGTCTGAGCCAAGATTGGCCTCTCAATCTCCGGAGGTCCTCTGGAAAGATCCGTTAACCAGCACTTGGCGTGGTCCTGATCCTGTGTTGATTTGGGGACGTGGTCACGTGTGTATCTTTCCCAGATCAACGCCTGGACCTTGCTGGCTTCCTGAGCGCTTAGTCAAGCAAATAAATGGCTCGCCACAGCTCACCTAGTTCAGATGAAGAAGCTCTGCACCTCTCCGGAAAATTTGACAGTGTTGATTCAGAAAAAGAAGAAGAAGAGGAGAGCACTTGCCAGGACGACTCAAAGGAGTGATGTTCCAACTTGGGGACAAATTAAACAACTGGTTTCACGAGCTCAAGAGTCAGTGAAACAACAGAATAATCCTGTTATACCTGTAACTTTATTTTTGGCTCTGTTGGCAACCATTTCATGTGTTCCCTCTGTTAATGCAGCAACTTACTGGGCCTATGTACCTGATCCTCCACTATTACAACCCATATCTTGGTCTGAAGCAGAGTTTCCTGTATTTTACAATGATAACTGTTTATGGGCCTCTTATTGGGAATATACAACAAATCAATATGTCTGTAAATTATACTAACTGGTTTAGTACCTATCCTGTCTGTCTTCGCCCATTGCATCTGGAAACTGGTTGTGTAAAGGCTATTAGTTATGAGCATACAGATGTTTATGAGGGAACGGATCAATCAATTAGTTTGTCAGGCTCTCCAGGCATCCTTCGTTTTACAGGAACCAACATTACTCTTACATGCCCGGCTACCAGCCAACGAGAGGATCTTAGGGATACCATCATTTGGTATAAAATGGGCAAGCTATTAATATTAGAGGTCGAATCTCATACGCCTCACCACTTAGGGATTCCGCTATTACTATAGCCAAGCTTACAGGTGAAGATTCAGGAAATTATTTCTGTATGAAGCGTTTACTTGGAGGACAAGGGATACTTATAGCTGGACATAAGGTCACTATGCTTAACAGAAAATCAAAAAATCAATTGCCTCCCCTTATGACCGTTAACTTTCCTGGATCCAGTTTTGAACATTGCAATGCATCTTGGAATAATAACCAAATATGGTGTACTATAGATTATACCAAGGTGTCAATTCTTTTCTCTTCTTTTCCCATCATAGATAGGTTTATCACATTTCAAAAGAACAGGGATATATGGAAACTAGCTCTAACTTATTCCAATACACCTGTTATAACTTGTGTTGCTCCTCCATATACACTTTTGTTTGGTTCTATTAACATTGCTAATTCTTCCAAAGGAGGATATAATATTAGCTGTGTTAATTGTATTTTTAGCAGTTGTATTTTCCCTTCTGCAGGAACGCAATCTGTGCTTATACTAAAGCAACCCATTATGTTATGGTGCCTGTACATCTGAGAGAACCTTGGTATGAAGATAGTGGAGTACAGGCATGGGTGGAACTCTCTAAAGCCTTGCAGAGAAGGAGACGCTTTCTTGGGTGGCTAATAGTAAGTTTACTCGCCTCGGCTGCTGTCTGCT
This sequence comes from Phocoena sinus, assembly GCF_008692025.1. Taxonomy (NCBI): domain Eukaryota; kingdom Metazoa; phylum Chordata; class Mammalia; order Artiodactyla; family Phocoenidae; genus Phocoena; species Phocoena sinus. The sequence goes on along the minus strand of NC_045765.1, from coordinate 14,789,038 downwards.
ACCGCGGCTACTGCCGGTCTTGCTCTTTCACAGGGTATTCATCATGCTCCCTTTGCTAATCAGTTCTCTCAACATACCAGTCTTGCTTTATCTTTACAAAGTCACATAGATTTACAGATTAATAACAAGTTAGATGAATTTAAAAAGGCAATTTTGGGGAATGGAGATCAGATGGCAGCATTAAAATTGAGGATGCGTTTAGCTTGTAATGCAAAGTATACATGGGTGTGTGTTACTCCTTAAAAGTACAGTGACTGTATTTGGGAATGGGAAAAAGTAAAAATGCATCTGCTGAGTGTTTGGTCAGATAAATATTAGTCTTGATCTTAAGAAATTAAATGCTGAAATTCAGGATATACAAAATGCACATCTTGATGATATTTCGCCAGAAGATGTAATGCAAACTTTACTGGATCATTTAAATCCTCAGTCTTGGATTACCAGAAGGTTGTCAGGATTTATTACCCTGGCCATAATTTGCCTATTATTGATATTAATCTTCTCATGTCTGTTTCGTATCCTCATGCAACAGTATACTACTCTCGGCACTAAACTTCATGGAATTATTTTGCAGCAAAAGTTAAAACATAAAAAAGGGGGACCAGTGGGAAGCAGTCAGCCTTGAGAGCAGGTAAGGACATGCCAGGCATGCGGCCGCTGCTCGAAGGGACTGTCCCTACTTGTTCCCCTCCTTGTTCCATTCCATGGGAGATAAATCACCAGGGCCCAGAGATCAGAAAGAATGTAAAATGAGACAAGCAAAGCTGTCTCCCCCCTGCACATGCAGGTTATTTTTGATGCTTCTGGGTTTATGGGTTTCCTCCCAGGGAAGTTAACCTTGAGCCGAGACAGTCTGTAGATAATGTAAACCACCATCTGGCAACCTTCCTTTTTCTAGACTATATTATCTGCAACTGTAGCATAATAAAATTTGCCTTGCAACCATCAGTTGTCTTGGTCCTTCTGACCCCATTCGTCGGTGCTACTTCAGTTCCTTACCCCTTCCCTTCTGACCCAGGGCGGTGAAATCCTCTTTCTCTGGCTGGCCCGCGGTACACATGAATATATGTTTTTGTCTTGCTGTACTGCACCTGTGCTGTCTCGTAACAGATATTTTGTCTGCTAGTAGTGTTCTAGATTATGTCTTTCCAAAGCGCTGAGGCAGTGCACCTATTCTGTAGTTGCAGCTGATGCCTGAATGTATCCTAGCTGACAAATTATTGATTAATAAGAACTTGAATTTCTGAAAGATTTGTACTGTTAACCAAAATCTGAGCAAGGAGTCTCAGATGTAATTCTGAGCCAGAATTACATGTTAATGAACCACTTAACAGTGTGAATCAAGGAACATCAGTGTAAGGATTTCTTTTAATTTATTTTTTACCTGCTTGAAATATCAGTTAAAGTTTGCCAGCTTGGTTGCAGATGAACGGACGTTTGAAGTTCACCAAACTACTTAATGTGGGATAGGATAATAGACTTCCAGCGCCCTCAAGGCTGTGACCTTGCAGCCATTTTACATAGCACATCCTCCTCCTATAGGGATGAACCTTCCCCTGGTCCGAAAAGTAGCAGCTCTGTTGAAGCTTTGCTTATTGTAACAGGCTTTTGTTTCCAGGTTACATGTCTGTGGAAGACTTAATTCTGAATAGAGATAAAGATATTACTGGAAACGAATTGTTTTTTCTATTATACTCTGATTTATCAAAAAACTAAAACATTTAAATTGTGCTACAGAAATTCAGAAGCTGTCTTGCAATCTTTAAACAATAAATGAATGAGTTGCCCTTAAAAAAAAAAATTAAGCAGTTAGGCTTTGTGGACCATATACAGTTTCTGTAACTTCTCCTACCCTTTTTTCTTCAACAACCTTTCTAAACGTGAGACATTATTAGCTCACAGTCCCACAGATCCAGGCTGAGAGCCTGATTGGATTTGTGGCCATTATTTGCCAATTCCTGCTCTGCGTCCTTACTGAGGAGGGGGACCATGTTTGAGTAATCACTTTTTTGAATCAACTGTTGGTCTTCTGGGGCTTGTCCTTACTCTCCTACAGTCTCGAGTCAACATGGCATCCAGAGAAATCTTGTTAAAACATAAGTGAGATCATGTCACTTAAGTCTCTTCAATGGCTCCTTCACAGGAAAAGCAAAGTCCTCAAAGTGCGTCCACAGCCCTAGAAATGTGGGCCTCTGTTTCCTGTCTGACTGTTTCCTTCTCCTCTCCACTTTGCTCCCTCTGTTTCCCACACACTGACATCCTCTCTGCTCCTTGGATACTCCAAACCCACTCTTGCCTCATTGCCTTTCCATCTGACTGTTCCCTCTGCTTGTACTATTCACTTCCCAGATATGCACCTTGCTCCCTCTCACAACCTTAAGTTCCCTCTTATATTTTATCTTCCCCAGAAAACCCTCATCGATCACTTAGTTTCAGATCGCAGCCTCCTCCTACCAGCTAACAATCTCCATCTCCCTTCCCTGCTTGCTGTTTTTCTCCAGCACTTACCTGATATGCTATTCTATCCATTTATTTAATTTTATTTACATATTTATACTTTTTTTTTTTTTTTTTTTGCGGTACGCAGGCCTCTCACTGTTGTGACCTCTCCCATTGTGGAGCACAGGCTCCGGACACAGAGGCTCAGCGGCCATGACTCACAGGGCTAGCCACTCCGTGGCATGTGGGATATACCCAGACCGGGGCACGAACCCGTGTCCCCTGCATCGGCAGGGGGACTTTCAACCACTGCACCACCAGGGAAGCCCTATACTTATGATTTTATATTTGCTTATTTACTTTGGTTTCCCCCCTCAGCTCAAGAGAGACTATATTCATCTGTGTTAATCACTGCTGTGTTTCCTGAACATGCCTATAAATCATACTGAAGAATGGTGCCTGAAATTTGGTAAGGGATCAATCAATTTTCTTGGCTGGATGAAGAAATGTGTTCATAAATTAATGAACAGATCTTCGGGGCTTCTGACTTGAGGACTAATGGGAAGAGGATGGCAAATGGTTGGGACAGGGTACTGCAAGAAGTAATAGTTGGAGTCCTCTGATAGCTATCCTAACAGGTAAGATTGTGTTCATTTAAGTAGTTTTAATGAGAGAGCTGGGAACTAGGGACACACAGCATTAAGGTTTTTATAATGCATTCTGTAGAGTTCTTTTTAAGTCTGTACAAATATCATTGAAAATATATGCATACATATACACCTCTGTTACTTAGTGCTTTACGAGAGCCCCTCAAGGAAGGGGTAGTAGCAACTATGAGTATCCTTCCTTTATGATGAGCTTAATTTATTCAAAGTTACATCATAATTTATTTGTAACTGTGAAACTAGACAGTTATTGAATAGACCCTCCCTAGAAACGTATGACATTAATAAAACCAACAAAACTTCGTTCAGTTTCCAATGATAGACACACTACAGACTCAATTATGGGCCATCCAGTTTAATGAAGGGAAGAAGTGATTGAACAAATATAGAGCAAACAGAATATGAAGTTTTATCCTCCATTAATATTAGTAACGGATAGTGTGGGCTCCAATGCCTTCAAGATAGCTTGAGACCATCATCTCTGTGTCATGGGCAGGGGGATGTTCAGCCAGGATGTCTTTCACTGTCACTGAGGAAAATTTCCATAATATATAGTGATACCTACTGAAACTGATATGGGGCATTTGGGTAATAAGGAAACCATTAGCATATTTTTCCGGAAGCCTTGACTACAAAATGAAGACAGTAGATTTGGACACTTTCAGCCATGAAGCAGTTGTTTGGATATTCATCTTTATGCCTAGTGAAATAAGCTTATTTCATCTCTGCAGCTTCCCATATACCATTTTCCCACCTCTGTTTTATGTTTGGAAAGACTTTTAGAAATTGAAAGTCAAGTTAAAAAGTGAGTGACAACTTAAATGATATATGGAATATTTTGCTGACTTACAAGAGCATGCAGAATTAAATATGACCCAGTTCAAATGTTTATTTTAATGTGTATGTTGAGGTGGAGTTTTCAAGGTGCCAGAAAACGAGAATTCACCTTCCAGTGTGTGTTACCAGTTCTGTTCATTGCACAGAATCATCTTCATAAAACATACTGTTTTCTATATACCTGGTATATATCTCAATTAGTTTGAAGGATTTCTCAGATACCTCTTAATATGTAGTGCTCCAATTCCAATCTTGCTGTGTCCTGTACCAGTGACACAGCACACAGGAGTTTTATTTCTCTTTATTTCTCTGGGTGGCTCAGAACCCAATGAAAGAACAATGGAATGGGATCAAAGAGATCAGGGTTCTTGTCCCAGATTTACCATAAAATAATTGTGTCCTCTTGGGAAAATTATAGTCATTCTAGGTCCCTTTTCTTTACTTTGACAGAGCTGCACTAGATGACCCCAAATAATATAGCACTCTTTCAGTAGTAGTATAGATGTCATTGGTATTCTGAAACAAATGAAGACAATGACACATGGAGCTGTGCAACATCTCTGTAACTCTTGTCTTAGAGTTGCCTGCATTTTACAGATGATAAGATGACTGTGTATAGAAGTAGATGTTTGGAACCAGCGGTTCCAAAGTAAGTGGAGGTAAACCGCAAATTTCCTCCCTTTCTGAAGCTCACTTAGCCAAAACATAGGCTTCTGAATATTAAGCTGTAAAGCATATTATCAGTACATTTTAAAAGAAGCTATTCTTCTAGGATTTCCAATTAATAGCAGGAGGTTTTGAAATTCTTAAAAGATCATCTAATTTTGTGAGATTTACAGCTCTATTTTCCTGTCAAGCAAGTTGTATTAGTGCCAGACAGTCAGCTGAGCTTCTGTATGCTTCTCTGAACCTCTTGAAGTTTTCTTCTTGCTATCTGAAATTCATGCCAGATAAGCCTTTTTCTAGAGCGTATGTACAGACTTGTGTATTTTTCTATAGGAAAGCGATGCAGTGAGTCTAGTCGGGGGTTCAGCCCTCATTCTCAGAGTGGTATTGAGCTCCTGGTGAAATATAATCATCCTTTCGTCAGAAGCGAAAAGCAGTTATCTCAGGTGTATAATCCCATTAGCTAGTTATACATTTACGTATGATACGTGTATTCATTGTACCTACGAGGTGTGTTCTCTCTGGGAAGTACAAAGCTCTTAGAGACGTAGGTTGTTCATTTTTTGGTTTTCCCACAAATACTGTGACCCTTTGAGCAGGAAGGTCTATATTTTACTAACATCTAGAACCAGCAGTTAACACGGTGTCTGAGATGTAGTCAATAAATATGAAATAGATAAATGAACACATTTTTATGTAAGGGCCAGGACATGGACAAATAGAAATCTTTCGTTTTCAGTCACAAAGCAACAACAGACATAAAAATGATACAGACAACAAGTGCTACGGTCGTTCAAAGAAGGCATAGAATAGATAGAAGGATCTCCTCTGTGCCACAGGGAACTATACTCACTATTTTGTAATAACATCTGTATGGGGCACCTGCTCCACACCAGGCCCTATGACAGGTGCTTACATACTTTCCCTCTCCCCCATCCTATGGGGAAAGTACCTCTGCAGATTTAACATTTGCCTCCCCCATTAATAACTTTTTTAAACCTTATTCACATTGCATCAAAGGGATGCTTTGATGCAATGCTGAGGTCTTCTCAGCAAAGCTCATGGGAATTTGGTATATGAGGATCCACAATAGCGATCCATTTCATCGGTGTCAATCTTTCTGGACAGTTTGGGTGGAAAGGACAATTCCTGAAGGTGCGATACCTTCACCGCATGTACTAGCATTGGGTCTTGCTTGCGTGTGTGTCACCGACTTCAGCCTTGCTGTAGCAATAATAGCTAAGATACTATAGAGCTGAGAGGCTATTTAAGTATTTATAGATATATACATAAGATAAAAGCGCCTAACTTTTTTCTACCTATTGCTTACTTTCCACAGCAGTGTACACACCACACTTTAGGAAACAGTGATGTTGTCCAATTTGTCTTCTCATTTGAAGATGAGAAATGTTCTGGAGCCCTTTCATTGCTCAAGGTCATTTGAGTGTTTAAGGGCAGGATGCTGGGGTTCCTGACTTCCAGGGAACCTAACTTTTCTCTGAAATTATACTGCCCCTTAATCTCTTAGCAGTACATAAAATAAATATTGGTGACCTTGTGACATGCCAGCCCTTGGGTGAAATGGAGATCTCTGACTTGCTCTCAAACTTTTAAGAAATGGGAATCTAGAAAAAAAAAACCCAAAACAGTCATGCAAAGACTCACTGGGCTGGAAGGGGAGCCCGTGGTCGTCTAGCTCAATGCTGGGCTGAACCCTGGATCGTCCAAGGAGGCTCTTGGAGGCCTCTCTGCAGGCCAAGTAGTCAAGGCATAAGGAGTAATCAGGCAGGTTTGCTTCTGTTTCTTCATGTTATTTTCATGTAAGATAGCACTGAAAACTTCAAAAGTAACACTGGAAATGTGCTGTGCTTGTCCATTTTCATGAAGGCTCAAAGGGGGATCATGTTTTTCTAGTTGATAACAGACAACATTCGTCATCCAGCATTCCTATAGCTTAAAAAAGCAATAGAAGCAAGTGGGTCCATGAACGTGGGTTTTGTGGTCACGCAGATTTGAACTTGCATCCCAGCAGGGCTTGAATGGAGTTTTTCTCTCCAAATTAGGCAAATTGCTTCTCCAAGTCTCATGGGGTGGTAGTGTTATAGGGGAGTGAGGTAAAAGCATTTTCTTCACCATATCCTGCCCCAGACATGTTATCTGAAAGGAAGGAAGGAAAAATGGGAGGGATATATGGAGAAAGAGGGAGGAAACTAAAGTGACAGAGAACATTCCTAAAAGTCCTCCATGTTACTTCTGCTGTGCTCCACACGCTCCTTGGGACCTCGCTTGCCAACAGAAATGTCGATTAAGCACTCTGGTTCTTATGTACTTTCTGCATTGGGAACACTTATAGTTAGGTTTCAGGGCTCTGAACTCCCCAAACTGGGGAACTTGTCATTAACAGGTCTTTTTAAAAAGCACAAGTGCCCCAAAGTTTAATGGCATTAGATTTTGGCAATGATTTCTTGAATATGACACCGAAGGCACAGGCAACAAAAGGAAAATAGAGAAATTGGACTTCATGAAAATTTTTAAAACTCTGTGCATCCAGACCCTATCAACAGAGGAAAAGGGCAATCACAGAATGAGAGGGGATGTTTGGAAATCATATATCTGATAAGGGATTAATATCTAGAGTGTACAGAGAACTCCTAAAACTCAACCACAAAGCAAACAACCTGGCTAAAAAATGGGCAAAGGACTTGATTAGACATTTCTGCTAAGAAGATACATAAATGGCCCATAAACACCTCAAAAGATGCTCAGCATCACTGATCATTAGGAAAATACAAGTCAAGACTACATTGAGACACCACCTTACACACATTAGGGTGGCTACTGTGAAAACAAAAAATAACCAGGGTTGATGAAGATGTAGGAAATTGGAACCCTGTGCACTACTGGTGAGAATGTAAAATGGTACGGCCATTGTGCAAAATATCATGGTGGTTCCTCAAAATTAAAAGCAGGATTACCATATGGTCCAGTTCCACTTCTGGGTATATACCCAACATAACTGAAAGCAGGTTTTGCAAGATACTTTGTATACCTCTGTTCATAGCAGCATTGTTCACAATAACTGAAATGTGGAAGGAACCCAACTGCCCACGGACAGATGAATAGATGAGCAAAACGGGGTGTGTACACAACAGAATATTATTCAGCCTTAAAGAGAAAGTTCTGACACAGGCTACAACATGGATGAATCTTGAGGACATGATGCTAACCTACCAGTCACAGAAAGACAAATGCTCTCGATTCCATTTGTATGAGGCACCTAGAGTGGTCAAGTTCGTACAAACAGAAAGTCGAATGGTGGGTGCCAGGGACTGGGGGTAGCGGTTGCTGGAGGGCAGAGAGTTGCAGTTTTTCCAGAAGAAAAGAGTTCTGGAGATTGGCTGCCGCACAACGTGAATCTCCTGAACGTGTCTAAACTCTACACTCATAAGTGATACGATGATACAATTTTATGTGCATTTCACTACAATTAAAAACAAAGATGGACTTCCCTGGTGGCGCAGTGGTTAAGAATCCGCCTGCCAATGCAGGGGACACGGGTTCGAGCCCTGGTCCGAGAAGATCCCACATGTCACGGAACAACTAAGCCCGTGCACCACAGCTACTGAGGCTGCACTCTAGAGCCTGCGAGCCACAGCTACTGAAGCCCGTGTGCCACAGCTACTGAAGTGCATGCAACTAGAGCCCATGCTCCACAGCAAGAGAAGCCACCACTGTGAGAAGCCCACACACCGCAACGAGAAGTAGCCCCCGCTCGCCGCAACTAGAGAAAGCCCGCGCACAGCAACGAAGACCCGACGCAGCCAAAAGTAAATTAATTAATTTAAAAATTAATTTAAAAAACCATTAAAAAACACCAAACACAAGTGGCCCTCGGAGACACAGTACATATTTTTGTCGTTCACAGTTTAGAGCTGCCTCATTGTCAGGGTGCTAGTCTTCAGTCAGCTAGCTGAGAACTGGTACGGAGGGGATGGGGACTTCCATGAAAGAGCTTCTGAAGCTAAGTAGCCTGGTCCATTTCCTAATTTCTTTAGCGAATATCTGAGTGCTTGCTGGAGCCGGGCACTGTACTTGGTCCTCGAGATAGATGGCTGTGAAAAAATTATACAGAGAGCCTTGCAATCTAGGAGTGAGAGGTGGGGTAAGGTAGGACCCGCAAATAAAAGCATGGAAGTTTTTAGCATGTTACCAGATGATGCAGGTTACGGGAACAATAAAGCATCAAAGGGAAAGAGGGCTACCCTAATTAGAAGGGGACATGTGGACAAACCGGAGAGAGCAGCCCCTGTAGTTATGGAGAGAAAGAACATTCTAGGCAGAGAGAATAGTAAGTGCAGGAGGCTATGGGGAGGGAGCTGCTAGGAACAGCCAGGGACAGCGTGCCAGTGTATCTGGAAGGGCTTGAGGGAAGGGGAGGGACGGTGTATGTGTGTGTGTGTGTGTGTGTGTGTGTGTGTGTGAGAGAGAGACAGAGACAGAGACAGAGACAGAGACGGGGGGGGATGGGGAGGGGGAGAGAGGGAGAAGACTGCTTTTATTCGAATCCAGATGGGAGCCTCTGAAGGGTTTTGAGACTTGGGACTTACCAGGATCACCGTGACCACTGTACCTAGAACGGATTGAATGGGAGGGGGCAAAGCAGAAAAACGCATTTGAAAGGGGTGCACAGAAGGGGAGAGCAGGGCTGGTGGGACCTGAGGGGAGAGGTTTTCTGTCTCTTGCAGGGTGCCGGCTAGGGTTTAGTCTGGGTGTGGCCGCCCCGCTCCCCATCTGCAGCACTCTGCCCTCCTCACCTCCTGTAAACGGAGGCTAAGTGCATCCTTGAGGCTCTCCCAGAGAGTTGATGGCCTGCCTGGGATAGTCCTGAGTCACAGCCCCTTGGCTGTCACCAGCTCCAGGGATGCTCCTGTCCTGAGCATTAACCTCCCTCAGGGGGAGTCCTCATTCTCCAGGGAGGAAATGGGTATCTCACTGCTGCGGGCTCTTAACTCCTGTAAAGCTGCAGGACAAATGACTTCCCTGAACATGCTTCATGCAGGGAAGAATGGGTAATCTCAGAGAAGGGAATAAAACTTCTCAAAACTCCGAACCAGGGGATTGCAGAGAAGCTCGCTGTCTTCTCTCTTGGGTGCCTGTGTGTGAATTGGGGAAGGAGAGGGCGGGCACCGACTTGGGTCTCGGTTCGCCCCCGCGGACCATTCTTCCAGGGCAAGTTTTTCTTAGCGTCACTCGATTTCCTGAAGTGGGAGAATGAATACCCAGTGTAGAAAAGGGGGAAGAAAAGCGTGTTAGTTAGCATGAAATATGGTCATCTGATGACTTGTCCATTATGTATTTGAGGAAACGAAGATTCTGAAGACCTTCACCTACTCAAGGAGAGGAAATTGCCTCTGTCTACACCAGGACCTCTTACTTTTGCCACTGGTGACATTTTGTGTCCGATAATTCTTTGCTGTGGGCTGTCCTGGGCATTGTGGGATGCTCCTACAGTATCCCTGGCGTCTGCCCAGCGGACGCCAGCAGTCCTTCCCCAGCTGTGACAGCAGAAATGCCTCCTGAACTTGTCAGTTGTCACGGGGGCGGGGAGCTGGGGGGAGGGCGGCAGAGTTGCTCTGTGTTGAGAGCCCCTGACCCAGGCTCAGCAGGCACATGGGTGAAGTCAGGACTGTGTATGTCATGTCCTCTCTGGCTAACAATAATTGATGGAGTTAAAACTAGTAGTGGCTTCTGCTTGGTCACTGGGACAGCAGAGCATTCGCTGTTCTGCCTTGAGAGAACAATTTTCCTGTGTTTTAACTAATAAGACCCTTGTGATGGCTGGATTCTGGGCACCCCAACTAATAAGCGTGCCTATAAGGCAAAGAAACCAAAACCAATGTCCTCCCTGATTGCCAGGGAGGGGGCATGTTTTCTTTCCCCTCCCTCTCCTGGATCCATGCAGTAATTAGCCAAAGTAAAATGAATATTAGCTCATGCTTAATTGCCTTTACAGTGTACTCGCCAGCACTGATGCAGTAGTGCTAAAGCAATGTTTTTTAATAAATTTTTTAAAATTTATTTTTATTTTTGGCTACCTTAGATCTTTGTTGCTACGCGTGGGCTTTCTCTAGTTGTGGTGATCAGGGGCTACTCTTCGTTTTGGTTCACGGGCTTCTCACTGGGTGGCTTCTCTTGTTGCAGAGCACGGGCTTTAGGCGCGTGGGCTTCAGTAGTTGTGGCACACGGGCTTAGTTGCTCCACGGCATGTGGGATCTTCCCGGACCAGGGCTCGAACCCGTGTTCCCTGCACTGGCAGGAGGATTCTTAACCACTGCGCCAGCGGGGATGTCCCTAAAGCAATTATTTTTTTAACTTTATGGCTTTAAATAATCCTTGGCTCTGAAATTCCCTGTACCCCTCAGCTACGTAACCACAGGCCCCTCTGCCCTAAATCCTTTTCTTATACTTTGTAGCTTTTTAAGCAAGGCCCCTCTTTAGGAAGACATAATCCCTTCTCTGTAGAAAACATGAAAGACCTGAACAAATCAAGATTTCTCCATGGAGAATTCAGCTAGTCCTGTGCTTAGCTCCGAACAAGGAAATCCATCTATACACCAAGTACGCCATTACCCAGACTAATGCCTGACTTGAATAACAAGCAAATTATTGTGCTTTTAACTGTACCCTGCTGGGTCACAAAGCACGTGTGAGAGAGGAATGTGCCCAGCTTCTCCAGGAGAAATAGGTCAGGCCTCTAATCCTCCGTTTCTGTCACCTTCCCCTCCCCCTTTCCAATCCTTTCTCTTCTCAGCAGAGCAGAGGGGAAAAAAAGCGACAGCTAAATTATGTTTAAAATGCAAGAGTCTAAAAGAAGAAAAACAGTGGTCAGTACTGACTTGGGAGAGGATGCATTATCTATCCACAGCCTCTGCAGTGTGGCCCATTTGAGCACAATCAGTGTTCTCACCGGCTTGCTGGAGGGCGATATCTGCGAGCCTAAACCAGGCTTTCTCAGCCTCCTCAACACGACTGCTGGGTGGGGTTGGATGCTTCTTTGCTGTGGGCCTGTCCTGTGATGGAAGGACTTTTAGCCTCCCCTATGCTGTGACCATCCAAAGTGTCCCAAGACACTTTCAAATGTCTCCTGGGTGCAAAATTGCCCCTGGTTGAGAAGCACGGCCCCAAGCCCTTCCATACTGGGATGTACTTGCTCTCTCTCCCAATCTCTCCCCCCCCCCCCCAGTACACAAAACCCAAGAAAATCATGGTTCCTGTGTTAAAACTGGGGAGATCAACGTGCTCTTCATGTAGGTAGAATGAGCGGAAAGGAAAAAGACACTGACTTGCGTGTAGTCAGGGGACAGAGTGGGAACCCCCTCAATGCCAAGAGTGAAAAGAGTCTTAGGATGTGGGTGTGTTTCTGGCTCCGGCTGGGAAGTGGCAATGCCCCTGGTTGAACAAGCCAACTTTCCAACGCCTCTACCCTGTGCACTTTGGAATCCGGCTTGCTGTGGGCGAGATGAGGAGTGATGGCGAGGCTGCAGAGATGAAGGCGCCTCTGAAGGTGCTGACTGTCTCCTCCCAAACTACTTGGGACAGGGGAGAATTACCCAGCTTCACAGAGATACCCATTGCTCAGACAATGGCAATCCTGTCTTGGACCTAAACATAGGGATGAAAGAGGGCTACTGACAAGACAGACGTTGTGCAGGCATGGGGTTGCACTTTGATTACAGACATTGAGGCAAACATTTCACTCCTGGTGGTATAATGAGACCTCCCTATTTTTAGGAACTTACAAGAAGCATTATTGCTTGTTCTTACCGGCCAGAAGGAAAGGCGCGAGAGCGAGCACACTGCAGTGAGCCCCCATCTCCACTAGATGGCGGAGTACATCTTCCTCAGAAGCCAGGCAGGCAGCGCTCTGGGCAGCTCGTTGGCCTAAGCAAGACAAGGGCCACTCTTCTTTCGGGAGACGGGCATCACCTGTCACTGTGGGCACAAACAGCCCCAAACAATTGCACTGACCACACAGCTCTAAGCCACGTTCCAGGGCACTGCCGTCTGTTCAGGAGTGAATGCTGGGAAAATGAACCACGCTGCTAATTTGCTTGATTGGGGGGAAAATAAGATCTCAAGTGACAGTGGGTGTAATTTATTTTTCCAACAAGAATAGGGGCAAGGACATTTCATCCCCCCCCACGCCAACTGCTACCATAAATGAAAGCAATCACCTAATTAGTCCTGAATTATTAACTGGCAGGGTAAAGATCTGCTGGAGGTCAAGATGAAGTGGGGAGTCTGGAGAAAGGGATGTGATTTCTGCAGGGGAGGAGGGGAGGGGTAGGACGGGGTGGGAGGGGCGGGAGGGGAGGGGAAGGGAAGGCCTATAGCCCATTGTGAGGTCCTGCGCCCCTGTGGTCTGGGGGCCGTGCTGGCCCTGACCCTGGGAGAAAAAGAGGCTCAGTGATGTCTTCAGGCCGTTCATTTTGTGCAGGAGAATGACTTTATAAACTGAAGGAAAAAGAACCTGTTGGAGAAAACCTATCCGAGAGTTTCTCTGAAAATGCTACAGATGGAGATGAACTGGCTTGGGAAGGAGAGCACAGCCCTGTGGCGCCTGGCCTCCCCGCTGCTGGTGGACCCCCCAGGAAGGTTCTGTCACGGAAACGACAGGCAGATCTGAAACGAAGTTGGGCTTTACGTCATTAAGAAATCCCCCAAAGGAATGGAATAAAGGCCTCCTTTCACACTTTGGGTTTTGCATGTGTCCTGAGGAAGCGCCTCTTCCCCAGCTGAGACAGCGCGCTGTCCCCGCGACCCAGTGAGTGGCCCTCGTCCTGCGGGGAAAGCAAAACAGCAGCGGGGTGGGTGCACGCCCAGAGCTGCCCCTCTCGCAATTGATTTGTTCGGGGTGACTTCTTGCGTTCTAGTTAGATGTGACTTTAATCGAAGTGCTTTCCTAAGGCGATTTATCACAAGTGTGAACGGTCAGTTTGCACAGCTGCTGCTCTTTTAGGGAAACGCACAGGCTTGGGTGGCGGAGGGGCCGGCGCGGGCTCCCCTCTTTCCCACGGACCGGCCCGCGTGCCGCTCGCCCACCAGAAATATGTGCGCCGCGTCCTCAGAGGCCGCCGCTTCTGTGCTCGGGCTCCTCTGCTGTTTCTGGCTGCTGAACAGCCATCTCCTGTCTCCTGGGAGGGGCAGCTGGTTTCCTTTTGGGGCGCTCCCCTTCTCCCCGTCTCAGCTCCTGCAGCGGAGACGAGGCTGCCCCTCTCTCCCTGCACGCTGTGGGCTGGGTGTGCAACCCGGCTCGCGCCACAGTCCCCCACGGTCCCCGCCGACCCCGCTCGGCGCCCACCACAGCCGGTAAAGCCCACACGGGGCGCCCAGTTAAAGCTGAACCTCAGATGAAAACCACGACTTTTACTAGGAAGCCCCTTCGTGGGCAGAGACTGCGGGTGGCGGAGGGGGGAAGCTTCGCAGCCGCGGAGGAGAGCACAGCCACAGGGGTGCGTAAGGCAGAGCGGAGAGATTCCCGCACAGAGGTTTACCAGCCCGAGAGGCTTGTCTGCTCATCCGCCGGGGCGGGCGGGGCTGGGAGCTGAGGCTCGGGCTTCCGGTCGGAGCGCAGGGAGAGGACTGAGGTTGGCGGCGTGAACACAGCCTGAAGGGGTTAGTGCGCCACAGCTAGCCGGAAGGGAGTCCGGGGAAAAGTCTGGACCTGCTGAAGAGGCAAGAGAAATTTTCTTCCCTCTTTGTTGCCTGGTGCGCGAGGAGAGGGGATTAAGAGCGCTGCTTAAAGGAGCTCCAGAGACAGGCGCGAGCAGCGGCTAAAAGCGCGGATGAGACGCTAAGGCTGCTGCTGCCCCCATCAAGAAGCCTGTGTGGGAGCACAGGTCACCATCCACACCTCCCCTCCCGGGAGCCTGTGCAGCCCGCCACTGCTAGGGACCCGGGATCCAGGGACAATTTCCCCGGAAGAACGCACAGCGCGCCTCAGGCTGGTGCAACGTCACGCCGGCCTCTGCCACCGCAGGTTCGCCCTGCATCCATACCCCTCCCTCCCCTGGCCTGAGTGAGCCAGAGCCCCCGAATCAGTGGCTCCTTTAACCCTGTCCTGTCTGAGCGAAGAACAGACGCCCTCAGGCGACCTACACGCAGAGGCGGGACCAAATCCAAAGCTGAACCCCCGGAGCTGTGCGAAGAAGGAAGAGAAAGGGAAATCTCTCCCAGCAGCCTCAGGAGCAGAGGATTAAATCTCCACAATCAACCTGATGTACCCTGCATCTGTGGAATACCTGAATAGACAACGAATCATCCCAAATTGAGGAGGTGGACTTTGAGAGCAAGATTTATTATTTTTTCCCCTTTTCCTCCTTTTGTGAGTGTGTATGTTTCTGTGTGAGATTTTGTCTGTATAGCTTTGCTTTCACCATTTGTCCTAGGGTTCTGTCCATCAGTTTTTTGGTGTTTTTTTAACTTTAAAAAAAATTTCTTAATAATTATTTTTTATTTTAATAACTTTATTTTATCTTATTTTATTTTATCTTTTCTTTCTTTTTCTTTATTTCTCTCTCTCTCTCTCTCTTCCTTCCTTCCTTCCTTCTTCTCCCTTTTATTCTGAGCTGTGTGGATGAAAGGCTCTTGGTGCTCCAGCCAGGAGTCAGTGCTGTGCCTCTGAGGTCGGAGAGCCAACTTCAGGACACTGGTCCACAAGAGACCTCCCAGCTCCACGTAATATCAAATGGCAAAAATCTCCCAGAAATCTCCATCTCAACACCAAGACCCAGCTTCAGTGAATGACCAGCAAGCTACAGTTCTGGACACCCTATGCCAAACAACTAGCAAGACACGACCCCACCCATTAGCAGAGAGGCTGCCTAAAATCATAATAAGGCCACAGACACCCCAAAACACCACCACCAGATGTGGACTTGCCCACCAGAAAGACAAGATCCAACCTCATCCACCAGAACACAGGCACTAGTCCCCTCCACCAGGAAGCCTACACAACCCACTGAACCAACTTTAGCCACTGGGGACAGACACCAAAAACAATGGGAACTATGAACCTGCAGCCTGCAAAAAGGAGACCCCAAACACAGTAAGTTAAGCAAAATGAGAAGACAGAAAAACACAGCAGATGAAGGAGCAAGATAAAAACCCACCAGACTTAACAAATGAAGAGGAAATAGGCAGTCTACCTGAAAAAGAATTCAGAATAATGATAGTAAAGATGATCCAAAATCTTGGAAATAGAATAGAGAAAATGCAAGAAACATTTAACAAGGACCTAGAAGAACTAAAGATGAAACAGCAATGATGAACAACACAATAAATGAAATTAAAAATACTCTAGAAGGGATCAATAGCAGAATAACTGAAGTAGAAGAATTGATAAGTGACCTGGAAGATAAAATAGTGGAAATAACTACTGCAGAGCAGAATAAAGAAAAAGAAGGAAAAGACCTGAGGACAGTCTCAGAGACCTCTGGGACAACATTAAACTCACCAACATTCGAATTATAGGGATTCCAGAAGAAGAAGAGAAAAAGAAAGGGACTGAGAAAATATTTGAAGAGATTATAGTTGAAAACTTCCCTAATATGGGAAAGGAAATAGTTAATCAAGTCCAGGAAGCTCAGAGAGTCCCATACAGGATAAATCCAAGGAGAAACACGCCAAGACACATATTAATCAAACTGTCAAAAATTAAATACAAAGAAAGCATATTAAAAGCAGCAAGGGAAAAACAACAAATAACACACAAGGGAATCCCCATAAGGTTAACAGCTGATCTCTCAGCAGAAACCCTACAAGCCAGAAGGGAGTGGCAGGACATACTGAAAGTGATGAAGGAGAAAAGCCTGCAACCAAGACTACTCTACCCAGCAAGGATCTCATTCACATTTGATGGAGAAATTAAAACCTTTACAGACAAGCAAAAGCTGAGAGAGTTCAGCACCACCAAACCAGCTTTACAACAAATGCTAAAGGAACTTCTCTAGACACGAAACACAAGAGAAGGAAACGACCTATAGTAGCGAACCCAAAACAATATAGAAAATGGGAATAGGAACATACATATGGATAATTACCTTAAATGTAGATGGACTAAATGCTCCCACCAAAAGACACAGATTGGCTGAATGGATACAAAAACAAGACCCTTATATATGCTGTCTACAAGAGACCTACTTCAGACCTAGAGACACATACAGACTGAAAGTAAGGGGATGGAAAAAGATATTCCATGCAAATGGAAACCAAAAGAAAGCTGGAGTAGCAATTCTCATATCAGACAAAATAGACTTTAAAATAAGGACTATTAAAAGGGACAAAGAAGGACACTACATAATGATCAAGGGATCGATCCAAGAAGAAGATATAACAATTGTAAATATTTATGCACCCAACATAGGAGCACCTCAATACATAAGGCAAATACTAACAACCGTAAAAGGGGAGATCAACAGTAACACATTCATAGTAGGGGACTTTAACACCCCACTTTCACCCATGGACAGATCATCCAAAATGAAAATAAATAAGGAAACACAAGCTTTAAATGATACATTAAACAAGATGGACTTAATTGATATTTATAGGACACTCCATCCAAAAACAACAGAATACACATTTTTCTCAAGTGCTCATGGAACATTCTCCAGGATAGATCATATCTTGGGTCACAAATCAAGCCTTGGTAAATTTAAGAAAACTGAAATTGTATCAAGTATCTTTTCTGACCACAACGCCATGAGACTAGATATCAATTACAGGAAAAGATCTGTAAGAAATACAAACACATGGAGGCTAAACAATACACTACTTAATAATGAAGTGATCACTGAAGAAATCAAAGAGGAAATAAAAAAATACCTAGAAACAAATGACAATGGAAACACAATGACCCAAAACCTATAGGATGCAGCAAAAGCAGTTCTAAGGGGGAAGTTTATAGCAATACAAGCCCACCTTAAGAAGCAGGAAACATCTCGAATAAACAACCTAACCTTGCACCTCAAGCAATTAGAGAAAGAAGAACAAAAAAACCCCAAAGCTAGCAGAAGGAAAGAAATCATAAAAATCAGATCAGAAATAAATGAAAAACAAATGAAGGAGACGATAGCAAAGATCAATAAAACTAAAAGCTGGTTCTTTGAAAAGATAAACAAAATAGATAAACCGCTAGCCAGACTCATCAAGAAAAAAAGGGAGAAGACTCAAATTAATAGAATTAGAAATGAAAAAGGAGAAGTAACAACTGACACTGCAGAAATAAAAAAAATCATGAGAGATTACTACAAGCAACTCTATGCCAATAAAATGGACAATCTGGAAGAAATGGACAAATTCTTAGAAATGCACAACCTGCCAAGACTGAATCAGGAAGAAATAGAAAATATGAACAGACCAATCACAAGCACTGAAATTGAAACTGTGATTAAAAACCTTCCAACAAACAAAAGCCCAGGACCAGATGGCTTCACAGGTGAATTCTATCAAACGTTTAGAGAAGAGCCAACACCTATCCTTCTCAAACTCTTCCAAAATATAGCAGAGGGAGGAACACTCCCAAATTCCTTCTACGAGGCCACCATCACCTTGATACCAAAACCAGACAAGGATGTCACAAAGAAAGAAAACTACAGGCCAATATCACTGATAAACATAGATGCAAAAATCCTCAACAAAATACTAGCAAACAGAATCCAACAGCACATTAAAAGGATCCTACACCATGATCAAGTGGGGTTTATTCCAGGAATGCAAGGATTCTTCAATATATGCAAATCTATCAATGTGATAAACCATATTAACAAATTGAAGGAGAAAAACCATATGATCATCTCAATAGATGCAGAGAAAGCTTTCGACAAAATTCAACACCCATTTATTATAAAAACCCTCCAGAAAGTAGGCATAGAGGGAACTTTCCTCAACATAATAAAGGCCATATATGACAAGCCCACAGCAAACATCATCCTCAATGGTGAAAAACTGAAAGCATTTCCACTAAGATCAGGAACAAGACAAGGTTGCCCACTCTCACCACTCTTATTCAACATAGTTTTGGAAGTTTTAGCCACAGCAATCAGAGAAGAAAAGGAAATAAAAGGAATCCAAATCGGAAAAGAAGAAGTAAAGCTGTCACTGTTTGCAGATGACATGATACTATACATAGAGAATCCTAAAGATGCTACCAGAAAACTACTAGAGCTAATCAATGAATTTGGCAAAGTAGCAGGATACAAAATTAATGCACAGAAATCTCTGGCATTCCTATATACTAATGATGAAAAATCTGAAAGTGAAATCAAGAAAACACTCCCATTTACCATTGCAACAAAAAGAATAAAATATCTAGGAATAAACCTACCTAAGGAGACGAAAGACCTGTATGCAGAAAATTATAAGACACTGATGAAAGAAATTAAAGATGATACAAATAGATGGAGAGATATACCATGTTCTTGGATGGGAAGAATCAACATTGTGAAAATGACTCTACTACCCAAAGCAATCTACAGATTCAATGCAATCCCTATCAAACTACCACTGGCATTTTTCACAGAACTAGAACAAAAAATTTCGCAATTTGTATGGAAACACAAAAGACCCCGAATAGCCAAAGCAATCTTGAGAACGAAAAAAGGAGCTGGGGGAATCAGGCTCCCTGACTTCAGACTATATTACAAAGCAACAGTAATCAAGACAGTATGGTACTGGCACAAAAACAGAAAGATAGATCAGTGGAACAGGATAGAAAGCCCAGAGATAAACCCACGCACATATGGACACCTTATCTTTGATAAAGGAGGCAGGAATGTACAGTGGAGAAAGGACAGCCTCTTCAATAAATGGTGCTGGGAAAACTGGGCAGGTACATGTAAAAGTATGAGATTAGATCACTCCCTAACACCATACACAAAAATAAGCTCAAAATGGATTAAAGACCTAAATGTAAGGCCAGAAACTATCAAACTCTTAGAAGAAAACATAGGAAGAACACTCTATGACATAAATCACAGCAAGATCCTTTCTGACCCACCTCCTAGAATAATGGAAATAAAAACAAAAATAAACAAATGGGACCTAATGAAACTTCAAAGCTTTTGCACAGCAAAGGAAACCATAACCAAGACCAAAAGACAACCCTCAGAATGGGAGAAAACATTTGCAAATGAAGCAACTGACAAAGGATTAATCTCCAAAATTTACAAGCAGCTCATGCAGCTCAATAACAAAAAAACAAACAACCCCATCCAAAAATGGGCAGAAGACCTAAATAGACATTTCTCCAAAGAAGATATACAGAATGCCAACAAACACATGAAAGAATGCTCAACATCATTAATCATTAGAGAAATGCAAATCAAAACTACAATGAGATATCATCTCACACCAGTCAGAATGGCCATCATCAAAAAATCTAGAAACAATAAATGCTGGAGAGGGTGTGGAGAAAAGGGGACACTCTTGCACTGCTGGTGGGAATGTGAAATGGTTCAGCCACTATGGAGAACAGTATGGAGGTTCCTTAAAAAACTACAAATAGAATTACCATATGACCCAGCAATCCCACTACTGGGCATATACCCTGAGAAAACCAAAATTCAAAAAGAGTCATGTACCAAAATGTTCATTGCAGCTCTATTTACAATAGCCCGGAGATGGAAACAACCTAAGCGCCCATCATCGGATGAATGGATAAAGAAGATGTGGCACATATACACAATGGAATATTACTCAGCCTTAAAAAGAAATGAAATTGAGCTATTTGTAATGAGATGGATAGACCTAGAGTCTGTCATACAGAGTGAAGTAAGTCAGAAAGAAAAAGACAAATACCGTATGCTAACACATATATATGGAATTTAAGGAAAAAAAATGTCATGAAGAACCTAGGGGTAAGACAGGAATAAAGACGCAGACCTACTGGAGAACGGACTTGAGGATATGGGGAGGGGGAAGGGTGAGTTTTGACAGGGCGAGAGAGAGTCATGGACATATACACACTAACAAACGTAGTAAGGTACATAGCTGGGGGGAAGCAGCCGCAAGGCACAGGGATATTAGCTCGGTGCTTTGTGACAGCCTGGAAGGGTGGAATGGGGAGAGTGGGAGGGAGGGAGATGCAAGAGGGAAGACATATGGGAACATATGTATATGTATAGCTGATTCACTTTGTTATAAAGGAGAAACTAACACACCATTGTAAAGCAATTATACCCCAATAAAGATGTTTAAAAAATAAAAAATAAAAAAAATAAAATAAAATGATGGAGAAGCTTAAAAAAAAAAAATTAAATACAAAGAAAACATATTAAAAACAGCAAGGGAAAAACAACAAATAACACACAAGGGAATCCCCATAAGGTTAACAGCTGATCTTTCAGCAGAAACTCTGCAAGCCAGAAGGGACTGGCAGGACATATTTAAAGTGATGAAGGAGAAAAACCTACAACCAAGATTACTCTACCCAGCAAGGATCTCATTCAGATTTGATGGAGAAACTAAACCTTTACAGACAAGCAAAAGCTGAGAGAGTTCAGCACCACCAAACCAGCTTTACAACAAATACTAAAGGATCTTCTCTAGGCAAGAAACACAAGAGAAGGAAAAGACCTACAATAACAAACCTAAAACAATTAAGAAAATGGGAATAGGAACATACATATCAATAAATACCTTAAATGTAAATGGATTAAGTGCTCCCACCAAAAGACACAGACCGGGTGAATGGAAAAAAAAACAAGACCCATATATATGCTGTTTACAAGAGACACACTTCAGACCTAGAGACACATACAGACTGAAAGTGAGGGGATGGAAAAAGATATTCCGTGCAAATGGAAACCAAAAGAAGGCTGGAGTAGCAATTCTCATATCAGACAAAATTGACTTTAAAATAAAGACTATTAGAAGAGACAAAGAAGGACACTACATAATGATCAAGGGATCGATCCAAGAAGAAGATATAATGATTGTAAATATTTATGCACCCAACATAGGAGCACCTCAATACATAAGGCAAATACTAACAGCCATAAAAGGGGAAATCGACAGTAACACATTCATAGTAGGGGACTTTAACACCCCACTTTCACCAATGAACCGATCATCCAAAATGAAAATAAATAAGGAAACACAAGCTTTAAATGATACATGAAACAAGATGGACTTAATTAGTATTTATAGGACATTCCATCCAAAAGCAACAGAATACACATTTTTCTCAAGTGCTCATGGAACATTCGCCAGGATAGATCATATCTTGCATCACAAATCAAGCCTTGGTGAATTTAAGAAAATTGAAATTGTATCAAGTATCTTTTCCGACCACAACGCTTTGAGACTAGATATCAATTACGGGAAAAGATCTGTAAAAAATACAAACACATGGGGCTTCCCTGGTGGTGCAGTGGTTGAGAGTCCGCCTGCCGATGCAGGGGGCACGGGTTTGTGCCCCAGTCCGGGAAGATCCCACATGCCACGGAGCGGCTGGGCCCATGAGCCATGGCCACTGAGCCTGCGCTTCGGAGCCTGTGCTCCGCAAGCGGAGAGGCCACAACAGTGAGAGGCCCATGTACCGCAAAAACAAACAAACAAACAAAAAAAACCAAACACATGGAGGCTAAACAATACACTATTAATAACGAAGTGATCACTGAAGAAATCGAAGAGGATATCAAAAAATACCTAGAAACAAATGACAATGGAGACACAATGACCCAAAACCTATGGGATGCAGAAAAAGCAGTTCTAAGAGGGAAGGTTATAGCAATACAATCCTACCTTAAGAAACAGGAAACATCTCGAATAAACAACCTAACCTTGCACCTAAAGCAATTAGAGAAAGAAGAACAAAAAACCCCCAAAGTTAGCAGAAGGAAAGAAACCATAAAGATCAGATCAGAAATAAATGAAAAAGAAATGAAGGAAATGATAGCAAAGATCAATAAAACTAAAAGCTGGCTGGTTCTTTGAAAAGATAAACAAAATTGATAAACCATTAGCCAGCCTCATCTAGAAAAGAAGGGAGAAGACTCAAATCAATAGAATTAGAAATGAAAAAGGAGAAGTAACAACTGACACTGCAGAAATACAAAAGATCATGAGAGATTACTACAAGCAACTCTATGCCAATAAAATGGACAACCTGGAAGAAATGGACAAATTCTTAGAAATGCACAACCTGCCAAGACTGAATCAGGAAGAAATGGAAAATATGAACAGACCAATCACAAGCACTGAAATTGAAACTGTGATTAAAAATCTTCCAGCAAACAAAAGCCCAGGACCAGATGGCTTCACAGGTGAATTCTATCAAACGTTTAGAGAAGAGCCAACACCTATCCTTCTCAAACTCTTCCAAAATATAGCAGAGGGAGGAACTCTCCTAAACTCATTCTACGAGGCCACCATCACCCTGATACCAAAGCCAGACAAGGATGTCACAAAGAAAGAAAACTAGAGGCCAATATCACTGATGAACATAGATGCAAAAATCCTCAACAAAATACTAGCAAACAGAGTCTAACAGCACATTAAAAGGATCATACACCATGATCAAGTGGGGTTTATTCCAGGAATGCCAGAATTCTTAAATATATGCAAACCAATCAATGTGATTCACCATATTAACAAATTGAAGGAGAAAAACCATATGGTCATCTCAATAGATGCAGAGAAAGCTTTCGACAAAATTCAACACTCATTTATGATAAAACCCTGCAGAAAGTAGGCATAGAGGGAAATTTCCTCAACATAATAAAGGTCATATATGACAAACCCACAGCCAACATACTCCTCAATGGTGAAAAACTGAAAGTATTTCCACTAAGATCAGGAACAAGGCAAGGTTGCCCACTCTCACCACTCTTAATCAACATAGTTTTGGAAGTTTTAGCCACAGCAATCAGAGAAGAAAAGGAAATAAAAGGAATCCAAATCGGAAAAGAAGAAGTAAAGCTGTCACTGTTTGCAGATGACATGATATTATACATAGAGAATCCTAAAGATGCTCCCGGAAAACTACTAGAGCTAATCAATGAATTTGGTAAAGTTGCAGGTTACAAAATCAATGCACAGAAATCTCTGGCATTCCTATACCCTAATGGTGAAAAATCTGAACGTGAAATCAAGAAAGCACTCCCATTTACCACTGCAACACAAAGAATAAAATATCTAGGAATAAACCTACGTAAGGAGACAAAAGACCTGTATGCAGAAAATTATAAGACACTGATGAAAGAAATTAAAGATGATACAAATAGATGGAGAGATATACCATGTTCTTGGATTGGAAAAATCAACATTGTGAAAATGACTCTACTACCCAAAGCAATCTACAGATTCAATGCAATCCCTATCAAACTACCACTGGCATTTTTCACAGAACTAGAACAAAAAATTTCACAATTTGTATGGAAACACACAAGACCCTGAATAGCCAAAGCAATCTTGAGAATGAAAAACAGAGCTGGAGGAATCAGGCTCCCTGACTTCAGACTATATTACAAAGCTACAGTAATCAAGACAGTATGGTACTGGCACAAAAACAGTTATCAAGGTCAATGGAACAGGATAGAGAGCCCTGAGATAAACCCACGCACTTATGGTCACCTTACCTTTGATAAAGGAGGCAGGAATGTACAGTGGAGAAAGGGCAGCCTCTTCAATAAGTGGTGCTGGGAAAACTGGACAGGTACATGTAAAAGTATGATATTAGATCACTCCCTAACACCATACACAAAAATAAGCTCAAAATGGATTAAAGACCTAAATGTAAGGCCAGAAACTATCAAACTCTTAGAGGAAAACATAGGCAGGACACTCTATGACATAAATCACAGCAAGATCGTTTTGACCCACCTCCTGGAGAAATGGAAATAAAAACAAAAATAAACAAATTGGACCTAATGAAACTTCAAAGCTTTTGCACAGCAAAGGAAACCATAAACAAGACCAAAAGACAACCCTCAGAATGGGAGAAAGTAGTTGCAAATGAAGCGATTGACAAAGGACTAATCTCCAAAATTTACAAGCAGCTCATGCAGCTCAATAGCAAAAAGCAAACAACCCAATCCAAAAATGGGCAGAAGACCTAAATAGACACTTCTCCAAAGAAGATATACAGATTGCCAACCAACACATGAAAGAATGCTCAACATCATTAATCATTAGAGAAATGCAAATCAAAACTACAATGAGATATCATCTCACACCAGTCAGAATGGCCATCATCAAAAAATCTACAAACAATAAATGCTGGAGAGGGTGTGGAGAAAAGGGAACACTCTTGCACTGTTGGTGGGAATGTGAATTGGTACAGCCACTATGGAGAACAGTATGGAGGTTCCTTAAAAAACTACAAATAGAACTACCATATGACCCAGCAATCCCACTACTGGGCATATACCCGGATAAAACCATAATTCAAAAAGAGTCATGTACCAAAATGTTTATTGAAGCTCTATTTACAATAGCCTGGAGATGGAAACAACCTAAGTGTCCATCATCGGATGAATGGATAAAGAAGATGTGGCACATGTATGCAATGGAATATTAGCCATAAAAAGAAACGAAATTGAGCTATTTGTAATGAGGTGGATGGACCTAGAGTCTGTCATACAGAGTGAAGTAAGTCAGAAAGAGAAAGATAAATACTGTATGCTAACACATATATATGGAATTTAAGAAAAAAAAATGTCATGAAGAACATAGGGGTAAGACAGGAATAAAGACACAGACCTACTAGAGAATGCATTTGAGGATATGGGGAGGGGGAAGGGTAAGCTGTGACAAAGTGAGAGAGTGGCATGGACATATATACACTACCAAACGTAAAACAGATAGCTAGTGGGAAGCAGCCGCATAGCACAGGGAGATCAGCTCGGTGCTTTGTGACTACTTAGTGGGGTGGGATATGGAGGGTGGGACGGAAGGAGACGCAAGAGGGAAGAGATATGGGCACATATGTATATGTATAACTGATTCACTTTGTTATAAAGCTGAAAGTAACACACCATTGTAAAGTAATTATACTCCAATAAAGATTAAAAAAAAAAAAAGATGTAGGAGAAAGAGAAAGGAAGAATCAGAATTATTATTATTTGAAGGTGATATCTACACAGAAAAAGCAAGCAAATTCATTAGACAAACCACTAGAATATTCAATCTAATTGTTTTGCTATAGATAAATATTTATTTATATACAGCAATTTCACAATCCAACAATGACATTATAAAATGCAATAGAAATGCAACCCCATTAGTAAAGGCCACAAAGATATTAGAGTATATAGGAATAAAGCTAGTTTTTAAAACTGAGGGAGATACATATTGAAAAAATAACTAAACATTACTGAAAGATAGAAAAGGAGAATAATGGGGTTGATATACAATGTTTACAGATGGCATGACATATCACAAAACTGTGATTCTTTCCCAAATTAAACTTAAGTTCAACAGAAATGCATGCATGCTTTCATGCAAGGTGTGCGTGTGTGTGTGTGTGTGTGTGTAGTTTAAGCTACAGGATCAAGAATGTGACTGACAACTGTTTGCTAAAGGGATTAGGCATGTGACTCATGGATCCAATCAACTATCTCAGTAGAAACCAGGAATAAAGTTGTCATTGTCCAGGAAAGATGTATAAAGGTCCCTCTTGTTTGATGATTTGGACTCCTATGAATTTCATAGGAAACCAACAAGATTTTTGTGAATGTTCTATCAGCAGAAATACTGACAGATTGGACTAAAGGAGATAGAAACAGGATAAAATAAAGAAGACTGTCAGATTTCTAGGATTCCAGAGGCAAGAAATGGGCCAACAGAGCTATCTGTCTAGGAATACATGTTATCCTACAAGAAAATGGAAGACTGATCCTATTGGTGGTTCAGAGTTTGACAAGCTGCCATTGCCACCAGGGTCCAGAGAGCACAGGCCCAGGGGGTGAGGTAATCTACTTTTCTGTGACCAGGAGGGCAGTACATAATCAGAGCAGGTTATTCTCAAGACTTAAAATCTAATGGAATTTGTTCTGTCAGGTTTCATACTTGCTTGGGACAAGTGATTATTTGTTTCTGTCTGATTTTTCTCCTTTTGAATGGGAATGTCTATCCTATGGCTGTCCCACCATTATATTTTGGCAGTACATAACCTGATGTTCAGTTTCACATGTTCACAGCTGGACAGGAATTTTGCCTCAGGGTGAATTATTCCTCAAGTCTCACCCATACCTGATTTAGATGATGTATTTTTTTTTGGCCGTACCACACAGCTTGCAGGATCTTAGTTTCCCAACCAGGGATTGAACACAGGCCTTTGACAGTGAAAGCCCAGAGTCCTAACCTCTGGACTGCCAGGGAATTCTAGATGATAATCAGATGAGCTTGGGTAGTGGAATGGGTGAAGACCTTTAGGGAGGTTGGGATACAGTGAATGTATTTTACATGTGAAAAGAACATGAATTTGGAGAACCAGAGAGAACACGCTTATGAGTTTGTGTCCCCCAAAATTTATATATTGAAGGCCTATCTCCCAGTACCCCAGAATGTGACCTTATTTGGAAATAGCATTATTGCAGTTGTAATTAGTTAAGATGAGGACATACGGGAGTAGGGGGGGCCTCCTCCATTTCTACAAATATGCCTATAAAGTTTCATCACTGGAAAAGCTCCACTGGCTGCTAGTGACACATCAATTCTGAGAGTGAGTGTTACCATTTGAACCTGACTAAACATTTTGCTATTACAAATTGTATTAGTTTACTAGTACTGCCATAACAAAGTCCCACAAACTGCGTGGTTTAAATAATAGAAATGCACTATCTCCCAGTTTCGGAGGTTAGACATCTGAGACCGGGATGTCAGCCAGGTTGATTCCTTCTGAGAGCTATGAGAAAGAATCTGCTCCATGTCTCTGTCTCTGTCTCTGTCTGTCTCTCAGGTGGTTTGCTGAAAATCCTTGGCATTCCTCGGTTTGTAGAGTTCTGTCTTCATGTGCACGTGATGTTTTCCCTGTGTCTATGTCTGTGTCTAAATTTTACCCTTTTACAAGGATACCAGACATATTGAATTAGGACCCTTCCTACTCCAGCATGTTCCCACCTTAACTAATTACATCTATAAAGATCCTCTTTCCAAATAGGGTCACATTCTGAGTTACTGAAGGTTGGGGTTTCAACATATGAATTGAGACAGGTTGTGGGTCGAGGGAACACAATGTAACTGCAAACTAAAGAATGTCACTCGCCACTGGTTCTACAAGAATTAAGTCATTAGCCACTGTAGTGGCTGACCTTCAATACAACTTGAAAGAAATTCAGGGCAGAGATCAGGAATGAGGCACTCTGGGAAAACCGGCAGAACAAGCCTTCAGATAGTTAGTTATTTTCAGGAGAAAATCTTATGAACCCAAATTCTTGCATCTTCCCATACTTAGAAAAACACTAAAACCACTAAGATATTTGTTCTCGGCAACTAGCAACAATCTTCTACTGAGATGTGTGATTGATTACAAGTACCCTTTAGCAAAATCATATTTATGTGGGCCTCCCCCGTTACCTCTTCAGAACAGTTTCTCAGAGCTATCTTAGAGGCTCTCTCCCAGGCTATAGACCTCAGTGAGACACTGAAGAAACTACACTCACAGTTCTTGCATTGTGCATTTTCATTCAAGTCGACATAATCCATAACAGAAGGAAAGCAAACACAAGGGAGGTGCAATAAGCTGGCCCCTACAGTAAGTTACAGGGTCTCAGTCCTAGCAAGGCCTTCTGAAAAGCATGTAGAATGTATCACTGAAAGGAAGAGGAAACCTTCATAGTGGTCTCCACCCCTGTTGCTCAAGGGCATTAGCTTTGCTGTATTGGCAGGCTGGGCAGCATGAAAGATAGGTGATACCTCTGACTTGACATACTATCGTATCGCATCTGTGTGCAGCCGGTGAGCACAACAATGGCTGGAGTGAAATGTGAACCAGAACTGGGCACAAGAGGTTTCAAGCTGGAGCTAATATTTTATCTTTACGACAATGCTCAAAAGTTTTACATTTTATAGTTTATCAACCTTTCCTTTATACTTTGTGTATTTTATATTTATTTCAAGAAGCTCATTACCTAAACTTACACGTTTTGCTCTATTTTCTTCTAAAGTGTTTATACTTTTTTCCCCGAAGAAAACAATGTGCTTTTATTGTGACTGCATTCTGTGAATTTAATGATCTGTGTCAATGTGCTTATGTCGTGTAATGCACTTTCCTGTCATTCTGTTTCTCCCCCAGCTTCATTGAGTTATAACTGACAAAAATTAGATAGATAGATAGGTAGAAAACAATGTGATGTTTTGGTATAAGTATACACTGTGAAACAATCATCTCAATCAAGCTAATTAACATATCTATTGTCTCACATAGCTGCATTTTTCATTTTGTGTGTGTGTGTGTGTGGTGAGAAGACTTAAGATCTACCCACTCAGCAAACTTCAATTATACAATACAGTATTGTTAACTATAGTCACATTGTTGTACATGTAGCTTTACTTTTAAAATGTGTCTTCCGGGTTCGAGCCCTGGTCTGGGAAGATCCCACATGCCGCGGAGCAACTAAGCCCGTGAGCCACAACTACTGAGCCTGCGCGTCTGGAGCCTGTGCTCCGCAACGGGAGAGGCCGTGACAGTGAGAGGCCCGCGCACCGCGATGAAGAGTGGCCCCCGGTCGCCACAACAGGAGAAAGTCCTCGCCCAGAAACGAAGACCCAACACAGCCAAAAATAAATAAATAAATAAAATTAAAACCTTAAAAAAAAAATGTGTCTTCATTACTTTTGGAATTTATTTGTATGATATAAAGCAGAAATACAATGTTACCATGTGCATGGCTGTTTGTCCCAGCCAGGTTGACTAGTTCTTCCTTTCCTCAACATTTTCAATACCACAAATTACATTTCCATGCATGCCTGTGCCTGTGCATGAACTCTATCCTGCCTAAACTACATCAATCAGTTTTATAGCTTTTTAATATCTAGTGTGGCAAGTTTCCTACGTTGTCAAATTTTTTCTGGATTTCTTTGATCCCTATTTTTCTTATATATTTAAGAAATTATCTTACTCAGTTCTGTGAAAATCCCTGTCAGTATATTAATGACAATTGCATTGAATTTTAGTTTGAGGGGAGGAATAGATAGCATTGTCATGCCTTTGAAATTTCCCCATCCGTGACTATGACATATATCTCCATCTCTCCATTCATTCAGGTCCTCTTCTGTATGGTTTTTTACAACTTTTAATTTTTAAGAGATTCACTCTAGGTAAATATTGACTGAAAGAAAAACACACAAGTTAAATTTTATTCAGGGTCTTACTGAAGACTATAGCCCAGGAGACAGCCTCTCAGATAATTCTGAGGAACTGCTCCAAAGAGGTAGGGGAAGAAGCCAGTATATATGTGATTTTTTTTTGGCTAGGGAATGCATGTAGTCAAGTATACATCTTGGTAAAAGATTACTGCTAGTCATAAAGAACAGATACCTCAAGTTAATGATTAATGTGCTTTTCTATCTATGAGAAGATGAAAGAAACTGGGTTTATTAAAACTCTTCCTGAGCTACATCTAACTATCTAAGGAACCTCTTTGTCCAAAGCACAGAGCATCCTGTTGTCATCTTTAATTTCCTCTGTCTGAAACGCAGAGTGCACTGTTGGTCAGTGACTGTAGTGGGTAAATCTTTGTAGACTTGGATGGTGAGAAAAATGCTCTTTGCTCTTCTTTTGTTTGCATACTTAATAACTTTTATTGCTACGATTAATGGGATTTTAAAAAATAAATTTATTCATTTATTTTTGGCTGCTTTGGATCTTCAGTGCTGCACAGGCTTTCTCTAGCTGTGACGAGCGGGGGCTACTCTTTGTTGCAGCGTGTGGGCTTCTCATTGCGGTGTCTTCTCTTGTTGCAGAGCGCAGGCTCTAGGTGCAACGGGCTTCAGTAGTTGTGGTGCACGGGCTTAGCTGCTCTGCAGCATGTGGGATCTTCCCAGATGAGAGCTTGAAACTACGTCCCCTGCATTAGCGGGTGGATTCTTAACCACTGCACCAGCAAGGAAGTCCCTTGATTAATGGGATTTTATTACATTTTAAATTGCAAGTGCTTAGAAATACTGCTGTTTCGATTATTTAAACCTTTTATTTGGAAACATGTCATGTGTACATAAAAGATGCAAGAATAAGAACAGTCTAAAGAATAATTCCATAACCCTCCCACCCCAAGATTTACCCATTGTCAACACTGACATTGACATTCTTGAAGAATATAGTCCCCTCCCCCTTTTAATAGAACTTCCTCATTTGGAGTTTGTCTGGTGTTTGCTGATGATTAAATTCCGGGTTCTCAAACAGAAACACACAGTAGTGATATTGGTTCCATCTCAAGTCATCTCACCTGAAAGCAGACATCCACCTGCCCTCACTGATATTTTTTATTTGATGGTCAGGTACTGTCCAATTTCTGCCCTTTATATAGTTACTATTTTTCTTTTGCAACTGATTAGCCAGATGTAAAAAGATAATTTCAGACTACACAAGAATACTGCTTATCATTTAAATTTCCTATTAGGTTTTACCACCCATTACTGCTTCATGTCTCACCCAATTTTAATTGTGATGATTGGAACGAATGATTTCTTTCCCACTGCACGTGTTGATGTTTGTATATTGATTTTCTGTCCATCATCCTTACTTAGTTTTTAGTTCTACTAGTGTGGAAAACCTCATGGAATTTTCCAAATTAATAGTTCTATTGTGGGGTATTTATCTATTAAGATATTCCTCTTGACCACTGAAAGGTAAACTCTTAATCCAGTTTTGAGATCTTAATGAACAGAAATTTTTCTTCTGTCTTTCCAGCTTAGCTGTGTTTTTCTCATTATGTTTTATCCTGCATGTCAAGGTGTTTGTGGCAGAGAGGCAGTCTGCAATATCTCACTTCACTAAGCTGCAAAAAAGCAAATATAGAGATCAGAGTTACTCAAAAGTGCTAGTCCTAGACTAGAAAAAGACTTTGCACCAGAATATAAATCACATACTGCTTCCCTTACTGAAAAAGTCTTATCATGAAAAAAGTCAGCTCATCTAAAAAGCATACTTAGTAATTCGATTGATTTACATTCTTGCAAAATCTCCTTACATCAACAGTCCATAGGCTATACTTTGACAAGCAGAGGTCTAGATGACTCATTTGAAAAAGGAAGTGGTATTTCCATCCTGAAAAATTCCATGTGGTTTAAGAGTTGCTCCATGTGTGGAGAAGCAATCATTCAATATATATTAATGATTTAATGCTATGTGAAGTGTGGTAGATGTAATGCTCCTGGAATGTGATAAATCCAAGATAAGTTCTTATAACTGAAGGCAAAATGCATTTTCTATGTAATACTTCTATTTATGAATATAGGCTCCCTCTACTCTAAAACTTTCTTTTGCATGATTTCAACCTCCTGTCCTACCAGAGCTGAAATTTCAACCATCAGAGTTAGGATAAGACATTTTTTTTCCCTTATTCATTATAATCGAATCGTTTGGCAAAGAGATTTTTTAATACATGAAGCAATTTAATTTATCTTTAGTAGTTTAGATAAATAAGTAAAAAAGATATCTAGGCACCCTCTCTTAAAATTAAGGAAAGGAAACAAATTAACTCAATAAATACAATAAAGTTTTTCTATTTTCCAAATTTTCAACCAGCTACAATACAATAAAATGAATTATTTTATTAGAAAATATAACTGTTCAAAGATTAAAAATAAATAAGTTGCCGCCACAAAATTGCAACATAATATACAGTTAACTCATTCTGTTATGGTCAGTTAAGAGAAAGATGGCAGGAGGAATGATACAGTTAAAAGTAAACAAAAAAGGGGGAGGGAAGATATGAGGGAAAGGAGAGCTAGAGCAAAAAGAGAAAAAGAAAGAAAAAGTGCTTTATTGAATGAGTTAGTTACATGAGGTCACCAAGAGGAACACATCCTCTGACTGAGGCACTATGGTGAGACCTGTGTTGTTTGACGATTTTATTGCCCTGGTGTCTTCAACCCAGAGGTAAAGGAGATGCTCACATTCTCTAGGCAAAGGCACCATCAGCAAGCTTCCACTCTTCCTCACTGGACCAGAAGAATCACAGAGTGGTGGTCTTAACCCTGCTGGAGGAGTATTCACTACCACTTATCCACACCTAGATGGCAGGGGAGGCAAAGAACCTTGGTGTCTGGCAGCCCTGCTTCCACCACTACCGAGCAGGCTCAAAGACAATGGTCAACTCAGGCTTTTCTTCTTGAAGTGTTTCTAACGCACGTTTTGTATCATAATTGAAGTACATTCCACACAACCTGTAAAAGTAAATAGAGAAGCTTTGGATTGTACTCTTCAAATAAACACTTTCAGTTTTGGGCTTTAAAAATCTCATCTGCTCACTTAGCCTCACACTTCTAAGCTTTCCAATGCTGCACTTCATGCCTAATGTGGTTTCTGTGATATTCAATATTTTTAACGTTCAAGTTTGGAAATGTTTAAACATATGCAAATATCGAGAGAATAGTATAATGAATCCCATTACCCATGTTTGACAGTTAACAGCTCATGGCCAATCTTGTTTCATCTATCACCCACCCACTCCTCACATCAGTGGATTATCTTAAACACAGCAGTTCATGCATCTATAAATATTTCAACGTGTGAAACTAAATGCAGACTTTTAAAACATAACTGCAATGCCATTATCACATCCAAAAAAGTTAACAATAATTTCTAAATATCAATATATGTCCAATCAGTGTTTAAACTTCCTCAACTGTCTGATAAAACTTTTATATTATGTTCATTTAATCAGGAGCCATATAAAGTCCACACATTGGGAATTCCCTGGCAATCCAGTGGTTAAGACTTGGTGCTTTCACTGCCATGGCCCAGGTTCAATTGCTGGTGGGGGAACTAAGATCCTGAAAGTCGCACAATGCAGCCAAAAAGAAAAGGTCCACACATTGTAATTTCTTGGTATGCCTCTCAAGTCTTCTTTGATATCAGTTCTTCCTCCTTCTCTTTTTTTAAATTTCCCTTGCAACTTAACTAAGAAATCATACCATTTGTCCTGATCATTTCTAATAATCTTGATTTGGTTGTGTTTCTTCAAAATTCATATGTTAAAGCCCTAACCCTCAATGTGATGGTATTTGGATATGAGGTCTTTGGGAGGTAATGAGGGTTAGATGAGGTCATGGGGGTGGGTCCTTATGATGGGATTAGTGCCCTTATAATAAGAGATACCACAGCACACACTCTCTGTCTATCTCTGTCTATCTCTCTCTCTCTCTCTGTGCACACATGAGGACACAACAAGCCCAGAAGAGAGCTCTCATCAGAAACCAAATCAGTCAGCACCATGATGTTGGATGTTCCAGCTGCCAGAACTGTGAGAAATAAATGTCTATGATTTGTTTAAGGCACCTAGTTTATGCTATTTTGTTATGGCAACCTGAGCTCACAAGACAGGTTGACTGCATCCATGGATTCCCCAGTCTATTTTGAGCCTGTCCCTTATCTCCAGAGTGTCCTTCAGGGCTAGGTCAATTAGCCCACATACAGCAATGTCCCCAGCTTCATCCTGACCAATAATTCCTTTTGTTCCTATTTCTATTAGCTCTAGAAATGGCTTTTCTTGCAAGAAACATGCTCCACTGTGTCCACACAAGGATACAACGCTGATCTGAACTACTGTTTATTCAAACCTGTATTCCAATTGGTTCTTAGTCTTGAGGCCATGGACAAGGACAGAAATTTCTGGGCTAATAGAATTTATAAACTAGGGGTAAGATATAGATAATAAATAAACAAGAAAATGATATAGCATGTATTATGATGGTCAACGCTATGGAGGAAAATAAGCAGAGAAGAGGAAAGGCATGCTGGGCTGTTATTTTCAGTAGGATGGTTACAGTCAGACTCACAGAGAAAACCCTGAGCAGAGAATTTAATGATGCACAGGAATAAGGCATGTGGATATCAAAGGGGGGAAGTTCCAGGCAGAGGGAACTGCAAGTGCATAGTTTCGGAGGTGACAGTGTTTTTCGAAATAGCAAGGAAACCAGTGTGCTTGGAGCAGAAGGAACTAGCGTTAGAAGATGACTTTGCAAAAACAGCAGGAGCCAGATCACATGGGGCCTTAGACACTGCCATGAGTCTGTGGCTCTTACTTTGTGATAGAAGCATGTTGGTAGGAGTGATATGCTCTGATGTTTTAGCTACACCCTCCATCTGCAATGGTAGATGCAGAGTAGCCTGACAGAATGCCACCAGGACAGTCCAGACAAGAGGTGACAATGGTTTGAACTAGGGTAGGAGCCATGAAGCTGGCAAAAGTGGTCAATGAGTGGGCATGCTGTGAAAGCAGAGTTAACAGGACATGCCAGTAGATTGGATATTTGCATAAGGAAAAAGATGTGTCAAAGATGACACCAGGATTGTTTTGACCTGAACAATTCAGACTGAATTACCATTGACTGAGATAGGGAAGAAGCAGATTTTAGACAGAAGGGAACAGCACAGGTTTGGGTTTGGACATGTGAAATTTGGGAGGATTATTAGACATCCAAGTATAAAGGTGAGACAAGCATTTGAACATGGAATTCATGGCGATATGAACTGGGGGGAGGGGAACAGCACATATATGTTAAAACCAGAAGACTAGACTATGATGTAAACAAGGGAGAAAGTGTAAAGGAGAAAACTTAACCCAGTGATTGAGTTCTGGGGATTCAGTATGTAAAGGTCAGAATGATGAAGGGATGCCAGAGGAGACTGAGCAGAAACAGTCAATGTAGTAGGAGAAAATCCAGAGGAAATTGTGTTGGCCCTAAAACCAAGTGAAAGAAATGTCTTTAGTGGAGACTGTGATCGTCAGGGCTGACAGAAGTTATGAAACTAATTAGGAAGCTTTTACTAGCGAGATAATGTGTACCTCAGTGATATCATTGATGATGGAAAGGAGCCAACGGTCCTAACACCCTGAAGACAGGCCCAAGTTTATGGAATTTCTAATCTTGATGTTTCTGGAGCACTTTCTATTTAGAAATTCTCTGAAACAAGACCAACAACACCCCTACTACGCAAGGACCTTTGCAATAAGGATGACCCATGGACAGGTCTAGTTCTACAAAGTATGATACCTTGCACAGAAATACAATTCTCTTTGGCTATTTTTCATTGGGACTTGTGTTTCTTTCAGGAATATGGATGAAAGGTCTTTTCACACCCAAATGAACCTTGATTATTCTAAATGTCTGGATGAAATTGAATACGTAGTTCATGACTCAATTATTGCATACATGTATAAATCTGCAACTGGCCCAGGCCCAACCTCACCCAGAGTGCAAATGAAGCCAACCTGGATTTTGCAAACTGGCCAACTTTTCCTTAGCAATAGGAGCCCTGCCACACAAATCTCTACAGAGCACACTTACTTCAGGCATTTCAGGAGGCAGCCCTGCTGTTTCAGCACTTCACAGAGTAGCATGACCCCCAGATCACCCAGGTCATTGTTGCCTAGGCTCAACTTTCGCAGGCTCTGGTTAGAAGTCAGAAGTGTGGAAAGACCCCAGCAGCAGTGTGACGTGAGGCTGCAGTTGTCTAATCTGCAAGAAAGAAGGTGATTTCAAGAAAATGTCCCCTTAAATTATCCTCCACAGGTCTTCCAGATCTTAGCCTGCAATATTTCAAATGCAGGAAAGGCTCAGGATTAACAAGCTTGGAACTGCCTTATGTGCCAAGGGTTATCATTCTCTCCTCTTCAGATGTGAATATTTTTTCCAGTCTACTGGATTTTGCAGTTCAAATGATTAACAGCAGTTTATGAAATGATTTTTCCCAAATTCTGTGTCTCCCCCCAAGATTTTCCTAAAACACTAGTGCCATACCACCCCCACTCTTTTGTGGTAGAGAGATTTATGGTGAAAGGAACTTCAGTATTTACCTTTACACCATCTAAAAGTACAGGTCCTCCTAGTCCTATAATCCTGTAAGAAGCCAAGCCCAAGGAAGACTCTCAGATATAGATGATCTCATCAACATTCCCCTCAACTATCCCCTTCCCTGTAGCCACCATGCATTCCCATCACTGTAATAAGCTCAGAGACTTACTCCAACACCTGAAGCTTGCAGTGGGCATGTAAGAGTCCCTTACAGAGTAGCTTGACCCCCACGTCTCCAAGAGCATTGCCCCGTAGGTAAAGGTGTGTGAGATTCTTGTTTGTGCTGAGCACCGAGCACAGAGCTACACAACCACCTGACGTAATGCCAGAATTCACCAACCTGTAGAAGGAACAGGGAGAAGAATCCTCAGTGCCCAGACTTCCTTGAACATTGCACAGCTGTCTCAACACAGGAACTTCATTTTATCTGAAAAGCTTCATGCTTCAACTTAAAGGCCAGCATCTTGGATATAATCTGAGGAGAGCAAGACTCCCTATCTCTTGCCCCATAAGAGAGACAAATGATTTCTTAGCAGATGCTTTCCTGGGATCAGCAGGAGAGACAGAGCAAAAGCAAACTGATCTGCATTCCCTCCACATTCCTCCTTCTTACACGTATTCCCTCTGACCATACATGTTCCTCACTACCACTTCTTCCAGAAAGACATCCCAGATTGTCTCTTACTAATAATTCTCATTATTATTATATTAACACTGCAGAGGCCTACCTTATTTGATTCTTATACCAACCAAGCAAGGTGGCCGTGCAGCTGTAACTATTGAATATTTTCTACAGATTAGAAAGCTGAAGCTCATCAAATCATGTGTTGCTTTTAAGGTCAAAGAGAGTATTTGGTAAAGAGGGGACCCAGACTTACACCTTCTAGAGCTATCCCCTGCTCTATTGGCCCTTCTGTCCATTGCACACTAACTTCTGCGTTTTAAATGGCCTCTCAGAGTACAAAGCCTTAGGTTTGCATTATTTGCAGTGGAACTAAGATTTTTGATGTACTACTCTTGGGTCAAGTTGAGAATATACTATCACCCAACAAGAGCATAAGGGCTCTGAAATGGAGAGCTGTGTCACTCCTGCCTAGAAGCTCAGAGAGTAATATACAGTATACAGAAAGTCACATGTGCTAGGCCTTCAACAAAGCTTTGATTTAAGAATATCTCATGTGGTCATATTTCTTTCTTAACAATGACATGTTTTTAAGTTCCAAGGTGCCTTAGAATCAGAAAAAATAGAAATACAGAAAGAAGTGGTTCAGACAGCATAGCATGAACAGATGACCAAAAGGAAATAGAAATAATTATCCATCTGCTAGTCTCCATCTTCCCAGTCAAGAATGAATCACAACAAAAAAGACTGAGTAAGCAAGACAAAGAGGGAAACGAATCCCAAGAGGTATGAACAAAAACAACTGAGTGGGTTATAGTAAGTTCTTCTTTCTAGCTAAGGGAATTTTATCAGAGGATCTTCAGTGAACATGCAGAAGGGATTTTCAGGATTTCTGGCTGTCATAGACTGAATGTTTGTAGTCCCCACTCCTCCAAATTTCATATGTTGAAATCTTAACTCTCAATGTGATGGTATTATTGGGTTGGCCACAAAGTTCATTTGGGTTTTTCTGTAACATCTTAGGGAAAAATCTGAAAGAACTTTTTGGCCAATCCAATGGAATGTGGGGGCTTTAAGACGTGATTAGATCTTGAGGGTAGAATCCTCATGATGGCATTAGTGCCCTTTTAAAAGAGACCTCAGTGAGCTGCTTCCCCACTATAACCGTGTGAGAACACAGCAAGAGTGGCTGTATGCAAGCCAAGAATAGAGTCCTCACCAGGAACCAGGTGATCTACAGGCACCTTGGTCTTGGATTTCCAGCCACCAGAACTGTGAGAAATAAATGTTTGTTGTTTGAGCCACCTAGTCTATGGTATTTTTGTTACTGCAGCCCAAATAGACTAAGACACTGGCAAGGATGAAGACCATTCCAGAAGATTAGAGATGGTCCTCAAAAAGGAAAAGAAAGAATATTTTGAAAGTTACAGAATAGTAAGATTTACTACTATTTCCAGAAAAGGGCTAAAAAGTTTTAGCAACAGCTGTTTGAGGAGAAGTGAAGTAGCAGCAATTACAAGTAGATAGGGTGGTTTTGTTAAGAATAAGTCACATCGGGATTATCAAAATGTTGGTAACCACTGAGACTGAGCGATGGGTACATAGAGTACATAATGAAATGTTCAGAAAAATCAAACAACCAAGCCCTACCAACCAAACCACTAGATTAGAAGAATGTAACCAACACCATATATCTTGGTTTCACCCAATCCATTCGACTCAGATCTACATTTACTGAACATAGATGTCTTTCCATGTACTATACTGTTACTGATTTTTTTTTAATTTACTAATGATATGTCTCATGTCACAAAAATGTCTCACAAAGAAAATTGAGGAAGAAGATTTAACATTTATTGAGTATCTACTAACTGCTTGGCTGTGTGATGATGACTTTAAATAGGATTACTTCATTGAATTATTACAAAACCAAGATGCACGTGTTGTCTTTATATCTATTTCTAAATAGAAAAATGGAGGATCAGAGAAATCAGTTGAAGAATAAGGAGTTTTCTAGATGGTCAGTAGGAATGGGAGAGTAAGGGTAACCCTCAGGCAAAAGGAAAATGGTATGCAAGGGTGAGGAAGGGTGAAAGAGTGGGCCAGGTTCTTAGAACTAAAACTTCAGTATGACTCAAAAGAGTGAAAGGTGTGGTAGGCAAGAGAGAAGAAGCAGCAATCTAGGGCTGATCAGGGATAGCCTTGTGTGCCAAGCTAAGATATACCAAATTTACCCTGATTTCAAAGAAGGACATTTGAAGGTTTTTTGAGCAAAAGCCCAGTATTATCAAATTTGCATTTCAGAAAATTCCCTCTGTTGTTATGTAAGAGGAAGATGAGAGGCAGAGGAAATTGAAAGTAAACACAAGATAAGAATTAGCCTCCGTTTACTTGTCAGCTCTCTGGAAAGTCCCACTATTCAACAAGGCAGAATAGAGAGGGCAAGAAAAAGGAGAGGGGTGGGGAAAAAGTTACAAGAAATAAAGAATTTTGCAAATGCTTAGTGTGTGATGCTTGTGTAATATTGTGGAAGGGGCAGGGGCAATATGCAGCCAAAGAGAAAGACCTAAAATTCAGGAAAAGAAATGTTGGCTATACCTAACAAGATATAAAATGCCTAAAAGTTTTGCCTCATTAATTCCACTTGTAGGTATATGTCTGAAAGCAAATACACACACATAAAGTTGTATATATAAATATGCTTGCTGCAGAGTTATTTGTAATAGTGAAAAAGTAGAAACTCATCCAAAGGTTCATAATTCAATGAGCAGCTAAATATATTACCATAATGTATAGTATAGAGCATTATGCCGAAATCTGTAGATCTGTATATACCAGCATGGCAATGTGTCCACAATAAATGAAAAAAGTAAATCATGGAAAAGTGGTATCATAATGATTCCAGTTTGGATAGACAGAGTGTTTGGGGTTGAATCATGTCCCCCAACATTTCATATGTTGAAGTCTTATACCCCAGTACTTCAGAATATGACCTTATTTAGAAATAGGGTCATCGAAGATGTAATTAGTTAAAATGAGGTCATTAAGGTAAGCCCTAACCCAATATGACTGATATCCTTATAAAAGGGAGATATTTAAACTCAAAGATAGACACACACCAACACAGTGAGAACACCATGTGCAGATGAAGGCTAAGACTGAGGTGATACATCTATAAGCCAAGGAATGTCAAAGATTGCCGGTAAACCACCAGAAGCTGGAAGAGAAGTATGGAACATATTCTTCCTCACAGCTGTCAGAGGAACAAATCCTGCCGACACCTTGATCTTGGACTTTTAGTCTCCATTACTAAGACAAAATAAATTTTGTTTGGAACATTTTAACAATAGCAGAACATTCTTCTCAAGTGCACATAACGTTTTCTAGGATAGATCATATGTTAAGCCACAAAACAAGTCTTAGCAAATTCAAGAAGATTGAAATTATACCAAGTATCTTCTCAGACCACAGTGGTATGAAACTAAAATCAATAACAGGAGGATAATAGAAAAACTCAATAATACATGAAAATTAAACAATGCTCTTCTGAACAACCAATGGGTCAAAGAAAAATTATAGGGGCAATAAAATATCTTGAGTCAAAAAAAAATTAAAAACAACATACCAAAACTTATAGGATGCAGGAAAATCATTTCTAATGGGAAAGTTTCTAGCCATAAATGCATACATCAAGAAAATTGAAAGATCTTAATTAAACAACTAACTCTACACCTCAAGGAACTAGAAAAAGAGGATTAAACAAAGCCCAAAGTTAACAAAAGGAAGGAAATAAAAGATTACAGCAGGGCTTCCCTGTTGGCGCAGTGGTTGAGAGTCCGCCTGCCGATGCAGGGGACATGGGTTCGTGCCCCAGTCTGGGAAGATCCCACATGCCATGGAGCAGCTGGGCCTGTGAGCCATGGCTGCTGAGCCCACGCGTCTGGAGCCTGTGCTCCACAACGGGAGAGGCCACGACAGTGAGAGGTCCATACCACAAAAAAAAAAAAAAAAAAAAAAAATTACAGCAGAAATAAGTAAAATAAAAAGTAGAAAAATAAAAGAAAAAAATAACAAACTAAGAGTTGGACCTTTGAAAAGATAAACAAAATTTACAAACCTTTAGCTAGAAACCTCCCCCCCCAAAAAAAAGGAGAGAGAGAAAGAAAACACAAATCAATAAAATTATAACCCAAAGAGGAGACATTAAAACTGATATCACAAAAATACAAAAGCTCGTAAGAACTGCTATAAACAACTGTAACAAACTGGACAACCTAGAAGAAATGGAAAAATTCTTAGAAACATACAAGCTACCAAGAATGAATCAGGAAGAAAAAGAAAATCTAACCAGATTAATTACTAGTAAGGAGATTGAATCAGAAATAAAAAAAAAAACTCTGAGCAAAAAAAAGGTCCAGGACCAGATGGCTTCACTAGTGAATTTTATTAAACATTTAAAGAAGAATTAACACCAATTCTCCACAGATTTTCCAAACCTCAAAAAGGAGAGAACACTCCCTAACTCATTTTATGAGGCCAGCATTACCTTGATATCAGATAGGACACTATAAGAAAAGAAAACCAGAGACCAATTTCCTTGATTGAATATAGATGTAAAAATTCTCAACAAAATACTAGTAAACTGAATTCAGCAGCACATTATAAGAATCATGCAGGACTTACCTGGTGGTCCAGTGGTTAAGAATCTGCCTGCCAATGCAGGGGACACGGGTTCAATCCCTGGTCCAGGAAGATCTCACATGCCGTGGGGCAACTAAGCCCATGCACCACAACTACTGAGCCTGTGCTCTAGAGCCTGCGAGCTGCAACTGCTGAGACCATGTGCCACAACTACTGAAGCCTGTGTGCCTAGAGCCTGTGCTCTGCAATAAGAGAAGCTACTACAATGAGAAGCCCATGCACTGCAATGAAGAGTAGCCCCTGCTCACTGCAACTAGAGAAAGCCCATGCGCAGCAATGAACACCCAGCACAGCCAAAAAAAAAAAAAAAAAAAAAATCACATGACCACCTCAGTAGATGCAGAAAAAGCATTTGACAAAATTCAACATCTGTTCATGATAAAAACCCTTAACAAATTAGGTATAGAAGGAACATACCCCATCATAATAAAAGCCATATATTACAAGCCCACAATTAACATTATACTCAACAGTGAAATTTTGAAAGCTTTTCTCTATAATCAGAAACATGACAAAAGTGCCCACCTTCCCCACTCCTATTCAACATAGTACTGAAAGTCCTAGCAAGAGCAATCAGGCCAGAAAAAGAAATAAATGTATCAGAATTGGAAAGGAAGAAGTAAAACTGACTCTACAGATGAAAATCCTAAAGACTCAACCAAAAAACTGTTAGATCTAATCAATGATTCAGTAAAGTTGCAGGATACAAAATCAGCATACAAATG
The DNA here is from genome assembly GCF_008692025.1 of Phocoena sinus. Lineage (NCBI taxonomy): Eukaryota > Metazoa > Chordata > Mammalia > Artiodactyla > Phocoenidae > Phocoena > Phocoena sinus. Next base: position 14,746,358 of record NC_045765.1, on the reverse strand, counting down.
TCAGTAACATTTCATGTAGCATTGGTGGTATAGTGGTGAGCATAGCTGCCTTCCAAAAGCCAGTAGCATTTCTATACACTAATAACATTATATAAAAAAGAAATAAAGAAAACTATCCCATTTACAGTAGCATCAAAAACAATAAAATACTTAGGAATAAACTTAATGAAAGAGGTGAAAGATCTCTACACTGAAAACTATAAGACATGGGTGAAAGACATTTAAGAAGACACAAACAAACGGAAAGATATCCCTTGTTCATGTATTGGAAGCATTAATATCATCAAAATGTCCATACTACTTGAAGACATCTACCGATTCAATGCAATCCTTATCAAGACTTCACTGGAATTTTTCACAGAAGTAGAAAAAACACTTCTAAAATTTATATGGGTGTGAATAAACAAATAAACATTTTCAAAATTATAAAAAAAAATTTATATGGAAACATAAAAGACCGAGAATAGCCAAAGTAATCCTGAAAGAGAAGAACAAAGCTAGAGGCATCATACCTCCTAATTTCAAAGTATATTGTAAAGCTATGGTAATCAAAACAGTATCATAGTGGCATAAAAACAGACAATAGACCAATGGAACAGGATCCAGAGACCAGAAATAATTCCATGGATACGCCATCAACATATATTTGATGAGGAGCCAAGAATACTCAATGGAGAAGACAATCTCTTCCATAAATGGTGCTGGGGAAATTAGATATTCACATGAAAAAGAATGAAACTAGACCCTTTTCATACATCACTCACAAAAATCAACTCGAATAGGATTAGAGACTTAAAGATAAGACCTGAAACCATAAAATTCCTGGAAGAAAATATAGAAAACAAAGCTCGTTGACATGGGTCTTAGTAATGATATTTTTTTAATATGACTCCTAAAGCATTAGCTGCAAAATTAAAAATAAACAAATGGGACTACATAAAACTAAAGCTTCTGCATAGCAAAAGAAATAATCAACAAAAGGAAAAGGCGGGGCTTCCCTGGTGGCGCAGTGGTTGAGAGTCCGCCTGCCGATGCAGGGGACACGGGTTCGTGCCCCGGTCTGGGAGGATCCCACATGCCGCGGAGCGGCTGGGCCCGTGAGCCATGGCCGCTGAGCCTGCGCGTCCGGAGCCTGTCCTCCGCAACGGGAGAGGCCACAACAGTGAGAGGCCCGCGTAACGCATAAAAAAAAAAAAAAAAAAAAAAAAAAAAAAAAAAAAAAGGAAAAGGCAACCTACAGAATGGGAGATGATATTTGCAAATCATGAATCTGATAACAGGTTAATATACAAAATGTAAAGAACTCATATAACTCAATAGCAAAAAAGCAAATAATCCAATTTTAAAATGAGCAAAGGGCCTGAATAGATATTTTCCAAAGAAGATATTCGAATAGCCAACGGGTACATGAAAAGATGCTCAACAGGACTACTCACCACGGCAATGTAAATTAAAACCACAATGAGATACTACCTCATGTCTATTAAAATGACCATCATCAAAAAGAAAAGTAATAACTATAGATAACACTGCTGTATGGTATATTTGAAAGTTGTTAAGACAGTAATTCTAAAACATTTTTTGTAACTATATGAAGTGATGGATATTAACAGTGGCAATCATTTTGCAATACATGTATGTCAAGTCATTATGCTATACACCTTAAACTTATACAGTGCTGTACTTCAATTATATGCCAATAAAATTGAAAGAAAAAAAGTAAAAATAAATGTTGCTTAAGCCACTCCTCTTGTGGTACTTTATTACAGTAGCCCTAGAAAACCAATACACAGAGTGTATTAAGATGGATGGGTAGATGGACAGATAAATGGATGGATGATTGTTCATGTATAACAAAATGTCTGGAAGTTTGCTCATCAGCCTGCTGTAAATGGTTCTCTCGGGAAGTCAGCTGAGCTTTCAATTCTTACTTCATGTATTTGTATTATTTAACATTTTCACACTAAGCATGTATTACTTTTGTAATTAGAAAACTCACAAGCAGGACTTCCAGTTTCCAGGCCAGCATGTAGAAAGCTTAGAAGTTGCCATTCCGTCCTAACAACAAGGTAAAAGCTGAACAAGCTGACGAATCAACAATACTTCTTAAATCCACGAGAAGTATGGCCACAACACAATTTGCTGCCCCCAAAATTGGGGAGACACAGAGGCAAATACAAAGAATCATAACTTCCTGAAACCCATGAGCTTAAACCTCTGAGGGAATCAGTGCCCAGGGAGGAAAACCTGAATTGTAATTGACAAATAAATAAAGGCTAGTTTTGGACAAGTCTGAACAATAAAAACACCAGAGGACCCCGTCATAAGGGGACCTGCATACTTTTGTGAGTTTTACCTTCAGGAGCTCAACCAAGTTCTCACATTAAATATCAGGGGAAAATCCCTCTGTGCTTCCAGTATGGGGAGGAGTAAAGGAACCATTTTAAAATACAAGCATACGTCAGAGATATTGTCAGTTCGGTTCCAGACTACTGTAATGAAACAAATATTGCAACCAAATTAGTCACACGAAGTTTTTGGTTTCCCAGTGCATATAAAAGTTATGTTTACACTGTACTGTAGTCTATTATGTGTGCAATAGCAATATGTCTAAAGAAAACAATATGCATACTTTAATTTAAAAATACTTCATTGCTAAAAAAATGCTAACCGTTGTCTGAGCCTTCAGTGAGTCATAATCTTTGCTGGTGGAAGGTCTTGACTCAGTGTTGATGCCTGCTGACTGATCAGAATGGTGGTTGCTGAGGTTTAGGGTGGCTGTGGTGATGTCTTGAAATAAGACAACAGTGAACAACAAGGTCCTACTGTAGAGCACAGGGAAATATATTCAACATTCTGTGATAAACTGTAATGGAAATGAACATGAAAAAGAACGTATACATATGTATAACTGAGTCACTCTGCTGTACAGTAGAAACTAACACAACATTGTAAATCAACTACACTGCAATACTTTTTTTTTAAAAGACAACCATGAAGTTTGCCATATTGATTGACTCTTCACTTGAACACTTAGAAGAATTGTAGGGTTATTAATTGGCCTAATTTCAATATTGTTGTGTCTCAGGGAATAGGGAGGCCCACTGAGAGGAAGAGAGATGACACAGGAACAGCCGATCTGTGGAGCAGTCAGAACACACACCACATTTATCGGTTAAGTTCACTGACTTATATGGGGGTGGTCTGTGGTGCCCCTAAAACAGTTACAATGGAACCATCAAAAATTGCTGATCATATGGATCACCATAACAAATATAATAATAATCAAAAAGTATGAAATACAGCGAGAATTACCAAAATGTGACACAGAAACACAAAGTGAGGAAATGCTATTGGAAAATGGTGCGAATAGACTTGCTCAACACAGGGTTGCCACAAACCTTCAATTTGTAAAAATTGCAATGTCTGTGAAGCACAATAAAGCAAAGATCAATAAATTAACGTATGCCTATATACCAGAAAACTCTGTTCTTTTCAACAATACTTGTCTTCAGGAGAAAATAGTTGCCCAAAGCCTAACTTGCTGGGATATTGTTAGTCTAACTGATCTTAGGGAAGGGAAATACTCAGCTTCAGCCTACTCTAGGTATCCTGTTCTGCTAAGAACGGGGGAAAAAAACTGAGAAGCAGTTGAAAAGCACTGAGAATTAACAGTCCAGAGGTATAAATTCACTAAAAGACTGAAACCTAATCATAGGATTATAGAATGCTTCAACTCTTCTCACACTTCACTACCACATTACTAAAGTTCTATTTAGAGTAGTTCCCGCTACACAGTACATCATGTCCAGGATTCAAGAAGAAGTTACAAAACAGTTTAAAAGGCAAAAAATAAAGGTTGAAGAAACAGAGGAAACATCAGAACCAGAGTCAGATATGGCAGGAATGTGAACTTATCAGACCAGGCATTTAAAATAATTATAACTAATACCCTAAGAGCTCTAACGAATTAAGTAAATAGCATGGAAGAACAGACAGGCAAAGTAATCAGAGAGAGGACCAGTCTCTCCCAACAGGAAACCTGCACAAGCCTCTTAGACAGCCTCCTTCACCAGAGGACAGACAGCAGAAGCAATCAATCCTGCAGCCTGTGGAACAAAAACCACATTCACAGAAAGACAGACAAGATGAAAAGGCACAGAGCTATGTACTAGATGAAGGAACAGGATAAAACCCAAGGAAAACAACTAAATGAAGTGGACACAGACAACCTTCCAGAAAAATAATTCAGAATAATGATAGTGAAGATGATCCAGGACCTCGGAAAAACAATGGAGGCAAAGATTGAGAAGATGCAAGAAATGTTTAACAGAGACCTAGAAGAATTAAAGAACAAACAAACAGAGATGAACAATACAATAACTGAAATGAAAATTACACTAGAAGGAATCAATAGCAGAATAACTGAGGCAGAAGAATGGATAAGTGACCTGGAAGACAGAAGGGTGGAATTCACTGCTGCAGAACAGAATAAAGAAAAAAGAATGAAAAGAAATGAAGACAGCCTAAGAGACCTCTGGGACAACATTAAATGCAACAACATTTGCATTATAAGGGTCCCGGAAGGAGAAGAGAGAGAGAAAGGACCCAAGAACATATTTGGAGAGATTACAGTCGAAAACTTCCCTAACTTCCCTAAGATAGCCACCCAAGTCCAGGAAGCTCAGTGAGTCCCATACAGGATAAACCCAAGGAGAAACACACTGACACACATACTAATCAAATTGGCAAAAATTAAAGGCAAAGAAAAATTATTGAAAGCAGCAAGGGAAAAATGACAAATAACATACAAGGGAACTCCCATAAGGTTAACAGCTGATTTCTCAGCAGAAACTCTACAAGCCAGAAGGGAGTGGCATGATATATTTAAAGTGATGAAAGGCAAGAACCTACAACCAAGATTACTCTACCCAGCAAGGATCTCATTCAGATTTGATGGAGAAATCAAAAGCTTTACAGACAAGAAAAAGCTAAGAGGATCCAGCACCACCAAACCAGCTCTACAACAAATACTAAAGGAACTTCTCCAAGTGGGAAACACAAGAGAAGAAAAGGACCTACAAAAACAAACCCAAAACAATTAAGAAAATGGTCATAGGAACATACATATCAATTACCTTAAATGTGAATGGATTAAATGCTCCAACCAAAAGACACAGGCTTGCTGAATGGATATAAAAACAAGACCCATACATATGCTGTCTAAAAGAGACTCACTTCAGACCTAAAGACACATACAGACTGAAAGTGAGGGGATGGAAAAAGATATTCCATGCAAATTGAAATCAAGAGAAAGCTGGAGTAGCTATACTCATATCAGGTAAAATAGACTTTAAAATAAAGAATGTTACAAGAGACAAGGAAGGACACTACATAATGATCAAGGGATCAATCCAAGAAGAAGATATAACAATTACAAATATATATGCACCCAACATAGGAGCACATCAATACATAAGGCAACTGCTAACAACAATAAAAGAGGAAATCGACAGTAACACAATAAGAGTGGGGGACTTTAACACCTCACTTACACCAGTGGACAGATCATCCAAAATGAAAATAAATAAGGAAACAGAAGCTTTAAATGACACAATAGACCAGATAGATTTAATTGATATTTAGAGGACATTCCATCCAAAAACAGCAGATTACACTTTCACCTCAAGTGCGCACGGAACGTTCTCCAGGATAGATCACATATTGAGTCACAAATCAAGCCTCAGTAAATTTAAGAAAACTGAAATCATATCAAGCACCTTTTCTGACCACAACGCTATTAGATTAGAAATAAACTATAGGAAAAAAACCCATAAAAAACACAAACACATGGAGGCTAAACAATACATTACTAAATAACCAAAAGATCACTGAAGAAATCAAAGAGGAAATCAAAAAATACCTAGAGACAAATGACAATGAAAACATGATGATTCAAAACCTATGGGATGCAGCAAAAGCAGTTCTAAGAGAAAAGTTTATAGCTATACAAGCTTACCTCAAGGAACAAGAAAAATGGCAAATAAACAATCTAACCTTACACCTAAAGGAACTAGAGAAAGAAGAACAAACAAAACCCAAAGTTAGCAGAAGGAAAGAAATTATAAAGATCAGAGCAGAAATAAATGAAATAGAAACAAAGAAAACAATAACAACGATCAATAAAACTAAAAGCTGGTTCTTTGAGGAGGTAAACAAAATTGATAAACCATTAGCAAGACTCATCAAGAAAAAGAGGGAGAGGACCCAAATCAATAAAATTAGAAACGAAAAAGGAGAAGTTACAACAGACACCACAGAAATACGAAGCATCCTAAGAGACTACTACAAGAAACTCTATGCCAATAAAATGGACAACCTGGGGAAAATGTACAAATTCTTAGAAAGGTGTAACCTTCCAAGACTGAACCAGGAAGAAATAGAAAATATGAACAGACCAATCACAAGTAATGAAATTGAAACTGTGATTAAAAATCTTCCAACAAAAAAAAGTCCAGGACCAGATGGCTTCACAGGTGAATTCTATGAAACATTTAGAGAAGAGCTAACACCCATCCTTCTCAAACTCTTCCAAAAATTTGCAGAGGAAGGAACACTCCCAAATTCATTCTCTGAGGCCACCATCACCCTGATATCCAAACCAGACAAAGATACTACAAAAAAAGAAAATTACAGACCAATATCACTGATGATTATAGATGCAAAAATCCTTAACACAATACTAGCAAACAGAATCCAACAACACATGAAAAGGATCATACACCATGATCAAGTGGGATATATCCCAGGGATGCAAGGATTCTTCAGTATATGCAAATTAATCAATGTGCTACACCATATTAACAAATTGAAGAATAAAAACCATATGACCATCTCAATAGATACAGACAGAGCTTTTGACAAAATTCAACATCCATTTATGATAAAAACTCTCCAGAAAGTGGGCATAGAGGGAACCTACCTCAACATAATGAAGGCTATATATGACAAACCCACAGCAAACATCATTCTCAATGGTGGAAAATTGAAAGCATTTCCTCTAAGACCAGGAACAAGACAAGGATGTCCACTCTCACCACTATTATTCAACATAGTTTTGGAAGTCCTAGCAATGGCAGTCAGAGAAGAAAAAGAAAGAAAAGGAATCCAATTTGGAAAAGCAGAAGTAAAACTGTCACTGTTTGCAGATGACATGATACTATACATAGAGAATCCTAAAGATGCCACCAGAAAACTACTAGAGCTACTCAGTGAATTTAGTAAAGTTGCAGGATACAAAATTAATGCACAGAAATCTCTTGTATTCTTATACACTAATGATGAAAAATCTGAAAGAGAAATTAAGGAAACACTCCCATTTACCATTGTAACAAAAAGAATAAAATACTTAGGAATAAACCTACCTAAGGACACAAAAGACCTGTATGCAGAACACTATAGGACACTGATGAAAGAAATTAAAGATGACACCAACAGATGGAGAGATATACCATGTTCTTGGATTGGAAGAAGCAATATTGTGAAAATGACTATACTACCCAAAGCAATCTACAGATTCAATGCAATCCCTATCAAATTACCAATGGCATTTTTTACAGAACTAGAACAAAAAATCTTAAAATTTGTATGGAGATGTAAAAGACCCAGAATAGCCAAAGCAGTCTTGAGGGGAAAAAACGGAGCTCGAAGAATCAGACTCCCTGACTTCAGACTATACTGCAAAGCTACAGTAATCAAGACAATATGGTACTGGCACAGAAACAGAAACATAGATCAATGGAACAAAATACAAAACCCAGAGGTAAACCTATGCACCTATGGTCAACTAATCTATGACAAAGGAGGTGAGGATATACAATGGAGAAAATACAGTCTCTTCAATAAGTGGTGCTGGGAAAACTGGACAGCTACACATAAAAGAATGAAATTAGAACACTCCCTAACACCATACACAAAAATAAACTCAAGATGGATTAGAGACCTATGTGAAAGACTGGACACTATAAAACTCTTAGAGGAAAACATAGGAAGAACAGTCTTTGACATAAATTACAGCAAGATCTTTTTTGATCCACCTCCTAGAGTAATGGAAATAAACACAAAAATAAACAAATGGGACCTAATGACACTTAAAAGCTTTTGCACAGCAAAGGAAACCAAAAACAAGATGAAAAGACAATCCTCAGAATGGGAGAAAATATTTGCAAACAAATTAATGGACGAAGGATTAATCTCCAAAATATATAAACAGCTCATGCCGATATTAAAAAAACAAACAACCCAATCCAAAAATGGGCAGAAGGCCTAAATAGACATTTCTTCAAAGAAGACATACAGATGGCCAAGAAGCACGAGGAAAAGTGCTCAACAACACTAATTGTTAAAGAAATGCAAATCAAAACTACAATGAGGTATCACCTCACACCAGTTAGAATGGGTTTCATCAGAAAATCTACAAACAACAAATGCTGGAGAGGGTGTGGACAAAAGGGAACCCCCTTGCACTGTTGGTGGGAATATAAACTGATACAGCCACTATGGAGAACAGTATGGAGGTTCCTTAAAAAACTAAAAATAGAATTACCATATGATCCAGCAATCCCACTACTGGGCATATACCCAGAGAAAACTGCAATTCAAAAAGACACATGCACCCCAATGTTCATTGCAGCACTATTTACAATAGCCAGGTCATGGAGGCAACCTAAATGCCCATCAACAGATGAATGGATAAAGAAGATGTTGTACATATATACAATGGAATATTACTCAGCCATAAAAAGGAATGACATTGGGTCATTTGTTGAGACATGGATGGATCTACAGACTGTCATACAGAGTGAAGTAAGTCAGAAAGAGAAAAACAAATATCGTACATTAACACATATATGTGGAACCTAGAAAAATGGTATAGATGAACCTGTTTCAGGGCAGAAATTGAGACACAGATGTAGAGAACAAACGTATGGACACCAAGGGGGGAAAGCTGAGGTGTGGTGGGGGTGGTGGTTTCATAAATTGGGCGATTGGCATTGACATGTATATAGTGATGAGTATAAAACTGATGACTAATAAGAACCTGCTGTATAAAAACAAAAACAAAAACCTGAGCCTAGGGGCTTAGGGGAGGGATGGAGTGGGAGGTTGGGGTTAGCAGATGTAAGTTATTATATATGGAATGGATAAACCACAAGGTCCTACTGTATAGCACAGGGAACTATATTCAGTATCTTATGATAAACCATAAAAAAAAAGTAAACAGAAAGATGGAAATTCCAAGAAGGAGCCAAAAAGGAAAGCTAGAGATTAAAACAACAACAAAAAAAACCCAAAAAATAATAATACTGTAACAGAAAAGATGAATGCCTTTGATGGGATTATTAGTAGACTGGACATAGCTGAGAAAAGAATCTCTGAGCTTGAGGATATCTTAATAGGAAGCTCTAAAACTCAAAAGTAAATAGAAAAAAAGATGGAAAATAAAACCCAGAATATCCAAGAACTGTGGAATAACTAACTATAAAAATTGCCATATGAGTGTAACACACATATAATGAAAATACCAGAAGGAGAAGAGAATGGAACAGAATAATTACAGGAAACAAATATGACCAAAAATGTTCACTAAGTTAATGTCAGATGCCAAATCACAGATCCAGAGAACGCCAAGCAATATAGATACCAAAAAAAATGGAAAAAAAAAAAAACTACAGCTAGGCATATCATTTTCAGAACACAAAAAATCAAAGGTAAAGGAAAAATCCTGAAAGAAGCCAGAGGGAGGAAAATACCCTTTCTGTTTAGGAGCAAAGACAAGAATTACAACTGACTTATTCTCAGAAATCATGCAAACAAGAAAAGAAAGGAGTGAAATATTTAGTGTTGAGAGAAAAAAAAATCCTAGAATTTTGAACCCTGTGAAATTAGCCATCAAAAATGAATATTATTCAGCCTTTGTTTCTCATACAAACAAAAATTGAGGGTATTTGTAGCCAATAGAACACCTTGCAAGAAATGAAATGTTACTTTAAAAAGTTCTTTAGAGAGAAGGAAAATAATATACGTCAGATGTGCATAAAGAAAGGAAGAGCACCAGAGAAGGAACAAGTGAAGGTTAAATAAAAACTTTTATTTTTCTTATTCTTTTTTTTTTTTTTTTTTGCCGTATGCGGGCCTCTCACTGTTGTGGCCTCTCCCATTGCGGAGCACAGGCTCCAGACACGCAGGCTCAGCGGCCATGGCTCACGGGCCCAGCTACTCCACGGCATGTGGGATCTTCCCAGACCGGGGCACGAACCCATGTCCCCTGCATCGTCAGGCGGACTCTCAACCACTGCGCCACCAGGGAAGCCCTATTTTTCTTATTCTTAATTGATCAAACAGATAACATCATGTTCAAAATAATAGCAACAATGTATTCAATGATTTATATTTATGTGTATATATATCCTTATATATAAATTGAATGAATGACAGCATTTATACAAGAGACAGAAAGGAGGAATTAGGATTACTGTGTTATTATAAGGTATTCATACTGTGAAGTGCCATAGGGTTATTTGAAAGTAGACAGATTAGTTGTAAATATGTATTACAAACTCTGGAGCAACCACTAAGAAAATTTTTTTGAAAGTAAAATGGAGGGAATCCTGGCTGTCCAGTGGTTAGGACTCAGCACTTTCACTGCCATGGGCCCAGTTCAATCCCTGGTTAGAAAACAAAGATCCTGTAAACCGGGCAGCACAGCCAAAAAATAAAGTATGACAGATGTGCTAAGAAAAGAGACAAAATGGAATTATATAAAAGGTCCACTTAAAGTCACAAAAGGCAGAAAAAGAGATGAAGACAAAAATAAGATAAAAGAACAAGAGCAATAAATGGAAAATGGGAACAAATATGAGATATTAATCCAATAATGTCAATAATTAATTTATCAATGATCTAAATAAATCAATTAAAAGGTATCAGAGAGTGAACAAAAAATAAGACCCAATTGTTTATTGTCTACAAGAAATCCACTTTAGGACTTCCCTGGTGACCCAGTGGTTAAGAATCCGCCTGCCAATGCAGGGGACACGGGTTTGAACCCTGGTCTGGGAAGGTCCCACGTGCCGTGGAGCAAATAAGCCCGTGCTCCACAAGTACTGAGCCTCCGCTCTGGAGCTTGCAAACCACAACGACTGACCCCATGCCACAACTACTGAAGCCCACGCGCCTAGAGCCCATGCTCCACAACAAGGGAAGCCACTGCAATGAGAAGCCCGTGCACCACAACGAAGAGTAGCCCCTGCTTGTCTCAACTAGAGAAAGCCCACACACAACAAAGACACAACACAGCCAAAAATAAATAAATATATATATACATATATATAAAAGAAAACCAGTGAATCTTGGGCTTTCCTTGTGTTGCAGTGGTTAAGAATCCACCTGCCAATGCAGGGGACAAAGGTTCGAGCCCTGGTCCGGGAAGATCCCACATGCTGCGAAGCAACTAAGCCCGTGTGACACAACTATGGAGCCTGCGCTCTAGAGCCCACGAGCCACAACTACTGAAGCCTGCATACCTAGAACTGGTGCTCCGCAACAAGAGAAGTCACCGCAATGAGAAGCCCACGCACCACAAGGAAGAGCAGCCCCACTCAACAGAACTAGAGAAAGCCTGCACGCAACAACGAAGACCCAATGCAAACAAAAATAATTTAAAAAAAAAAAGAAAGAAAAAAGAAAATCAATGAATCCAAAAGAATCCTGAAAAGATCAATAAAACTGATAAATTTCTAGCCAGGCTAATGAAGAAAAACAAAGAGAGAGGACACAAATTACTAATATCAGAAATGAAAAAAGGGAAATCTCTACAGTTCCCCAAAATATTAAAAGGATAATAAAGGAATCCTACAAACAATTCTATGTGCACAAATTTTATAAGTTAGACGAAATGAACCGATTCTTTAAGGACAAAATTTCTCAAAACTCAAACAAGAAGAAATAGTCTGACTAGAACTTTATCTATTAAAGAAATTGAATCAATAATTAACAAACTTCCAAAAGAGAGAGTACTAGACACAGATGGTTTCACTGATGAATTCTAATAAATGTTTAAGGAAGAAATTTTACCAATCCTCTACAACTTCTTTCAGAAGAGAGAAGCAAAGAGAACATTTCCAAACTCATTCTATGAAGCCAGCATTATAAATATCTCTTATGAGCAAAGGTGCAAAAATCCTCAAAAGAATATTACCAAATTGAATCCAACAATGTATAAAAAGTTATATACCATGATCACATGGAATTTATCCCAGGTATTCAAGATTGAATTGACACTTGAAAATCAATTAATATAGTCCATCACATCAACAGAATATAGAAAAACTTGTATGATCATATCAATAGATACAGAAAAAGCATTTGACAAAATCCAACACCAATTCATGATAAAAGTACTCAGCAAACTAGGAATTAGGAAAACTTCCTGGACTTGTTTTAAAAAATCTACAAAAAAACTCTACTGGTAACAGCATACTTAAAGGTAAGGAACCTGAAGTTTTCCCACTAAGATTAGGAAAAAGACAAGGATGTCCCCTCTCACCACTCCTTTTCTTCATCAGAGTAGAAGTCCTAGCTAATGCAATAAGACAGCAAAAGGAAAAATAATAAAACGTATACAGATTGGGAAGAAAAAATAAAGCTGTGTTCACAGAGGACATGATCTTCCATACAGAAAATCTGAAAGAACTGACAAAAAAACTCCTAGAATGAAAAAGCAATTTCAGCATGGTGGCAGGATATAAGGTTATGAGGACACAGGGAGGGGGAAGGGTAAGCTGGGATGAAGTGAGAGAGCAGCACTGACACATATACACTACCAAATGTAAAACATATAGCTAGTGGGAAACAGCTGCATAACACAGGGAGATCAGCTTGGTACCCTGTGACCACATAGAGGGGTGGGATAGGGAGGGTGGGAGGGAGGCACAAGAGGAAGGGGATATGGGGATATGTGTATACATATAGCTGGTTCCGTTTTGTTATACAGCAGAAACACAACATTGTAAAGCAATTATATTCCAATAAGGATGTTAAAAAAATGTGGTATATATATATAATGAAATACAACCCATCCATAAAAATAGAATGAAATAGCGACCTGGTGGTGCAGTGGTTAAGAATCTGCCTGCCAATGCGGGGACATGCGTTCAATCCCTGGTCCGGGAAGATCCAACCTGCCATGGAGAAACTAAGCCTGTGGGTCACAACCCTGAGCCTGCACTCTAGAGCCCATGGGCCACAACTACGAGCCCACGTGCCACAACTACTGAAGCCCACGTGCCTAGAGCCTGTGCTCCACAACAAGAGAAGCCACCGCAATGAGAAGCCCGTGCATCTCATCGAAGAGTAGCCCCACTCACCGCAACTAGAAAAAGCCCACACGCAGCAATGAAGACCCAATGCAGCCAAAAATTTAAAAAATAAAGAGTGAAAAAAAAAATAATAATAAAAAAAATAAAGAGTGAAATAATGCCACTTGCAGCAACAGAGATGGAACTAGAGATTGTCATACTAAGTGAAGTAACTCAGAAAGAGAATGACAAATACCATATGATATCACTTACATGTGGAATCTAAAATATGACACAAATGAACTTATCTATGCAACAGAAATGGAGTCACAGACATAGAGGATAGACTTGTGGTTGCCAAGGGGGAGGGCGTTGGGGGGATGGAGTGGAAGTTTGGGGTTAACAGTTGCAAACTGCTATATATGGAATGGATGGACAATGGGGTCTTACTGTATGGCACAAGGAACTATGGTCAATATCTTGGGACAAACCATAATGGAAAAGAATATTGAAAAGAATGTATATATAAATATATGTATAACTGAATCACTTTGATGTGCAGCAGAAATAAACACAACATTGTAAATCAACTATTTTAAAAAAAGATGTGGTACATATATACAATGGAATATTACCCAGCCATAAAAAAAGAATGAAACAATGCTATTTGCAACAACATGGAGGGATGTGGAAATTATCATACTAAGTGAAGTAAGTCAGACAGGAAATACAAATATCATATGATATCATTTATATGTGGACTCAAAAGAAAAAAATGATACAAATGAACTTATTCACAAAACAGAAACAGACTCACAGATTTGGGAAACAAACTCATGGTTGACAAAGGGGAAATGTGGGGAGGGAGGGATAAATTAGGATTTGGGGATTAACATATACACACCACTATATATAAAATAGATAATCAACAAGGACCTACTGTATAGCACAGGGAACTCTACTCAATATTCTATAATAACCTATATGAGAAAAGAATCTGAAAAAGAATGGATATATGAATATGTATAACTGAATCACTTAGCTGAACACCTGAAACTAACACAACATTGTAAATTAACTATACTCTAATATAAAATAAAAATTTAATTTAAAAGAATCCATCCCTTTCCTATACTAGCAATGAACTAGTAGAATTTGAAATAAAACACAATACCATTTATATTAACACCCAAAAAACTGAAACGTTTTAACCAAGCAGGACCCTATGAGGTCTAGAATAGACCTACACCCACATCCTCCACCTGCCTTTTGTCTGAAGAAAAACTTTAGTCAAAGAATAAATTTAATCAGAGAAATGAGAAAATGCAGAAAGAAAGGAAAACAGTCAAGCAAGACAAAATAATAATACTTTAGTCATTAAACAAAGTCAAGGACCTTTAGTTCTTCCTCAAGGATTATAGATATTATTCTGAGCCATGTCCGTTGAGCTGTTTTGCAGAAACTGAAACCCCCACTAGGTGGAAGAAGTTAACTGTATGTTGCCCACAAGTGCGTAGACCCCAGACCATTTGGAACCAGAAGGTTGATGATGCTGACTCTTGATTACCTCACCACCAACCAATCAGAAGAATGTCCACAAGCTGACCACGCCCTGCTCCTTGAACACTATAAGGCTCCTTACTACACCCTCCAGTGTGGGACTCACAGTTCTGAGGACATTAGCCCACTGTGGCCCCCTTTGCCTGGCAAAGCAATAAAGCTATTCTTTTCTACTTCATCCAAAACTCTGTGTCCACATTTTTATTCAGTGCAGGTGAACAGAGGCCGAATTTCAGCAACAATACTTAGGTATAAATCTAACAAAATATGTATAAGATCTACATAAGGAAAACTACAAAAGCCTGATAAAAGAAATCAAAGAACCACATATAGGGACAGATATTTCATGTTCATGGATAGGAAGACTCGATGTTGTCAAGATGTCAGTTCTGCCCAACGCAATCTATAGATTCAATGCAGTCCCAATAAACTTCCCAGCAAGTTTTTTTGTGTGTGTGGATATTGACAAAATGATTCTAAATTTTATATGTAGAAGCAAAAGCCCAGAATAGCCAACAAAATAGTGAAGGAAAAGAACAAAGTTGGAGGACTGACACTATTCAGCTGAATGACTTACTGTAAAATAACAGTAATGAAGACAAAAGAATAGACAAATTGATCAATGGAACAGAATAGAGAGCCCAGAAATAGAGGAACATAAATATAGTCAACTGATCTTTGACAAAGGAGCAAGGGCAAAGATAAGTCCTTTCAACAAATGGTGCTGGACAACTAGACATCCACATACAAAAACATGAATCCAGACACTCATACTCTTCACAAAAATAACACAAAAATTAACTCAAAACAGACCTAAAGGTAAAACACAAAACTATAAAACTCCTAGAAGATAACATGTGAGAAAATCTAGAGGACTTTGGGTTTGGCAATGACTTTAGTTTGGCGATGATCAAACTCATGATCCAAGAAATAAATAATTGATAAGTTGGACTTTATCAACATTAAAATTTTCTTCTCTGAGAAAGACACTGTCAAGAGAATAAAGAGACAAGCTACACTGGGAGAAAATATTTGCAAAAGATATATCTGATAAAGGACTGTTATCCAAAATATACAAAGAACACTTAAAACCCAACAGTAAGAAAAGAAAAAATACAGTCAAAAAATGGGCTAGGGTTTCCCTGGTGGCACAGTGGTTGAGAGTCCGCCTGCCGATGCAGGGGACACAGGTTCGTGCCCCGGTCCGGGAAGATCCTACATGCCGCGGAGCGGCTGAGCCTGTGAGCCATGGCCGCTGAGCCTGTGCTCCTCAACGGGAGAGGCCACAACAGTGAGAGGCCCGTGTACCGAACAAAAACAAACAAACAAACAAACAAACAAACAAAAAATGGGCTAATGCCTTAACAGACACCTTATCAAAGAGGATATACAGATGGCAAATAAACTTATGAAAATATGCTCCACATCATATGTCATCAATGAAATGCAAATTAAAACAACAATGAGATACCACCACATACATATCAGAACAGCCAAAGTCTGGTACACTGAAAACACCAAATACTGGCAATGATATGGAACAGTAGGAGCTCTCATTCATTGGTGGTGGGAATGCAAAATTTTATACCCACTTTGGAAGACAGTTTTTCAGTTTCTTACAAAACTAAATATTTGTTACCATATGATCCAGCAATATCACTCCTTGGTATTACCCAAAAGAGCTGAAAAGTTATGTCCATGCAAAAGCCTGTACACAGATGTTTATGGAAGCTTTATTCATAATTATCAAAACTTGGAAGCAAACAGATATCCTTCATTAGGTGAATGGATAAATAAAGTGGTACTTCCAGACAATGGAATTGTATGATATTCTGTTTAAGGCAAAATTATGGAGACAGTAAAAAGATCAGTGGTTACCAGGGATTAGAGGTGAGGGTGGGATGAATAGACCAAGCATGGAGGATTTGGGGGTCAGTAAACCTACTCTCTGTGTTACTACGATAGTAGATACATATCATTATACAATTGTCCAAACCCACAGAGCATACCAAATGAAGAGTGAACCTAATGTAAACTATGAACTTTGGGTGATTATGATATGTCAGTAGGTTCATCAGCTGTAACAAATGTACCACTCTGGGGGGTGATGGTGATAATGGGGAGATTATGCATATGTGAGGTAGGGGGCATATGAGAAATCTCTGTATCTTCCTCTCAATTTTGCTGTAGCTAATTCCCCTCTAAAAAAGGTCTATTTAAAAGAGAAAAGCACAAGAGCAACATCTAGGTTTAAGATCTGTTTGGGGGAGCCACCTGTATACAGGTTGTTTTCGAAGCTGAGGGGCATATGAGAGTTCCCAGAGAGTGTAGAAACATTTAGTGAAAAAGAAAACCAATCGTGAAATCCCCCAGACCACAGGAAGAGAAGTCAATGCAGAAGCCAGAGAAGCAGAAGCCATAAAAATTAGCAGGAAAAACTGAGCAGTGCCCTAAAAACAAGAAAGAAGGGTTTAAAGGAGGAGATGATGAACAGAATTAAAGGCAACAGATTTCAACTAGGATTAGGACTGAGGAGAATCTACAAGAGTCAGAAACAGGATCACTGAGGGTCAACTGAGAGTTTATGCTCTGGGCCTCTTCACTTCTTTTTGCTTTGTGTGGAGTGTTTTCCCCTGGCTTCCTCATGGCTCTCACTCTCAGCTTATTTAGTACCCAATCCCATGTCATCTGCATGAGAGGCATTTACTGTACACTTGGGCAAGGAAGGAGTCCTCATTGTCACTCCAGTTTTTATTATACAGCTTACATATATTGTACATTGTTTTGCTTGTCTATTGTCTAGTGTTTATCACCCACTATAAGAATGTTTGTGAAATCTGGGTCTTGGTTTGTTTTACTCACTGCTACTATCAACACCCACAACTGAGCCCCCAGAGTACCTGGAAAATAAAGGGGCTAAATCATATCTGTTGAACAAACCAAGAGTAGCAGAAGCCAAATTGCTGAGATAGAGTAATGATATAAGGGAAGGAAATGAAAGCATTGAATATAGACTTTTTTGGTAAAGAGCTTGGCAATATATGAGGATGGGTCACTGGGACAGGCCCAAGGAGGTAACAGAGCTTTGTGAAGATCTATGGATTTTAATTATGGATTAACAGATTATTCCTCAGTAAAGACCCTTCCTGATGTATTTGGTGCTGATCTGGTTGGTATTTCTGTCAGTAACATTAATGAAGACATTTACAGTTTGCTTGTTATATGTCTAGGTAATACTGACTGGATCATGATTCAAAAATGCCTAGACAGCTCTCTCACTTGCCCGCTTGCATCACTTACAAGCATCCTACATTAATAAATCTAGTTCTTGCCTATCACTGTGCCTCTCACTGAAGTTCTTCTGCACTGAGACACAAAGAACCTGAGCCTCAATAAGTCCAGACACCAGCACAGAGATTTCTTCAAGATGGCAGAGTAGAAGAAGGTGCACTTACTCCCTCTTGTGAGTGCACCAGAATCACAACTAACTGCTGAACAATCACGGATAAGAAGACACTGGAACTCACCAAAAAAGATACCCCACATCCAAAGACAAAGGAGAGGTTGCAATGAGATTGTAGGAGAGGCACAATCACAATAAAATCAAATCCCATAACTGGTGGGTGGGTGACTCACAAGCTGGAGAACACTTATACCACAGAAGTCCACCCACTGGAGTGTAGGTTCTGATCCCCACATAAGGTTTTCCAATCTGGGGGTCCAGAAATGGGAGGAGGAATTCCCAAGGAATCAGACTTTGAAGTCTAGTGGGATTTGATTGCAGGACTTTGATAGGACTGGGGGAAACAGAGACTCCACTCTTGGAGGGCACATACAAAGTAGTGTGCACATCAGGACCCAAGGGGAAGGAGCAGTGACCCCATAGGAGACTCAACCAGACCTACCTGCTAGTGTTGGAGGGCCTCCTGCAGAGGTGGGGTGGGGTGGCTGTGGCTCACCACGAGGACAAGGACACTGGCAGCATAAGTTCTGGGAAGTATTCCTTGTTGTGAGCCCTCCAAGAATCCACCATTAGCCCCACCAAACAGCCTGTAGCCTCCAGTGCGGGGTTGCCTCAGGCCAAACAACCAACAGGGAGGGAACACAGCCCCACCCATCAGCAGACAAATGGATTAAAGTTTTACTGAGCTCTGTCCACCAGAGCAACACCCAGCTCTACGCACCACCAGTCGCTCCCATCAAGAGCTTGCACAAGCCTCTTAGATAACCTCATCCACCACAGGGCAGACAGCAGAAGCAAGAAGAACTACAGTCCTGCAGCCTGTGGAATGAAAACCACATTCACATAAAGATAGACAAGATGAAAAGGCAGAGGATTATGTAGCAGATGAAGGAACAGGATAAAACCCCAGAAAAACAACTAAAAGAAGTGGAGATAGGCAAGCTTCCAGAAAAAGAATTCAGAATAATGATAGTGAAGATGATCCAGGATGTCAGAAAAAGAAGGGAGGCAAAGATTGAGAAGATGCAAGAAATGTGTAACAAAGACCTAGAAGAATTAAAGAACAATGACCTAGAAGGATTAAAGAACAAACAAACAGAGATGAACAATACAATAACTGAAATGAAAAACACACTAGAAGGAATCAATAGCAGAACAACTGAAGCAGAAGGATGGATAAGTGACCTGGAAGACAGAATGGTGGAATTCACTGCCACAGAACAGAATAAAGAAAACAGAATAAAAAGAAATGAAGACAGCCTAAGAGACCTCTGGGAAAACATTAAATGCAACAAGATTCACATTACAGGGGTCCCAGAAGGAGAAGAGAGAGAGAGAGGACCTGAGAAAATATTTGAAGAGATTATAGTCAAAAACTTCCCTAACATGGGAAAGGAAATAGCCACCCAAGTCCAGGAAGTGTAGAGAGTCCCAGGCAGAATAAACCCAAGGAGAAACATGCTGAGACACATAGTAATCAAATTGACAAAAATTAAAGACAAAGAAAAATTATTAAAAGCAGTAAGTGAAAAATGACAAATAACATACAAGGGAACTCCCATAAGGTTAACAGCTGATTTCTTAGCAGAAACTCTACAAGCCAGAAGGGAGCGGCATGATATATTTAAAGTGATGAAAGGGAAGAATCTACAACAAAGATTACTCTACTGGCAAGGAACTCATTCAGATTCAACGGAGAAATCAAAAGCTTTACAAACAAGAAAGAGCTAAGAGGATTCAGCACCACCAAACTAGCTCTACAACAAATGCTAAAGGAACTTCTCCAAGTGGGAAACACAAGAGAAGAAAAGGACCTACAAAAACAAACCCAAAACAATTAAGAAAATGGTCATAGGAACATACATATCGATAATTACCTTAAACGTGAATGGATTAAATGCTCCAACCAAAAGACACAGGCTCACTGAATGGATACAAAAACAAGACCCATATATATGCTGTCTACAAGAGACTCACCTCAGACCTAGGGACACATACAGACTGAAAGTAAGTGGATGGAAAAAGATATTCCATACAAATGGAAATCAAAAGAAAGCTGGAGTAGCAATACTCATTTCAGATAAAATAGACTTTAAAATAAAGAATGTTACAAGAGACAAGAAATGACATTACATAATGATCAAGGGATCAATCCAAGAAGAAGATATAACAATTATAAATGTATATGCACCCAACATAGGAGTACCTTAATACATAAGGCAAATGCAAAAAACACTTATAAAAGAGGAAATCGACAGTAACACAAAAATAGTATGGGACTCTAACAGCTCACTTACACCAATGGAAAGATCATCCAGACAGAAAATTAGTAAGGAAACATAAGCGTTAATGACACAATAGACCAGATAGATTTAACTGATATTTATAGGACATTCCATCTGAAAACAGCAGATTACAGTTTCTTCTCAAGTGCACATGGAACATTTTCCAGGATAGATCACATCATGGGTCACAAATCAAGTCTCAGTAAATTTAAGAAAACTGAAATCATATCAAGCATCTTTTCTGACCACAACGCTATGAGATTAGAAATAAATTACAGGGAAAGAAACATAAAAACACAGAAACATGGAGGCTAAACAATACACTACTAAATAACCAAGAGATCATTGAAGAAATCAAAGAGGAAATCGAAAAATACCTAGAGAAAAAAGACAACGAAAACACGATGATCCAAAACCTACGGGTTGCAGCAAAAGCAGTTCTAAGACGGAAGTTTATAGCAATACAATCCTAACTCAAGAAACAAGAAAAGTCTCAAATAAACAATGTAACCTTACACCTAAAGGAACTAAACCCAAAGTTAGCAGAAGGAAAGAAATCATAAAGATCAGAGCAGAAATAAGTGAAATAGAAACAAAGTAAACAATAGCAGCGATCAATAAAACTAAAAGCTGGTTCTTTGAGAGGATAAACAAACTTGATAAACCATTAGCCAGACTCACCAAGAAAAAGAGGGAGAGGACTCAAATCAATAAAATTAGAAATGAAAAAGGAGAAATTACAACAGACACCACAGAAATACGAAGCATCCTAAGAGACTACTACAAACAACTCTACACCAAAAAATTGGACAACCTGGAAGAAATGTACAAATTCTTAGAAAGTTATAACCTTCCGAGACTGAACCAGGAAGAAATAGAAAATATGAACAGACCAATCACAAGTAATGAAATTGAAACTGTGATTGAAAATCTTCCAACAAGCAAAATTCCAGGACCAGATGGCTTCATGGGTGAATTCTTTCAAACATTTAGAGAAGAGCTAACACCCATCCTTCTTGAACTCTTCCAAACAATTGCAGAGGGAAGAACACTCCTGAACTCCTTCTATGAGGCCACCATCACCCTGATACCAAAACCAGACAAAGATACTACAAAAAGAAGAAAATTACAGGCCAACATCACTGATATATATAGATGCAAAAATCCCCAACAAATACTAGCAAACAGAATCCAATAACAAATTAAAAGGATCATACACCATGGTCAAGTGAGATTTATCCCAAGGATGCAAGGATTCTTCAATATGTGCAAATCAATCAATGTGATACACCATATTAACAAATTGAAGAATAAAAACCATATGATCATCTCAATAGATGCAGAAAAATCTTTCCACAAGATTCAACACTCATTTATGAAAAAAACTCTCTAGAAAGTGGGCATAGAGAGAACCTACCTCAACATAATAGAGGCCCTATATGACAAACCCACAGCAAACATCATTCTCGATGGTGAAAAACTGAAAGTACTTCCTCTAAGATCAGGAACAAGACAAGGATGTCCAGTCTCACCACTATTATTCAACATAGTTTTGGAAGTCCTAGCCATGGCAATCAGAGAAGAAAAAGGAATATAAATTGGAAAAGAAGAAGTAAAACTGTCACTGTTTGCAGATGATATGATACTGTACATAGATAATCCTAAAGATGCCACCAGAAAACTACTAGAGCTAATCCATGAATTTGGTAAAGTTGCAGGATACAAAATTAATGCACAGATATCTCTTACATTCCTATACACTAACGATGAAAGATCAGAAAGAGAAATTAAGGAAACAATCCCATTCACCATTGCAATAAAAAAATAAACTACTAGGAATAAACCTACTTAAGGAGGTAAAACACCTGTACTCAGAAAACTATAAGGCATTGATGAAAGAAATCAAAGATGACACAAACAGATCAAGAGATATATCATGTTCTTGGATTGGAAGAATCGATACTGTGAAAATGACTATACTACCCAAAGCAGTCTACAGATTCAATTCAATCCCTATCAAATTACCAATGGCATTTTTTACAGAACTAGAACAAAAAATCTTAAAATTTGTATGGAGACACAAAAGACCCCGTATAGCCATAGCCATCTTGAGGAGAAAAAATGGAGCTTGAAGAATCAGACTCCATGACTTCAGACTATACTACAAAGCTACAGTAATCAAGACAATGTGGTACTGGCACAAAAACAGAAATAAAGATGAGTGGAACAGGATAGAAAGCCCAGAGATAAACCCACGCACCTATGGTCAATTAATCTATGACAAAGGAGGCAGGGATATACAATGGAGAAAAGATAGTCTCTTCAATAAGTGGTGCTGGGAAAACTGGACAGCTACATGTAAAAGAATGAAATTAGAACACTCCCTAACACCATACACAAAAACAGACTCAAGATGGATGAAAGACCTAAATGTAAGACCAGACACTATAAAACTCTTAGAGGAAAATATAGGAAGAACAAACACTCTTTGACATAAATCACAGCAGCACATTTTTTGACCCACCTCCCAGAGTATTGGAAATTAAAACAAAAATAAACAAATGGGACCTAATGAAACTTAAAAGCTTTTGCACAGCAAAGGAGACTATAAAAAAGATGAAAAGACAATCCTCAGAATGGGAGAAAATGTTTGCAAATGAATCAATGGACAAAGGATTAATCTCCAAAATACATAAACAGCTCGTGCAACTCAATATTAAAAAAACAAACAACCCAATCCAAAAATGGGCAGAAGACCTAAATAGACATTTCTCCAAAGACGACATACAGATGGCCAAGAGGCACATGAAAAGTTGCTCAACATCACTAATTATTAGAGAAATGCAAATCAAAACTACAATGAGGTATCAGCTCACACTGGTTAGAATGGGCATCATCAGAAAATCTACAAACAACAAATACTGGAGAGGGTGTGGAGAAAAGGGAACCCCCTTGCACTGTTGGTGGGAATATAAATTGTTACAGCCACTATGGAGAACAGTATGGAGGTTTCTTAAAAAACTGAAAATAGAATTATCTTATGACCCACTACTAGGCATATACCCAGACAAAACCATAATTCAAAAAGACACATGCACCCTAATGTTCACTGCAGCACTATTTACAATAGCCAGGTCATGGAAGCAACCTAAATGCCCATCAACAGACATATGGATAAAGAAGATGTGGTACATATATACAATGGAATATTACTCAGCCATAAAAAAGGAATGACATTGGGTCATTTGTAAAGACGTGGATGGACCTAGAGAATGTCATACAGAGTGAAGTCATTCAGAAAGAGAAAAACAAATATCATATATTAACGCATATATGTGGAATCTAGAAAAATGATACAGATGAACCGGTTTGCAAGGCAGAAATAGAGACACAGATGTAGAGAACAAACGTATGGACACCAAGGGGGGAAAGCAGGGAGGTCGAGGAAGTGGTGGGATGAAGTGGGAGATTGGGATTGACATGTATACACTCATATATATAAAATAGATTACTAATAAGGACCTGCTGTATATATTTTTTTAATTAAATTAAAATAATGCCTAGAAAATGAGTCAAAAGAAAGATATGAAGAAATTTAACAGACCTAAATGTGAGGTGCCACACAGGTTGGAGAGGGCAGGATATATTGTAGAAGCCTTCTAGAGAGCCTACTAGCAACTCCTCATGAGGCAGTGTTATACTGGAGTTAAGGGGTGGGTGGTGGGTTACACTGGACTGTATCTGCATTGGGTTTTCCTGCCTTTAAGCTCTTTGAACCTCACATTCTCGTCTTTCAATTGGAGACACTGATATCTACTCAGTGTAGTTTTTATGAGGCCAACTGAGATAACCCAACGTAAAGAACATGGAAGAGCAGTGGTACACGGTAAAGTGCACGTATCAGTGGGTATTTTTGTGGTAGGCACATATATACAATGGAATATTACTCAGCCATAGAAAGAAACAAAATTGAGTTATTTGTTGTGACGTGGATGGACTAGAGTCTGTCATGTAGAGTGAAGTAAGTCAGAAAGAGAAAAACAAATACTTTATGCTAACACATATATATGGAATCTAAAAAAAAAAAATTGTTCTGAAGAACCTAGGGGCAGGACAGGAATGAAGACACAGACATAGAGAATGGACTTGAGGATGTGGGGAGGGGGAAGGGTAAGCTGGGATGAAGTGAAAGAGTGGCATGGAAATATATACACTACCAAATGTAAAATAGATAGCTAGTGGGAAGCAGCCGCATAGCACAGGGAGATCAGCTTGGTGCTTTGTGACCAGCTAGAGGGGTGGGATAGGGAGGGTGGGAGGGAGATGCGAGAGGGAGGAGATATGGGGATATATGTATATGTATAGCTGATTCACTTTGTTATAAAGCAGAAACTAACACACCATCGTAAAGCAATTATACTCCAATAAAGATGTTAAAAAATTTTTAAAAAGAAATACATTTGGTCTTTGTCCCCCATTCCCAGCTCAGAGGTCCTAAAACCCTGGGGATTTCCTGAGTAATAGGACTGTCTCTTGTTATTCAAAGGAGACCCTTTTGATCACACCTGAGTTTATGCTAATGAGGTAACTTAAGGTCGGGCCCCTAGATAGGCTCAGATGGGCTGATCATCAGAAAGCCCAAGTGATTAGAAAGTCGGAACTTTCAGTCCCATCCACCAACTTCCAGGAAGGAGAGGGGAGGAAGGCTGGAGATTAATCTCTATAAAATCTCTTGAACAATGAGATTTGGAGACCTTCTGGGTTGGTGAATATATCCACATGCCAGGAGGGTAAAGCACCCCAACTCCATGGGGATAGATGCCCCTGGGCTCCAGACCCTTCTGTACTTCACCCTATGTGTCTCTTCATCTGATTATTTGTACCCTTTATAAAAAATGTAAATGTAAGTAAAGTATTTTCCTGATTTCTGAGAGTCATTCTAGCAAATTTTCCCACCTGAGTAGGGGGTCGTGTGAATCCTCAATTTGTAGCCAAGTCAGAAAGAAGTGTGAGTAATCTGGGGACCCACTACTTGCAATTGATGTCTGACATTGGCAGGGGTTGGTGGAGGCAGTCTTTTTGGACTGAGACCTTAGCTAAAGGGTCTGCAATAACTCTGGGTACTTAGCATCAAAATCGAATTGACTTGTAAGACACCCAGTTGGTGTCTGCAGAGAATTGGTTATTGGTGTTAGAAACACCCCCAAAATGTGTATTATTGTCGACTGCAGACATCCAGTAGAACTCATGATCTAATGTGATTGCCAGAAATATAAGGAAATCCCAGGCTTCACCAGTGACAGTATAGTGCCCTGCCACAGGAGGTGAAAGTTCCACCACTCATCCTTACGAGTATCAGGTTCAGGTCTGGGCATTGTACTTCGAATAGAGACATTAACAGACCAACTCTCACCTAGGACAACATAACTAAATAGGTGAAGGTGCTAAGCCATGTCCTAGTTAAGGGTTTAGAGACAGCCAGGCAAAAGATGAGAAGACCTAGAGTGTGACTGGTGTCTCTGAGGAATTCAGATCAGCATCTCTTAGCAGAACCTAGGGAGCAGAACAAGGACCAATGCACAAAAAACAAAGAAGGGGCTGCATAGAAATAAGAACTGCAGGCAGTGTAGCAATGACTAGCATGCCTAGAAATTTTTACCCGTAAAATGGGTGACTACCCACGTGAATGTCTTAGAAGCAAATGCTTCGCTGCTTCACTGGGCTGCACAATTCCTAAGCTTTCTTTCAACTCTGAGAATCTCCACTTCTATATGTAATAGAGAAGAACAAATCTGACTCCATATTAGATCTGGTTCTTTTACTTTAACCTTTGTGCCCTGTTGCCTGTGCTTAGTCATGCTTTGCCCCTTTGTATAAGAATGTTGCCTGTAGCCTGAAATATACAGAATAGCCTATTCTCAAGGCTCTGACTTTTAAGAGTCATCCACGTGCAGATAAAAAGTTACAGAATACAGGGTAACATTTGTCTTGCTGGAGGTTTATGGGAACAGTGTGACCTGACCTACATGGACAGTGCAAGAACAAAGGATTATAACACCAAGAAGTCTGCAACAACCACCCACGCCCTTCCCTCAACTTGCCTGTAAAAATGTTTGCTGAAACCCTTAAAGGAGTGCAGGGTTTTGGGGTACATGAGCCACCCATCTCATTGCATGGCCCCGCAATAAACCTTTCTCTACTCCAAACTGCAATGTTCCAGTTTGTTTTGCCTCACTGTGTGCTGAGCACACGGACTCGCATTCAGTAGCATAGACATAACTAACTTACTAGCAGTTGGTAGGATCCAGTGCTTCAAACTACTTCAGATATTGTCTCTTCCATTCTTTACCCTCAACTCCATCTGATTAATCTTTTTTAGAGTAACCCCCATTCACATTTTCCAAACAATGTATCCCTAAAAATAAGTTGCCTTATTGCTGAGACACTCATGAAGACTTACCCCAGTTTCTGCAGGTTACATTGTGGATTCTTTGCTTTTTCACATAAAATTCCAACTCCTGCGTCTCCCAGAGCATTTTCTCCCAAGTAGAGTCTGGTCAGGGAATGGTTGGTGCTCAGAACAGATGCGAGATCGTCACAACACACCGATGTGAGACAGCAACTGACCAACCTTCAGAGATGGCAGAATGTCACAACACCTCTCTCATCCCACTCCCCACTCTGCTGTGACTCAAGAAAGCACTTGTCCTGCCTTTGCCTACAGTCCAGTCCACACGTAGAGCACATCCAAGCCCTTTTTTAACTTTTTGCTTCTTTTTCTGGTTGGTATAATAGCATGTAAACACTTTCCAAGCTCATGCA
This sequence comes from Phocoena sinus, assembly GCF_008692025.1. NCBI lineage: Eukaryota > Metazoa > Chordata > Mammalia > Artiodactyla > Phocoenidae > Phocoena > Phocoena sinus. The sequence goes on along the minus strand of NC_045765.1, from coordinate 14,718,870 downwards.
ATGTGACAACATCTTCCCAGATCTCTACATGTATTTTTATTGGGGCAAAATATGCATAACATAAAATTTACCATTGTAAACATTTATAAGTGTTCATTTATAAGTGCTACAATTCAGTAGCACTTAAGTAACATTCACATAATTGTGCAACACTACCGCTGTTTATCTCCAGAACCCTTTTCATCTTCCCAAACTGAAACTTTGTACCCATTAAACAATAACTCCCAATTCCCCTCCCCCGAGCCCCTGGAAACCACCATTCTACATCTTGTCTCTATGAATTTGACAATTCTAGGTACTTCATATAAGTGAAATCATACAATATTTGCCCTTTTTCTTCTGGTTTATTTTACTGAATATGTAGTCTTGTTTTGCTTTGCTTTGGTTTTTTATAATAGCCACCCTAATGGGTGTGAATCAGCCCTACCATTTTCAAGTGCTTTCTTGTCTTCTTCAAAATTCAAGTCTCCCAGAAGCATTTAATGAAGAGCCGCATAGAATGTCAAGTGTCCGCATTGCTTTAGCAACGTTTTGCCTATTCTGTGTGGACCAAGGCCCTGTCATCAAGTCCAAAAACTCTTCTATAGCAATGCAGTACATTGGTTTTATTTTCTCAGCTAGGTTGTAAATACCTTAAAGGCAAGCATGACATTTTGGATTTTTTAAGTTCCCCTCCAGGGCTGAGTATATGGCTTTTACTACAACAAACACTAACTGAATTAATTATTGACAAACACCCAGAGATAAACAGAGGGAATCCTCTGAGCAGCAAAGGCCATTCTCACACTAAAATTCCAAACCATCGTGACTCATTGAAGCCACAGCTCATACTTCTTGAGGGAAATTAGTTCAGACTCACCAGAGCTTCTTCAGCTTGCAAAATAGATGCCTCAGTCCCACACACAAAAGTCTGATTCCAAAGTCTCCCAGGGCATTGTGGCTCAGATCCAGTTCCACCAGCTTCTGATTGTTGCTCAAGACCGAGGAGATGTTGAAGCAGCACTGATGGGAAAGGCAACACTGCCCCAACCTTCATGCCAAGCAGAGAAACAGAAAACGTCAGAACTTGGGCTACTTTCCCGTCACTGCTTTCTGGTCTAGATTGGTTTTTAGCACCAGGAAGGGGCACTGTGTTCTCATGTTCCAAAGAGTAAGTTATAACTAAATTTTTATGAAAGAAAGTATCATCTTATCAGAACTCCTGACTACAGCTCAAGGCATATTGAGAAGTTAGCTGTTGGGCTCACTGGCTCACAGTCTGACACCACAGCTGCCAGTGAACACCCTCCATAAATAATGGGCATATATATGAGTATATAAATGGCAAGTTCCTGCTTTGTAAATGAAAACACTGGTGAACCTATGGGCTCCACCTCTTTACCACATGTTCCTAACAGCTGAAATTCCTTCAGACGGATACTGTTCTCTCTAGGGTTGTACCCATCTACCTTTTCTCTTTGCCAACCTTGTCCCTGCTATACTGTTTGATGATTTAATCCCAGCCCTTCAGCTAAACTGAAGGAGCAAGCAGCCCTGATTCTTGATTTGCTTTGTACACACAAACACACACTCCGTCACCACCATCCCCAGCACCAACAACAATTAGTCCCTATCAGAGGAGCGAGAACAATATTCCAGCTCATCTCCAGGCGAATAGTTCAAATGTCCTGGGGCTTGTTGGATCATCTTCTCTGCCTCCATTTCCACACCAACTAGAAGCGAATGGGTAATAGATCTCATCTGCAAAACATCTCATTCTCACCCATGTCTCCCCATTTGTGTCTCACTTTCTGGAATCACACAGGAGCACCCACAGGGGCGATGGGGAGAGTGGCATGGGATGATGGTGGAGAGGAAGGTTAAATGTCAAAACCAGCCAGAGCCTTGAAGGCAAGAAGAACAATTTATAATTTGTCAAAAGAGCAAAGATAAAGCACTTAAGCCATGATCAAAGTATAATTTTCTAAATAACACTCTGTGTTTTGTACAGAGACGGATTGGTGAGTGGCAAAAGTAGATGCAGGGAGACCAAACAGCCAACATTCATTCAATATGTATTTTTGGCCATGAACACGTGGTAAGAACAATGTCTCCAGACATTATAGAGACAATTGCAGAACAAACATGAATCCTGTCATGAGAAGTTTATGGTCTTAGAGTCTATTGCACTATCCAGGCAAATCATGGTGGTTGTTGGACCTGGGCTGGTGGAGTTGAGATAGGCTGGGACCTGGGACTCTTTACTGCAGTACTTGCACCTGGACAAATGTCTGCTCAAGCAACAGAATACAAAGAAACTATACGGGACTAAACATAACTGTGTTCATGTGTGCAGTTGGGGCAAATTATGAACAATAAGATACAAAAAAGTCAAAACCCAACTGCCATTTCTGAGGTGCCAGGAGCAAAAGCAGGGTACTGCGCATGATCCCTGAACACAGCACCACCAAGGGGGTGGCAGACCACCTAAGCCACACCTCTGGCCCCTACCCTCACCCTATTTAAGGGACCAGCTCACCTCCCCTCAGGGTGTGAGCGAGGGCCCCTGTTACTTGTTTTTGCTCCCTTGTGCTGTAGCACGAGCCCCAGTAAAGCCTTGCCTGAATTCATATCTGGCCTCTAGTTACTTTCTGTTGATTAAGGAGTCTAAGGACTCTAGTCAGTAACAGAGTGAGGATGAGGAAAAGTGGACAATGGTTTGTGTAATAGGTAAAATAAGACTGGTGATGGAGTGGTTATGATGAACAAGAGAGGAAGGAATGAAAATCTCCTGGAGTGGTGGGCTTTAACACTGGCTGTGTAGCTCATCAAAAATGCAGATGTGTGATGGAAGACGGCTGGAGGGGTGGCCAATACAACTGTGTGCTCAACTCAGGGCATGCGGGTCTGATTCACAGTGTGGGCTCACAGCAAGCATTTTATTAATAAATCTACAAGAGATTCCCTGTGACAATTTAACATATGCAAACTATTTTGATGGGTTCCAGCCCAGGTAGCCATTGCTGTATTTGATGAAACTCTTCAAATCTCATCGGTAAGCATGGCTGATGAAGAAATGGAAGATACTCAAAGTCACGTCCTTTCATAACACCAACAAATGACTTAATTTCAGTTCCCCTTTATTCTTCCCCATCTTAAACTTCCCAAACAACTGTCCTCCAATCAATTTTGCCTTCCCATTTGCCATGGGCTGAATTGTGTCCCCCCCAAATATTTCATGTTGAAGTCTCAACACTTAGGACCTCAGAATGTGACTATATTTGGAGACAGGGTTTAAAAAGTAATTAAGTTAAAATAGGTCATTAGGGTAGGCCCTAATCCAACATGACGTGTTCTTGTAAGAAGAAGAAATCAGACACACACAGAGACCATGTGAAGACACAAGGAGAGGACAGCCAAATACAAGTCAAGGAGAGAATATGCAGAAGAAGCCAACCCTTCTGACAACTTCATCTTGGACTTCTAGCCCCCAGGACTGTGAGAAGATTAATTTCTGTTGTTTAAGGCTCCCAGTCTGTTGTACTTTGTTATGACAACCTTAGAAAACTAATCACTAATCTGGTCCTTCTTCTCCCTTTCTCTCTCTCTCTCCCTCTCTCTCTCTGTCTCTCTCTCTCACACACACACACAGACACAGACACAGACACACACGTGTTCTTACCACAATCTGCGAATGTTACATCCAGGTTGCTGGAGTGTTTCACATAATACCTTCATCCCTGGGTCTCCCAGGGTATTGCCACTGAGGTTCAATTCAGTGAGGTTCCAATTATTGCTCAGGACTGAGAAGATGCCCCTGCAAATGCTGGAAGTGAGATAGTTCACCAATCTAGAAATTGGAAGGAAGGAAGGTCAGAAAACAAAGTCAATCTCTAAGAATAGCAAACTGAAGCAAGGGGCCAGAAGTGGCTGACACCAGTTCAAAGGCCTCCTGGGAATTAAGAAATGAGTCACAGAACAAAAGATTGTGCACTGAGGAATGAAAAAGGTCAGAGGAGGGCTTCCCTAGTGGCGCAGTGGTTGAGAGTCTGCCTGCCGATGCAGGGGACGCGGGTTCGTGCCCCGGTCTGGGAGGATCCCACATGTCGCGGAGCGGCTGGGCCCATGAGCCATGGCCGCTGAGCCTGCGCCTCCAGAGCCTGTGCTCCACGGTGGGAGAGGCCACAACAGTGAGAGGCCCGCGTACTGCAAAAAAAAAAAAAGAAAAAGGCCAGAGGAGACTTGGTAAGACTGTTCTACACACCTATGATTCAAAGAGCCTATGATGAATGGATAAAGAAGATGGGATGTATACACACACACACACACACACACACACACACACACACACAATGGAATACTACTCAGCCATAAAAAATAATGAAATTTTCTCATTTACAACAACATGGATGGACTTGAGGGTATTACGCTAAGTGAAATAAGTGAAAGACAAATGCTATATGATATCACTTGTATGTGGAATCTAAAAAATAATACCAATAAACTTATTTACAAAACAGAAAGAGACTCACAGACATAGAAAACAAAGTTATGGTTACCAAAGTGGGGGAGAGGAATAAATTAGGAGGTTGGGATTAACATATACACACTACTATATATAAAATAGATAACCAACAAGGACCTACTGTAGAGCACAGGGAATTATATTCAATATTTTGTAATAACCTATAAGGGAAAAGAACCTGAAAAAAATATATATATATATACATATGTATGTTTCTGAATCACTGTGCTGTACACCTGAAACTAACAGGACACTATAAATTAACTATACTTCAATTAAAGAAATTAAAAACTAAATTAAATTTAAAAATAATGAAATTTTGTTGTAACAACATGGATGAACTTAGAGGGTATTATGCTAAGTGAGGTAAGTGAAAGAGAAATACTATATGATATCACTTATATGTGGAATCTAAAAAATAAAACAAACGAGTGAGCACAATGGAAAAGAAACAAACTCACGGATACAAAGAACAAACTAGTGGTTACCAGTGGGGAGAAGGAACGGGGAGGAACAAGATAGGGGTAGGGGATTAAGAGGTACAAACTACTATGTGTAAAATAAATACACTATAAGAATACATTGTACAACACAAGGAATATAGCCAATATTTTATAATAACTATAAATGGAATGTAACCTTTAAAACTTGTGAATCACTATGCTATACACCTGAAACATATAATATTGTACATCAACTGTACCTCAATTAAAAAATAATACTAAAATTAAAAGTAAAAAACAATTAAGAAAGAGCCTGTGACTTTGGCTGACTGTGAATACCCTCTGGCCCTTCCCTCAGGCATCCTTCCTCCCTCAACAGTCAGCTGTCCTGCCCATGGCCCTGGACACTCTGCTAAGTGACCCAGAGACCAGTTCTCACCAGTTCTGCACAATAACATCAGCAGTGCTCTCGAAAATCCCTAGGCCAAGCCATAGGAATAAAGTCAGAATCTCTGAGGTGGGACCAAGCATATGGATATTTTTAAGACTTCCAGGTGCTTCATGACATTTTTTTTTCTTAGATTCCATATATATGTGTTAGCATACGGTATTTGTCTTTCTGACTTACTTCACTCTGTATGACAGACTGTAGGTCCATCCACCTCACTGCAAATAACTCAATTTCGTTTCTTTTTACGGCTGAGTAATATTCCGTTGTATAACTGTGCCACATCTTCTTTATCCATTCATCCGATGATGGACACTTAGGTTGCTTCCATCTCCTGGCTATTGTAAATAGAGCTGCAATGAACATCGTGGTACATAACTCTTTGAATTATGGTTTTCTCAGGGTATATGACCGGTAATGGAATTGCTGGGTCGTATGGTAGTTCTATTTGTGGTTTTTGAAGGAACCTACATACTGTTCTCCATAGTGGCTAAAGCAGAAACGAACACACCATTGTACAGCAATTATTCTCCAATAAAAATGTTAAAAAAAAGACTTCCAGGTGATTTCAAAGTTCAGCTCTTGTGAAAATGCAGATTCTGACTCCATGGATCTAGGATCAGGCCTGCAGTCCTGCACTTCTAACAGGCACCAGGTGGATGCCCACGCTGCCGGCCCTTCGAAGGCTCTAGAACACGCAAAGCAAGCTCCTGCCCTGAGAAGAAGGCAGCTGTCATCTCGCAAGATGGGCATCAGGCTTGTCATCAGGAGTTTTAGTCTGAGTCTCCGCTAGCCTTCCTCACAGCTGTGTGATCTCTGTCAGATGTCTTGTTTACTCAGCTTCAATTTTAGAGCCCTAGAGAGCAGATCTTCTCCTCTTAGTCTCCCTCTCTCTTTCTCTCCCTCTCCCAACTTCTCTCTGGCTATTCTGAACTATTTGCCATTGTCAAAATGTACCCTCCTTTCCCACCTCCCACCCTTTGAACCCACTGTTCCCTCAATCTGGGCTGCCCTTTGCACATCCACGGCTCTCTCACGCCCCACCGTTCAGGGTCCGGCTGTTCAAGGGCTCCACCCATGTGCTCTAGGGGCACTCCACTGGTGTTCTTGCCAAAGCCCATCCTCTCTACCATCTGCCCTTGTTTCCTGCCTGTTCCCACAACCCAACTGTAAGTCACTGTGAGCAGGACCTTGGTCTTAGCCACCACTGAAGCCCCAGCGGGTGGTCCTTGATGACCCGACAGTAAATAGAAAAGTCATCCTGGCAGTGGTGCTGAGGCAAAGAGAGGGAGCCGAAAATGTATTGCTGCCAGTGAAAGGGTCAGCTCTCTTTCTCCTTAATTTTGTCCTATGTCAAGTGTCTTCTATAGCAGTTAAACCCAAGCATTCACAGAGCAGCCGCCTCCCCACAGCCACTGTAGCTGTGGCAGTTTCTGTGCAAGGATTTAGAAGTCAAGTAACTCAATCCCTTCACTGTACACACAGAGCAACTGGCATCCAACCCCCTAGCAAGGGGGTGAACAGACCCTGAAGGGGGTGTTGTTGATAAATGCCTGGCTGCAAACGCAAGTTGGGAGCCTTGGAGCACTCTCTCCTTTCCAGCCCTATTTCCCTCGATTTCCCCTCATTGATTGTTCCAGTGAAGCCATGTCCCTCCCCATTTTCTCCAACATAAGTCCTCTTCCTCAGACCATATTCATGCTTTCTTCCTACAAGAACCCATTGCACAAATCCCTTTACCTTCTCTTCCACTCACACACATCTTATCAATCCTTCACGGCAGGCTCAAACTTCACTCCTCCAAGAAACCTCCCCCAAGCATCCAACACTGAGGGCCCTCTGTCCTCTGCACTCCCGGGCAGAGTCAAAGGGGTTGTTTTGCCCCTTAGGTACTGATAGGGTATTATGCACTAAAGCCCCAAGTACATTACAAGCAATTTGAGTTTACGAACATTTTTATTCCATTCTTTCCCCCACAGAATGCCTTGTGCTAAATTGGCATCCACCAAACATTTGCTTTTTGTTTCGTTGGCTTTTTCTCATGGCGTTTGTCCACCTACCCTTTCTCTACTAGTCAATGTCTGCCAATGAAGGGGTCTGGTAGAAATGAGCGGTGGTGGCATTATTATGTACCTGTGGCAACTGCATTTGCAAGACAGTTAAGAAGGAAGGAGAGAGAGCGAGAGCCAAGAGATAGGTGGCTAGAAAATAGAAGACATATACTACCACCTGCCTGAAGCAGAATCTCCTTACCGCTGAGAATATGTAACATGAGGATCAGAGAGGACACAATGGTTCACATCAGAGTGTTGAACTTCCTCCTCTTTCTCCTCCTCCTCTTCCTCTTCCTCCTCCTTGGATGAGTTATGGAGCAATCTCAGCGAAAGTGATTCCATGTGGTGGCAGTTCTCAATACAAAAAGAAGAAACCACATGGTCCATTCTGGTGGAGAGCTTGATCTCAATTTTGGGGAAGTAGCCCATGGCCCTTTGCACAAAGTCCTCCTCCTGCATCTCATACAAACAGTAGAACAATTCCAGCTGGCTGGGCTCAATCTGTAGCATCTTGGCCTTGGCTTTTGCTTCAATCCATTTTAGCAACTCCAGCCTGATTTTCTGAGAGATCTTGCAACTCAGTTTTTTCTCCAGGTAGGAGGTTCTCTCCTGGTTTATAAGGCCAAAGAGAAAACGGACAACAAAAATCAGATACCCTTTTTCAAACTTGCCGTAGTTTTCGAGAAGGACCCTCACATCTCGGTTGGGAAGCTTCAAATTACTCCACTGCATGTTCCTCATCTCCCCCTGATTCTCCTCTTCCAGCAGATAGTACATGGCAGCAAAGAACTCCTGGAAGGTCATGTGGATGAAGCTGTAGAATTTCTCACAGTCCACTTCCTTTTGGAATAGGTTCATCCTCAAGAAAGCAGACACATCTGCCTTCTGCAGGCCGTGATTCCTGAGATCACACTCCTCAAACAGGATTTTCTGGTTCCAGATTCCATCTGCAGCCAATGAACAGAGACCCCAGAGGGTGGCAGAGTTGTGGTGCTCCTGGCTCCCTCCTTGGGACTGCAACAAACTGGAGAGGAAGAAGATGTACACTGCAGTGGTGGTCTTGGACGTCCGAGCAAGACTCTTGCCACTGTCCATTTGCTGTTTCAGCCCCGTGCACACAATCCAGCAGACCAGGGGAATAAAGCACATGGTGAAGAGGATCTCGTTCTCCTGAATCAGCCTGAAGGCTTCCCTGGCTTGCTGCTCATCTGAGAAATACTTAAAGAAATATTCCTTCTTTCTGACCTCTGAGAAACCCAGGATCTCCACATGACGAGCCCGGCCCAGCAAGTGCTGAAGTTTCTCCAGGGCCACAGGTCTTGTGGTGATGAGCAGAGAGGCCTCGGGAAGCAGTCTTTTTCTGATGAGACTGCTCAGGAGAATGTCTCCCCGCTCCACCTTCTGCCAGTTCGTGCAGAGTGCTTCTGTGTGCTCATCAAAGGCACCTTGAAGCTCATCAAAACCGTCCATAAGGAAGAGGATCCTGGAAGGTTTGCTCACAATCTTGCCTATGGGTGGGTTTGGGCCAGGGCAGCAGCTGGCGATCAGGTCCCCCAGGCTCCTCTGCATCCCAAGGCTCACCTCCCGACAGTGAATGTAAAACAAATAGTCAAATTTGTCCTTGTAAAGTTCCTCTGACGCCCAGTCCAACATGATCTTCCTGGCCAGTATTGTTTTGCCAATGCCCGCTGCTCCCTGGAATACCACCGTGTGCACAGGCTCAGAGTACTGGTCCTCAGGATCAAAAAGCAATTCCAAGTTCATGGAACTCACGGGGCCATCCTGCATCTTGGCTGAGGTCCTACCAATGGCCAGGAGCTCATGTTCTCTCTCCTGCTGGCTCCGATGTTCCTTGATGAGACGCAGCCTGGTGAAGCGTTTGTTGAGGTTCACGCTCTCACCCAGACGGGCGTTCCTGTCTTTGATACACTGGAATCTGCTTCTCACATATTTTCTGTACTTCTTACAGTAATCTGTGGCAGAGACAGAAAGTTAGATTTTGGAAGAAGCCTGAGCACATCCACCAGAGATGAGCTATCAACAGGGGCTGGTGGTCTATAAGGAATGGTAACTGGAATTGAGGAACAGGAGTTGCAGTTTCTCTCCACTTCCTGGGTATGAACAGCCCCAGAAAATCTAGGGTGTCAAAATCTTCCTAGACACGGTTAAACAAAAGAACAGCAAAGCGCCATATGAACTGGCCCTGGCCAGAAGATCCTTTTTATTCAATCTTGCTCCTTTAGGTAGTCTGCAGCTCATGCCTGATAAAACCTGAAACACTCAATTGCCTCCCCTTGGTTCTGGGACTCCAAGGAGCCAAGCAAACATGAATCTATTCCTTAAGCTGAAGTGGATTTCCTGAGACAGGCCTTTTCACCCCCGAGGGGCAGAAACATGTTAGGATCACCAAGTTATCCACCTTCCTAGCTTCAAGTACCTACAGAACCAGGTCTCCAAACCCAACTAGAAGTGCCACCCCCATTACTTACCTTTCTTTTTTTTACAAATAGAGATTCTGGAAAGGTACCCCAGTAAACCCATCCACTCCTCTTCAAGGCTTTCCTCCTGGCTTATCACAGAAACATTTGCATTGTCTGAGAGTAAAAGGAAGAAAAATTCAAAGTGTCAAAACCCAGGACTCCTGATTAAGGTGATGTCATTGAGATCCAATATCTAACACATGGCACAGGTCAAAGGCACCTGCCCTGAACATCTCCCAAACCAGAATACAGCTCAGTCGAATGTCCAGTTGGGGGCATCCCTGTACTCCTAATTTCAAAGCAATGGATACCACCCAGGATTATGTCCACACTGTATCCAGTCTTGGAATCTGTCTCCCAAGCCTGGAAATCAAACAGTAAACATGTGAGGCATCAAGGTTTCTTATCCTCATTTGTCTTTGGCAGACTCCCTCCCTGGTGCTCTGGTTTTGAGCCCATCCCACACACGTTCCAATATCCCCAAGACGGCTAAAGGCCAGCAATATCATCCTTCCTTGACCCCAAACACCTGAAATTCATCTTACCCATATCCTGAGTCTTCAAGAGTAAGAATAACTAATCTGGCTTATGTCTATTTCTCTATTTCAGTATTCAGAATCCTGGCTGACTTTAGATTCACCTAGAAAGCTTTAAAAACACTGATTCCAGGACTCCACCCCCGGTGATCCTTTGTCAATTCTCTGAGGTGGAGCCCAGGCACCATAATATTTTAAAAGCTCCAACATGCATCCACAGTTGAGAATCACAGATCTAAACAATCGCTGAATAACACATCCCAAAGAAGCATCTCATAGGAGAAATTAGACACAGTAGAATAAGAGCTAGGCACTAAGGGAAACACACGGGACAGAAAACTTTAGGTGGGCAGGAACCGAAGAGCTACATAAAGGATTCCTGCTAGGTGTCTACTTATTCTGAATGGCAATGCTGTTCATCCAACACACACAAAACAAAATCGAAACATTAACTCCAACCAAGACTAAAATTTATTTCTTACCTAAAACCTAACCCTAGCCAGCACCCCCCCCAAAAACAAAAAACCTCTAACCCTAGTTATAATTCTTCCACCCCAAAACCCAGATGTAGAAGCCAAATGGCACAGTGGTTAAGGGCCAGGCTTCCACCAAAGACACACTCGGCATTGAATCCCAGTCTTCGCTCTGATTAGAACAGAGTCGTGGGCAACCAAAACCTTTTCCAGGCTCACTTCACATGGTTGTGCAACCAATCTCCAGAATTATTTTTCATCTTGTAAAAATGAAACTCTATACCCATTAAACAGCAATTCTCCATTCCCTATTCCCTGCAGTCCCTGGCAACCACCAGGGGCTGTGGCTGGCTTATTTCACTCAGTATAATACAACTGAAAGTTCATTTGAAAAAGCCCAGGCTTCCTGGGGTTCTAGTGAAGAATGAAAAAAATCCACAAAAACTGTTTCTGCCACTATGATTATTATACTTTAAAAAGGTTACTGAGTATGCAAGTACTGACACATTTATAACTGCGTTATTATACGTAATTTGTTTGTAACATCCCACTGATGTATGCCCTTGCTCTCATGCCCCCATATTATTTTTATCTCCCTCATTAGACCCATATTGCTTCCCCAGTTCACCATGCTTCTGACCTGATGATTCATTTTTTTTTGCCGGTATAAATACATTTTAATTGACTTTAGACACGCCAATATGGACAGTACCGGGTTGGAAGAAAAAACAGGGTAAACATTCACTAGAAAACAGAAGTTTAAATATATAAATTGACTTCAAATAGCATGGAAATACTACATACACACCACAATTTTTGTCTGACCTTTTCAGAAACGCTGATTCATTTTTATTCCCCCTTTCCGCTAGCTCAACATCATCACCCTGTGATTTTCTAGATTCCTCTGAGCCCATCCCTGTACCCTTCCCTTGTTCAGAACCGGAGCCAGAAGGAAGAACCTCACCCTCAACATGTCCACAAGGATGAAGAGTATTTCTTTGATCATTCCAACACCCAAAGTAATGCCCATAGGAAAAGCTTTTCCCTAGAAATTACATAGTTCTATAAGGTGAGAGATGATTGCCCCCTGAGCCATGGGAAGCAGAGATTCAAGTTTGTTGACTATGCAGGCAGACACATGAGGAGCTAGATGGAGACCTGGAGGAAGTTTCAGGCACAGGAGAGATTTGGATAAAGTGTAACTAATCAGAGAAGATTCCTAGGGGTATATGAGCCCTGACTTAGGTTTTTAAAGGAGTTAGAAAAAAGTAAACTGCTTTCCTCCATCTTCTCATAGCACTATCATGAGAAGAAAAAAGAAGATGAAGCCAAGATAATAAAACAAGTGATTAAAAAACAAACATACTGGGCTTCCCTGGTGGCACAGTGGTTAAGAATCCGCCTGCCAATGCCGGGGTCACGGGTTCGAGCCCTGGTCCAGGAAGATCCCACATGCCGCAGAGCAACTAAGCCCATGCACCACAAGTACTGAGCCTCTGCTCTAGAGCCCACGAGCCACAACTACTGAGCCCAACTGCTACAGCTACTGAAGCCCATGCACCTAGACCCTATGCTCCGCAACAAGAGAAGCCGCCGCAGTGAGAAGCCCGTGCACCGCAACGAAGACCCAACACAGCCAAAAAATAAATAAATAAAATAAATTTAAACAAACAAATAAACAAACATACTAACTTTGATTCGTCAAAGGATACATCAACAAAGTGAAAAGGCAACCCATAGAATGGGAGAAAACATTTGCAAATCATATCTCTGATGAGAGGTTAATATCCAGGATATATAAAGAACTCCTACAAGTCAACAACAAAAAAGACAAACAACCCAATTAAAACATGGGAAAGGGACTTGAACAGGCATTTCTCCAAAGATAAACAAATGACTAACAAGCACATGAGAAGGTGCTCATGTCACTCGTCAATAGGGAAATGCAAATCGAAACCACAATGAGATACCCTCTCACACCCATTAGGACTGCTACTATCAAAAAAATATAAATATATATATATAATAAGTGTTGGTAAGGATGTGGAGAAACTGGAACAATTGTACACTGCTAGTGGGAGTGTAAAATGATGCGGCCATTATGGAAAATATTCCTCAAAAAATTAAACTAGAATTACCAGTAATTGTGATGTAATGTAATCCAGTAATTCCACTTCTGGGCATATACCCAAAAGAATTGAAATCAAGGTCTCAAAGAGATTTGTACAGCCATGTTCATAGCAACATTATTCATAATAATCAAAAGCTAGAAGCAACCAGAAAGTCCACTGACGGATGAAAGGATGAACAAACTGTGGTATATACATACCACAAAACATTATTGCACCTTAAAAAGGAACGAAATCCTGCCATATGTGACAACACGGGCGAAGCTTGAGGATGTTTATGCTGAGTGAAATAAGCCAGACACAAAATGACAAATACTGTATGATTCCACTTATAAAAGGTACTGGAATAGCCAAATTCATAGAGACAGAAAGAAGTTGCCAGGGGCTGACGGGAGTGTAGAACGAGGAATCGTTGTTTAATGGATACAGAGTTTTGCAAGATGAAAAGATTTCTGGAGATTGATTGCACACAAGTGTGAATGTGCTTAACACCAATGAATCATACACTTTAAAATGGTTGACAGTAAGTTTTATATTATGTGTATTTTATTACAACTTAAAAAAATACGCTGTATTCCTTCCACTCACCCCATTCCGGCTCATCCCTCTTAACTTTCTCGTAAAGGTCTCTCCTGTTGATTGCAGCAAAAATCCACTTGGCCATGCCCCATGCTTTCTCCTCTCCATTGAAATCAATCATCAGAGTGGCTAGATCCACGTGATCTGCTTTCTCCGTCTGACCCCGAGGAAGTGACGTGCAGCCCTTCTGACTAGGATAGTCTTCTAAGTGCATCTTGAATTTCTTAAAGTCTACGTCTTCCAGATCCTCCAGGTAACGAGCCAGCTTGCAGCGGACGCTTGCCATGCTCGTCTGCAGCCCTGGTCAGAGTCCTTGGGCATAGGTCCACACTGGGAAATCGGGTGGTGAAAACACCATATGGATAAGAAGTCTACCCTCAGAGAGAACTAAACTATCAAAAACTCAGAAGATTGAAAGGAAAAAAAAAAAATGACCAGACTCTAACAAGTTGCCATCTTTAGTTTTGAAAAGTGAATCAAATACTTACCAGAGAGTTTTCCTATTGACTTGACCCAGGAGTGTGTCCTGAGCCATGGAAAAAAGGTGCCCCTGTGGAGAGAAACAATTAAACCCACAAACACAGTCACATTAACATTGCAATGTGTATCTTAAACCACTTCCTGATGCCACCTTGATGTATCACCAAGAGAACTTTGGTCCCACTGATCACTGGCTATGTGTGACCTTGGACAAATTCTTCACTATTCTTCAACTTCAGTTTCCTCTTCTATAAAATGACAGAGTGGAAAATATGTTTTTTACATTCCTTCCAACTGAAAGACTGGTTTCTTGTTTCTGTTTTGAAGCAAGGAAAGATGAGTAAGGGACAAAAGAAGAAGGATGCCAGGAGTGAGTAACTATGGCGATAACAGGGAGCATATGTCTAGAGAGAGAAAAGGACAGAGAACATAAAACATGTAGAGGAGAGGATGGTCTGCAATAGCCCTTTTATCAGTCCCCTGATTGATAAAAACTGAAATGAGTTGGAACTTGGGGTGATAAGGGAGAATAATAAACACATATATTTCTTTAATGTCTCTTTGCAAAAACCACAATTATAATAATTATTAGAACTCACATTTATTGAGAGCTTCTCATGGGCTCGGTGCTGCACTGATGCACAAAGCCCAAAGATTATATTCCTAGTCCCATGGTATGGAAGTAGAGACTGAGTCTTAGGCTAAGTGACTTGCCCAGGGTTTCACAGCCAGGAGGGACAAAGCCAGGATTTGGACCAGGGTCATTGATTTCTGAGTCGTGCCCCTAACGTTGCATTTTTCTCAGCTTAAAAAGTGTGAGACCGTTTCTTCCACCACTTAAGTAGGTATCTCAGTCAGATAGGAGGACAAATTATCGAAGATGATAAAAATGAATGGTTAAAAGGCAAAGACATTTTCCCAGGTTTTATCACACAGAGTCTTTCATTATAGTGTTCAACAACTCAGTTTCCTAACTAGAGTTTGAGTTCCACAAAGACTAGAAATAAGCTGCTATATCTTTTGATCATACACATGTCCTAGATTTTAGATGGATGAACACATTGGCTTTGTTTGGAATTGATCCCTTCATATTACTGAATTTGGAAAAGCACAACATTAGCCCAAAGACATAAATGATGTTAAAGGAAGGGAGGGGCCCTGCGAAGCTTTGGAACTCTCCAAAATGGAATTTATAAAGAACACAGTTTAATGTTCAAGACATCTCAAACATGTTCATCTCTCCTTCTATCTTCATTCTTGCCTCTCCACTCCTGGCCTCACGCACTCCACGCCAAATCCATTCCCTATGCATCTGGCAGGTGGCAGGAGGGGAGGGGGCACTCCAGACAGATCCACCAGCTCTGCAGACCCTCCCAGGTCCCATTCCATTGATATTTCCATCCACATCAGGACTCTGCCTTTCCTCTGTGCTCCCCTATCCCTAACCCTAGTGCACCCACCCTGACCTTCACCTTCTCTGTCCCTTGGTTTCTAAAATACTCATTTGCTTTTATGCATCCCATCTATCCTCTCTCTGGGGGAATGCTTGGCAAATCTGCTGGAGTCATGGGTGTAAGCAGTGGTTGCTGCTCCTGTCCTCACCCCCCGTCCCCCCACACACACTCGCACTCGCACACATAGCACCCAAATACTGATAAACATAAAAGAACATTCCAGAAGCATTGTTGAAGGACAGACCTGAAGGCTGGCAAAAGAAATCTCTAGTCAAGTTCTGGCCCGTGACACAATCTCCCCATTCTTCCCAAGACCATTTCAGCCATCCCGCTCCACAGAGCTGGACTCACCCAGACGCCAGCCTCAGGAACAGCCGGAGAGGAAACTAGATGAATTTTATAGCAGTCACAGCCCAGCAGGAAGGATGTGGTCTCACTATGGAGTGAACAGGCTTGCATCACAGACAAAGGCAGAGACTAACGATTACTCACATCACTGGATTTTCCAAACTGAAGCTCTCAAAGCTGAGACTGGTTGTAGCCAGAGACGT
The DNA here is from genome assembly GCF_008692025.1 of Phocoena sinus. Taxonomy (NCBI): domain Eukaryota; kingdom Metazoa; phylum Chordata; class Mammalia; order Artiodactyla; family Phocoenidae; genus Phocoena; species Phocoena sinus. Next base: position 14,702,739 of record NC_045765.1, on the reverse strand, counting down.
CAGCCTCTCCTCCGTGGCCACTGGGGTAGAGAATGGGAGGAAATTCAACTGCTACTCAGTGGATGTTCCCTGTAACTCTGTCAGCAGCCACGTGAGTGTTTTCTTGACAGAGAGGGGAGTACGTTGGAGAATACCACTGGATCTGGTAAATAGAGAATTGAGAGCATAACCTGGCCATCAGACTGCAAATCCCATGCACTTTCAAGCCGTCACGTGGAGGCAGTCTGCAGACAGTACAATAACAATTGACTGTTATATTTTTAACTTTATTAAGGCTAAGTATATACCTGTGAAACCATCACCACCATCAAGGCTATAAACATGTTTGTCACCTCCCAAAGCTTCTCCCCACCCTATTATGATTATGATTTTGTGTGTGGTGAGAACACAATATAAGATCTACCCTTTTACCAAATATTAAGTACAGAATACAGTTTTTTATATATAAATTTATTTATTTATCTTTGGCTGTGTTGGGTCTTCGTTGCTGAGCGCAGGCTTTCTCTAGTTGCAGCAAGGCGGGGGCTACCCTTCGCTGTGGTGCTCTTCTCTTGTTGCGGAGCATGGGCTCTAGGCACGCAGACTTCAGTCGTTGTGGCTCCTGAGCTCTAGAGCACAGACTCAGTTGTTGTGGTACACGAGCTTTAGTTGCTTCGCGGCGTTTGGGATCTTCCTGGACCAGGGCTCGAACCCATGTCCCCTGAACTGGCAGGTGGATTCGTAACCACTGTGCCACCAGGGAAGTCCACAATACAGTATTATTAGCTACAGGTTCTATGCTGTACAGCAGATCTCTAGGACTTTTTCATCTTGCATAATAGAAACTGTCCACCCTCTGACTAATATTTCCCCTTTTCTTCCTCTCCCTAGCCCCTGGCAACTGTCATTCTACTCTGTTTCAATGAGTTTGACTATTTTAGATTCCACATGAGTGATTTCATTCGGTATTTATCTTTCCTGTCTCATTTATTTCACTGATTTCATTCAGTATTTAGCTTTCCTGTCTCATTTATTTGTTAATGTCATCAAGATCCATCCATGCTGTTGCAAATGGTAGGATTTCTTTGTCATGCCTGAATAACATTGCATTGTACCTATATACCACATCTTCTTCATTCATCTACTGATGGACGCTTTGTTTGTCTTCATCCATTCTTCTATTTATGGACATTTTATCCATTCTTCTATTATGGACAAGGTTGTTTCCACATCTTGGCTATTGTGAATAATGCCGCAATGAACATGGGAGCAGATATCTCTTCAAGATCCTGATTTAAATTCCTTTGGATGGGCACAAACTCTGCTCTCTGACTCACTGACTTGTCCAACTAACACTTATGGAGTACCTAGTGTGTGTCAGGCATGAACGCAAAGCTGAAAAGCACCTTGCCTTACCCAAGAGGAGCTGGAGGATAGAGAAACTCCCAGACCTACTTTCCTAGCTCTCACCATGGCTGCAGGACCACAGTCCAACAGTGGCATGAATTCCATAGAGCATGGTGAGTGAGAAGCGCTCAGCACCCCCAGGAGAGTGCAGGAAACTTGGAGCAAGAAGGAAAAGCATCCAGGTCTAACAGAGGGGCACTGGTATGCTACTTCATGCCTCAGTTTCCTCATCTGTGAAATGGGGGTGACAATAGCACCAACAGGAGATGGTTGTCATAAGGACTGAGCAAATGGGTAGATGTGAGGCCTTTGGAGAGAGCCTGAATCAAAGAAGCTGGCATCCGTGGTTAGCTCCCGTTACTACCGTTTTTACAGAATTATGTGCAAAATGCTCCGAGAGATGAAAGAGAGGCATCTACTCCCGCTGAAGTAAGGGCAGGATAGCAAGACCTGAGTCTAAAGCTCTACATGTTGTTAAGGGCCAGGGTGCATGCAGGAGCAGTGAGGAATCCAGATGCTGAAGCCAGAGAGGGAGACAGCGGATCAATCAAACAATACCTGAGAGGGAAATGCATGGTAGAAAGCAGCGTTCAAATGTCATTCCAGAATTTTGAAAATATACTCTAATCTAAAACTAATCAGGAAAAAAGATCACCATGCTTTGCTTGTTATTCTGCCTCCTGCCTTGCTAAAAGGACCCCAATTTTGTGCAAGAATTCACTTTTTCCTTACAGGACTCAGGAAAAGTTCATCCTTTTCTCCAAATTAAGGGGGGTTTACATAACCCAATAATTGGACCCTGCTCTCCTAATAATGATTGTTTAAGGAGTGGGCTGGTGAGTAAGTTCTGGTTATAAGACCAGGGCTTCACATAAAACAGTCTGTGCTCTGAAGAAAGACTTTCCATAAGGTTTGGTCCTTTGCTGCCAATAGATGTGGTCACATCAGGTTATGATGCCTGGAACTGCTGTGGCCATTTAATGACTATAAGGGAACATGAAAGACTCTGAGGACGGCAGAGCCAGAGATGGAAGAAACACGTCCACTGAAGCAACCAGCCCAACAGTGAAATGCTCTGGTGTTTAAGCCAATTAATATGGTTTCTCTGTTCCTTAAATCCAAAGGCAACTTATACGTAGATGCCATTGTTGAGGTGTGATTGACTATTCTTCTCTGTGAGTTTTGATTTCCCTGAGGTCAACACTGAGCTAATACTCACCAGTACAGGTGTAGCATGGCTATCGACTTGTGCCTGGGCTAACAGGTAGGCATCGGTGTCCTGAAGATTGTTAAATAGTTCTACAAAAGACCCTAGCTGTCAGCCACTACCATTTCCTCACCATTTGCTCATCATAGTTTTTCCCTGTGGCAACATGGCCACAAAATAAGGAGTTATCAGCCAGCTCTGAATTTCAAGGTAGAACAATGGTCTTGAATGGAAGGCTTTTATGATAGAATGGAGGCTTTTCGAGAGAGAAACTCTTCGTTGAGCTCCAAATAGCATAAGCATTCATGAATTCATAAAATAAATTTTATCTCATAAGCTATACCACAGGGAAGATGGTAAGGTGATATGAGAACAATTTCAAAGAACATGAACATTTCAACAGGAGACTGAATTGGAGAAATGGAGAGTCCCTGCAATGGTTAATTTAATGTGTCAATTTGGCCAGGCCGTGGTACCCAGACATTTGGCCAAACACCATTCTGGATGCTGTTGTGAAGGTATTTTTTAAATGAGATTAACTTTTAAATCAGTAGATTTTGATTAAAACAGATTACCCACCATAATGTGGTTGGGTCTCACATAATCAGTTGAAGGTATTAAGAGAAAAGACTGAGATCCCCCAAGAAAGAAGGAATTCTGCCAGCGATCTGCCTTCAGACTCAACAATGCAACATCAACTTCTCCCCTCCTGCCCTGCAGATTGCGGACTTGCCAGCCTGCACAAGCACATGAGCCAAACACTTAAAATCCCTCAAGATAGATAGATAGATAGAGATGTTGATATAAATATAGACGTAGCTACATATATATAAATGTGATATATATACATATATATATATACACACAATATATATATGTACATATGTATTGTCTGAGTGTGTGTGTTCAGGCTACTCTAACAAAAATACCATACTAAAAAACTGGGTGACTTCAACAACAAACATTTATTTCTCATAGTTATGAAGGCTGGGAAGTTCAAGATCAAGGTGCCAGCAGATTCAATGAGTGATGAGGGCTGCTTCCTGATTCATCGAAGTTCATCTTTTTACTCTGTCCTCACTTTGCAGGAGGAGTGAGGCACCTCTCTGGGATATATATATATATTTTTTTTGTGGTACGCAGGCTTCTTACTGTTGTGGCCTCTCCCGTTGCGGAGCACAGGCTCCGGACGTGCAGGCTCAGCGGCCATGGCTCACGGGCCTAGCCACTCCGCGGCATGTGGGATCCTCCCGGACCGGGGCACGAACCCGTGTTCCCTGCATCGGCAGGCGGACTCTCAACCACTGCGCCATCAGGGAAGCCCAGGGATCTTTTATAAGAAGAGCACTAATTGCATTCATAAGGGTTCCCCCCTCAGACATAATCACCTCCCAAAGGCTCCACCTCTAAATACTAATCACACTGGGGACTAGGTCTCAACATATGGATTTTGAAGGGACACAAACATTCAGCATATTATACACACACACACACACACACACACACACACACACACACACATATACATCTGTTTCTCTGGAGAGCCCTGGGTAAGGATCAAAAGCAGTCCCTGGGTAAGGATCAAAAGCCCAACAGCGTACCTGCAGCCCAAGCCCCAGGATGAGGAGTTACAGAAACTACTAGTGGATGCAGGGGATCTGAGAATAGAGGAAAATATGCCTCACTGTCCCAGATGTAGCCCAGAGAGAGTACACACTTCCCAGAGAAATCTCTCTTCTAAAACAAGGAAATGGTGCCTGAGATGCCAGGTGAGCAGGCCGTGACACAGTCACAAAACCCTACCCGGCCCAGACCCAAGGAGGGAGCACGCATTCTGGGACAACCAGAAATTCCAAGGGACCTAAGACCGGGATGAGGATGTGGTGCCAGAAGCAGCTGGGAAGGATGCTGGTACCCAGGGGAGATTTCAGAGGGGCCCAGAAAGGACAGAGATCAGCCCAGCAGCTAGACACCCTTCCCCTACTAGGGAGAAGAGAAGAGACAGGAGGTAAAGAGTCCCAAGGCAGCTGAGCTTTCTTAGAAAGAGACTGCGTTTTAAACTGAAAGTGACTGTTGGACAAATCACATGGCAGAAACATGATGCGGCAGGAAGGGGCAGTGATGCACAATTTGAACGGGCACAAAGACAAATTCAATTTTTGAAAATAAAGTTACAATTTAGCATTACTGAGCCTTCGGGATCTCTTGTAGGGAGAAGCCTGGCATAATCACTTTATGTTGCAACTGTGCTCTTCCCTCTTTCCCACAAGGTGTATTTCCCTGGGGCTCAGAATGCTGGGAACACACCCTTGTCCTGGCAGTCACCGTCCCCAGTTGAGATGGGTTTCCATGGGCTTATGAGCCCAAGTGTTTCAAAGACCCCCAATTCTTGGACCTCTACACCTTCTGAGTAATGGATTGAAGAAGATTTGGCTGACAATTGTGAAAAAAGTTGTCAAGTCCTGCTTTTTTTTTTTTTTTGTAACAGATTTATTGGGGTATAATTGCTTTACAATGGTGTGTTAGTTTCTGCTTTATAACAAAGTGAATCGGTAATACATATACATATGTTCCCATATCTCTTCCCTCTTGCGTCTCCCTCCCTCCCACCCTCCCTATCCCACCCCTCCAGGCGGTCACAAAGCACCGAGCTGATCTCCCTGTGCTATGCGGCTGCTTCCCACTAGCTATCTACCTTACGTTTGGTAGTGTATATATGTCCATGCCACTCTCTCGCTTTGTCACAGCTCACCCTAAGTCCTGCTTTTTAAGAGACAAGTCCTCCACACAAACATCCCATGAACCATATTTGGAATCAGTTTCTTTGTTCCCATTTAGCTTTCCCTTTTTCTGTGTTCATAAGCTTTTCTCTAGAATTACTTTTTATAAACAGCATTCGGGTCAGAGACACTTGTCATGGGGCTCCAACTATGGCTTACTGTCTCATCTACCTTTAAACGATCCCCCCCTCTGCCATCAGTGTTTCCCTCTTCTGGAAGACACATTCCAAGTTGAAGCAAATCTAGGAGCTTTTACTGCAAACTCGAAACCAGAAGGAAAACAGATAAACATTTTGAGAGGAAAACAGATAAACTACTACTCAGAAGTACAGTTGACCCTTAAACAACTGGCAGGGGTTAAGGGATGCTGACCCTCTGTAGAGTCGAAAATTTGCCTATAACTTAGAGTCGGCCCTCCTTATCAGCAGTTCCTCAGTATACTACAACATGACCATGATGACATTACGCTAAGTGAAATACGCCAGTCACAAAAGAACAAATACTGTTCCACTTATATAAGATTCTTAGAATAGTCACATTCACAGAAACAGAAAGAATGGTGGTTGGCAGGGACCCAGGGGAGGGGGAAATGGGGACTCATTGTCTGATGGGTACAAAGTTTCAGTTTTGCCAGATGAAGAGTTCTTGGGATTCCCTGGAGGTCCAGTGGTTAGGACTTTGTGCTTCCACTGCAGGGGGCATGGGTTTGATCCCTGGTCAGGGAACTAAGATCCTGCAAGCCACACAGCATGGCCAAAAACAACAAAAAAAGAAGAGTTCTGGAGATGGATGGTGCATAACCATGTGAATGTTCATTACACTGCGGTACTATACACTTAGAAATTAGTAAAATGGGGCTTCCCTGGTGGCGCAGTGGTTGAGAATCTGCCTGCTAATGCAGGGGACGCGGGTTCGAGCCCTGGTCTGGGAAGATCCCACATGCCGCGGAGCAACTAGGCCCGTGAGCCACAACTACTGAGCCTGCGCGTCTGGAGCCTGTGCTCCGCAACGGGAGAGGCCGTGACAGTGAGAGGCCTGCGCACTGCGATGAAGAGTGGCCCCCGCTTGCCACAACTAGAGAAAGCCCTCACACAGAAACGAAGACCCAACACAGCCAAAAAAAATTTTTTTTTAAATAAATAAATTAAAAGGCTCAACATTGGGCTTCCCTGGTGGCGCAGTGGTTGAGAGTCTGCCTGCCGATGCAGGGGACACGGGTTCGTGTCCCGGTCTGGGAAGATCCCATATGCCGCGGAGTGGCTGGGCCCATGAGCCATGGCCGCTGAGCCTGTGCGTCTGGAGCCTGTGCTCCTCAACGGGAGAGGCCACAGCAGTGAGAGGCCCGCGTACCGCAAAAAAAAAAAAAAAAAAAAAAGGCTCAACATTTAAAAAAAAAAAAAGAAATTAGTAAAATGGCAAATTGCATGTTATATATATTCTCTACAGTAAAAAAGACGAAACTCAGTTGTTTTATACATTTCCACCCCTGATTTTCCCTCTCTCTCATTTAACCCAGAAGAGAGTAAAGAAAAACTGTAGTACAAGTGCTACTCCTAGCACTCAGTTAAAAGTAAGCGATTATATTTCACTTTACCAGCTACATCTATATAAATTGTGGATGGACTGGATACTTTAAATGTTTATATAAATATATAGAAAAGACTGGAAAATAGACACACATCATATTTTTGCTTCTGATATCATCCCTAAAAGAGGTCACTATGTGGTAAGTAGGAGACATTTCCACTACATGCAATTCTGTATTGTCTCTATTTTAATGAACTTCAGCAACTTTTTAAAAGTTATGGAAAGAAGCTAAAAAGATTTCCTATTAACGATAGCAGAAGAGAAACCTCTAACTCTTGTGTCCTCTCTGAAATCAACCCAGAACAACAAAGAGAAACAAAAAAAGAACTTCCACTTCTATGAAGTCACCAATCATGACAGGGCCCCTATGCTCTTGGGGCCTGGGACTGGACTGAGAAGGGACACAATGAGAGAGACCATCTGCAGGAAAATAAAGAGAATCCAAGGTTTTCCAGAGTAGGGAACACACACTAGTGGGAAACAGCAATCCCAGCCCCACCCTCCTTTGAATTGCAAGGTCTGGGTATATGGGCAAATCACCAAACATCTTTGAACCCTGTGGACCACAGTAGTGGAAGGATGTTGGGATGAAACAGGGACATAGGTTTTCAAGAGGGGGTGGTTATCTGTTACCAGTGTGAGGAGAAACTGTGAGCGAACCACTAGGAGCCTGATCCTTTCTGACACTGGATAGCTAAGGAGAAGTCCAAGCTAAATCACCCAAAATCTGTGACATGCAGGGTTTTGACATGAGTCAAGGGGACTTCCTGTTTTTCGAAAGGGGACCACACCCAGCAGAGAGGAACAGCAAGAACAGGGCAAAAGGCAGGAAGGCTGGACCCACACTGCAGCCTGCTGACGTGCATGGGTCCCTCTCAGAATAATATTTTCAAATGCATAAAATAAAGCACAGAAGATTACAAAGGGAGACATATTGAAATACAGGTACCAAAATATTTTTTTTAAGTTTGTGATATTTATGCCTCAATTAATGAGATCTAGCAGTGGGCCTAATAACTGTTATAATTTGGAAGAAATGATGAGGGTAACTGGTATTTCAGTATACCTGTAAAGTGATATCAAAATATCTTTAGGGACTACTCTGGTAGGGCAGTGGTTAAAAATCCACCTGCCGGGCTTCCCTGGTGGCGCAGTGGTTGAGGGTCCGCCTGCCGATGCAGGGGACGCGGGTTCGTGCCCCGGTCCGGGAGGATCCCACATGCCACAGAGCGGCTAGACCCGTGAGCCATGGCCGCTGAGCCTGCGCGTCCGGAGCCTGTGCTCCGCTAACAAGAGAGGCCACAACAGTGAGAGGCCCGCCGTGTACTGCAAAAAAAAAAAAAAATCCACCTGCCAATGCAGGGGACACAGGTTCAAGCCCTGGTCTGGGAAGATCCCACATGCCACAGAGCAACTAAGCCCATGAGCCACAACTACTGAGCCCATGTGCCACAACTACTGAGCCCATGTGCCACAACTACTGAAGCCCGTGCTCCTAGAGCCCATACTCCACTACAAGAGAAGCCTGAGCACTACAGCGAAGAGTAGCCCCTGCTCGCTGCAGCTAGAGAAAGCCCGTGAACAGCAACAAAGACCCAATGCAGCCAGTAAGTAAGTAAGTAAATAAATAAATAAGTTTATTTTTTTAAAAAGAAAATATCTTTCATTTCTACTGGTGACAAATGTATAGGATCTATGAATACTACTGGGCTGTGTTGCCTGCCTTCATTAGAGAAAATCAAGATTAAAATTTTTCCCATCCAAGTTAACAGACCCCCTGAATTATATCCACAGAAGCCTTGGGGATATATGCTACCTCTTCCTCCAACTACTTTTTCAAAAAGAGCTGTCCAGGAAAAACGCCATTACTTCAAAGAAAAGTGATAAAAATTTTAAAGGAACTATCATGGAAACTATATAAAGATAATGCAGGAGGGAAAAACAAAAGAAGAAAAGGCATCTGGCAAATAAAAGATAATGGAAAACACTTAAATACAGTAACATGGAGGAAGTTAGTAGCATTCCAAAGCAGGTGGAAGTCAGTGGGGCAGTCACAATAGTGCACACACCCCCCAACATGTCTACATGCTGGTCCCCATAAACCATGAATATATAAACTTACATGACAACAGGGAATTAAGGGAGCACATGAATCAGGTTTGCTAATGAGGTGACAAAACTGGGGAGAGTCTCCTGCATCATCCAGGTGGGACTAATATAATCACAAGGGTCCTTATAAGTGGAAGAGGGAGGTAGAAGAGTTCAGAGTGATCTGGTGTGAGGACTCAAGGAAAAGAGACCTCTAGAAGCTGGAAAAGGCAAAGAAACGAGGTCTCCCCTAGAGCCTCCAGAACGGAATGCAGCCTTGCTGACACCATAATTTTAACACCCTGAGACCCATTTTTTTTTTTTTTTGCCGTATGCGAGCCTCTCACTGTTGTGGCCTCTCCCGCTGCAGAGCACAGGCTCCGGACACGCAGGCCCAGCGGCCATGGCTCACGGGCCCAGCCGCTCCGCGGCCCACAGGATCCTCCCAGACCGGGGCACGAACCCACGTCCCCCGCATCGGCAGGCAGACTCCCAACCACTGCGCCACCAAGGAAGCCCCTGAGACCCATATTTGACTTCAGACCTGCAGAAGTAGAAGATAATCATTTTTTATTGTTTCAAACCAATAAGTCTGTGGTAATCTGTTACAGCATCCATGGAAAACTAATACAATTAAGAAGCCCTAGTCCTCTCAGAATAGAGTCCAGAAATAAACCCACACACCTGTGGTCAATTAATCCTCGACAAAGGGGGCAAGAATATAAAATGGGAAACAGACAGTCTCTTCTGCAAACTGTGCCGGGAAAGTTGGACAGCTGCATGTAAATCACTGAAGTTAGAACACACCCTCACACCATGCACAAAAATAAACTCAAAATGGCTTCAAGACTTAAATATAAGACATGACACCATAAAACTCCTAGAAAAGAACATAGGCAAAACCTTCTCTGACATACATCGTAGCAATATTTTCTTAGGTCAGTCTCCCAAGGAAAAAGAAATAAAAGCAAAAATAAACACATGGGATCTAATCAAACTTATAAACTTTTGCACAGCAAAGGAAACCATAAACAAAATGAAAAGACAACCTATAGAATGGGAGAAAATATTTGCAAACAATGCAACTGACAAGGGATTAAATTCCAAAATATACAAACAACTCACACAACTCAATAACAACAACAACAAAAAAATCAAAAACTGGTCAGAAGACCTAAATAGACTTTTCTCCAAAAAAGACAACAGATGGCCAACAAGCACATGAAAAAAATGTTCAACATGGCTAATTATTAGAAAAATGCAAATCAAAACTACAATGAGGTATCACCTCATGCCAGTCAGAATGGCCATCATCAAAAAGCCTAGAAATAATAAATGCTAGAATGGGTGTGGAGAAAAGGGAACCCTCCTACACTGTTGGTGGCAATTTAAATTGATGCAGCCACTTTGGAGAACAGTATGGATGTTCCTTAAAAAACTAAATATAGAGTTACCATATGAGCCAGCAATCCTACTCCTGGGCATATATTTGGAAAAGATGAAAACTCTAAATCGAAAATATACATGCACCCCAATGTTCATAGCAGTACTATTTATAATAGCCAGGACATGGAAGCAACCTAAATGTCCATCAACAGATGAATGGATAAAGATGTGGTACATACATACAATGGAATATTACTCAGCCATTAAAAGGAATGAAATGGGGTCATTTGTAGAGATGTGGATGGACCTAGAGAGTGTCATACAGAGTGAAGCAAGTCAGAAAGAGAAAAACAAATATCATATATTAACGCATATACATGGAATCTAGAAAAATGGTATAGATGATCTTATTTGCAAAACAGAAATAGAGACACAGACATAAAGAACAAATGTATGGATACCAAGGGGGAAAGGACGGGGGGAGGAATTGGGAAACTGGGATTGACACATATGCATTATTGATACTATGTATAAAATAGACAAATAATGAGAACATATTGTATAGCACAGGGAGCTCTACTTAATGCACTGTGGTGACCTAAATGGGAAGGAAATCCAAAAAAGAGGGAATATATGTGTATGTATAGCTGAATCATTTTGCTGTACAGTAGAAACTAACACAACATTGTAAAGCAACTATACTCCAATAAAAATTAATAATAAAAAAAAAAACTAGGACTTCCCTGGTGCTGCATTGGTTAAGAATCCACCTGCCAATGCAGGGGACATGAGTTCGAGCCCTGGTCCATGAAGATCTCACATACCGTGAGCAACTAAGCCCACGCACCAAGCTACTGAGCCTGCGCTCTAGGGCCCACGGCCCGCAACTACTGAGCCTGCATGCTGCAACTACTGAAGCTCACACGCCTAGAGCCCATGCTCTGCAACAAGAGAAGCCACCATAGTTGAGAAGCCTGAGCACCACAATGAAGAGTAGCTCCCGCTCACCGCAGCTAGAGAAAGCCCACACGCCAGCACGAAAAACCCAGGTGCAGCCAAATAAATAAATAAATAGATAAAAATAGAGTTAGCTTATGAAGCAGCAATCCTACTCCTGGGCATATATTTAGAAAAGATGAAAACTCTAAATCGAAAATATGCATGCACCCCAATGTTCACAGAGCAGTACTACTTGATAACAGTCCAAGGCATGGAAAGCAACCTAAGTGTCCATGAACAGATGAGTGGATAAAGATGTGGTACATATATACGCTGGAATATAGCCATAAAATAAAATGAAATAATGCCATTTGCAGCAACATGGATAGACCTAGAGATTATCATACTAAGTGAAGTAAGCCAGACAGAAAAGACAAATATATGATATCATTTTATATGTAGAATCTAAAAAATAATATAAATAAAGTTATTTACATAACAGAAACAGACTCATAGGCATAGAAAACAAATTATGGTTACCAAAGGGGAAAAGGGGGAGAAGGATAAATTAAGAGTTTGGGATTAACAAATACACACAACTATGTATAAAATAGATAAAAACAAGGATTTATTGCATAGCACAGGGAATTATATCCAATATCTTGTAATAACCTATAATAAAAAAGAATCTGAAAAAGAATATACATATATGTATAAATGAATCACTTTGCTGTATACCTGAAACTAACACGATATTGTAAATCAACTATAATTCAATAATTTTTTTTAAAAAAAAGAGCCCCTAGTTCTCCATGAAATCATTTAATTTACCAAAAGCAGTATCTATTACACATAAGAGTCTGAAGAACAGGCATAAAGGGTTGGACAACATGAAGAAAGGGAGATAAAAACGATGAGCCGACAAAACTCAGGTCAAATGGAAAGGGGAAAGCCTTGCAGAAATGAAGATCACCATAAGAGCAGCAGAAAAGAAAGATAGAACCTGCCTAAAGTCATTCAAGCATGGAGAACATGCTTGAGAAATTGAGAAAAAGAAAGAAGAAAGGACCAAAGTGTTTAAGAGAATTTTTAAAGCAAAGGAACGGTATATAAGACAAAGGAGATCCAACATATACATAAATTTTGTCCCTGAAGATAAGAAGCAAATGAAATAGGAAAAACATATCAAAGACTTAAAGAAAACTTCCTAAAATAAAGAAATGCTTGAATTTACCAATTGAAAAGGCACAGTGTGTCACAGGGAAAACTGATTTAGAATGTGCAACATTTGGGACATACCTTTCAAAGACAGAAAAATAATCCTATGGACAAAAATAAGCAGGTAAAAGCATTTATTAAGAATAGCAATTAAGGGCTTCCCTGGTGGCGCAGTGGTTGAGAGTCCGCTTGCCGATGCAGGGGACACGGGTTCGTGCCCCAGTCTGAGAAGATCCCACATGCCGCGGAGCAGCTGGGCCCGTAGAGCCATGGCCGCTGAGCCTGCGCGTCTGGAGCCTGTGCTCCGCAACGGGAGAGGCCACAACAGTGAGAGGCCTGTGTACCACAAAAAAGGAAAAAAAAAAAAAGGATAGCAATTAAGCTGCCCACAAACTTTTGATCAAAATCTCAGCAATATTTAGTCAAAATCTTAAAGCAAAGTCTGGCTTAAGAATTGTATATAGAGCCAATATTCTTTTAAGCAAATAGTCAAGAGAAACCATATTTTTAAAAGATTTTTTTGACATGGACCTTTTTTTTGTTTTTTTTATAAACTTATTTATTTATTTATTTTTGGCTGCATTGGTCTTTGTGCTGCGTGTGGGCTTTCTTTAGTTGCATTGAGCCGGGGCTACTCTTCATTGAAGTGCACGGGCTTCTCATTGCGGTGGCTTCTCTTGTTGCTGAGCACGGGCTTTAGGCGTACAAGCTTCAGTAGTTGTGGCACGCAGGCTCAGTAGTTGTGGCACAGTGGGCTTCTAGAGTGCAGGGTCAGTAGTTGCAGTGCACGGGCTTAGTTGCTCTGCGGTATGTAGGATCTTCCCAGACCAGGGCTCGACCCCGTGTCCCCTGCATTGGCAGGCGGATTCTTAACCACTGCACCACCAGGGAAGCCCTGACATGGACCATTTTTACAAGTCTTTGTTGAATTTGTTACAATATTGAGTCTGTTTTACGTTTTTGGCTTTTTGGCTACAAGGCAGGTGGGATCTTAGCTCCCTGATCAGGGATCAAACCCACACCCCCTGCATGGAAGGCGAAGTCTTAAACACTGGACATGCCACGGAAGTCCCAAGAGAAACATTTTTAATAGATAGAACTTTTAAAGTATCTTTTCCAGGGCTTCCCTGTGGTGCAGTAGTTAAGAATCTGCCTTGCTAATGTAAGGGACACGGGTTTAAAAGCCCTGGCCCGGGAAGATCCCACATGTCACAGAGCAAACTAAGCCCGTGTGCCACAGCACTGAGCCTGCGCTCAAGGGTCCACAAGCCACAACTACTGAGCCCGTGTGCCACAACTCCTGAAGACCACGCACCTAGAGCCCATGCTTTGCAACGAGAGAAGCCACCACAATGAGAAGCCCACACATCTCAACAAAGAGTAGCCCCCGCTTGCCGCAAACTAGAGAAAGCCCGTGCACAGCAACAATGACCCAACACGGCCAAAAATAAAAACAATAAATAAGTTAATTTTTTTTAAAGTACATTTCCCATGCCTGCTGTTTGAAAAAATAAAATAAAAAACAAACCTACTAGAGTACAAACTTAAGCCAATCATGGAATGATAAAGAAGATGTTGTAAATTGATGTTCATCGGGCAGTGAATTTGTTTTCACATTCTAGAAATTACTTTTATCAAAATAATTTATTTCAAAAAACCACCATAGTAGTTCAACACTTCTGTGACAATAGCACTGGTTAAACCCCATTTCCACCAGCCCTACATTGGGGTGCTTATGTGTCTAGTTAAGTGGCTCATTCCCAGCCTCCCTCACAGACGTGAGTGGCCATTGTCACAATACTAGCCAATGAGATATTAGCAGAAGTCACTGAGTTGCTCTTTTACGAAAGCTCTAATATAAGTTTCACTTCTGGAATGGCAATGTGAAGAAGCCCTACGGACCCATTCCCAAGCAAATAACAACAACTGGTGAAACTGTAAAAATAACCATTTAAAGTTTCAGGAAATTGTCCTAAAGGTAGACAGCAAATGAAGTGTTTTACTAAAGAAAAATCTACTAAATCTCTATAGGAAACAGTGAGAATCTGTGGCCCCTTGAGATGCAACCAGCCCCTTCTTTCCCTTCCTATCTGCATCCCCTACCCACTCCCTCAGCAGGAGGAAAGCTTCCAATCTGGGTGAAGTGAGGCCAAGAAAATAGTAACCCTCTAACCTCATCCGTCAATCAAGGGATATCACCAGAAAGGACAAGAAGCCAATATTTCTCATCCCCTCCAACTCCAAGTTACAAGAGGGTAAAATCCTAGCTTTACCCTTCACCCATGGAAAACTGAGAGTATTTGCCAATGACCTTTGCACCAACTTACTCATAGGGTAGAGTTTCCATGCCAGATAACTTTTATATGGATGTTCCCATCAACACTATTTATAATAGCCAAAAGTGGAAACAACCCAAATGTTTCAACTGATGAGTGGACAAACAAATGTGGCATGCTCACCCAGTGAAATATTATTCAGCAATAAAAAGTAACCAACGACTGATATATGCAATTACATGGATGAACCTAAAACACATATTAGTGAAAGAAGCTACTCACAAAAGACCATATATTGTACGATTCCATTTATATAAAATGTCTAGAATAGGCAAATCTATACAGACAGAATGTATGTTTCCATGGTTGCCTTAGGGCTGAGGATTTGGGAGGAAATGGAATGTGAGTTCAAATGGAAACAAGGTTTCTTTCTGTGGTGATGAAAATGTTCTAAAATTAACTGTGATGTTTGCACAACTACGTGAATATACTAAGAAACTTAGAATTGCATACTTTAAACGGTTAGATTTATAGTATATGAATAATCCTATATCAACACAAATATTTTTTTTTAAAAAAAAAGAAGACAGTTGGAATGTATCTTTTAGAATTTGTCCTTCCTCTTCTACCTGTCTGGTATGCAGCTGTAGAACCTGAGTACAAAAGCCATCTTGAATCTATAAGAACAAAAGCCACATGCTAAGAAAGACTGCACGGAAAGAGTAAAAGAACCTGGGACCTCAATGACATCATGAGCCAGTCCCCTTCCTCTGAATAGAAAGCAAACAACTACAGCAAAGTCTTGTTTAAGTCACCATGATTTGGCTTTGTGTCATATGCCTCCAAGTGAAAATCTTAGAGAAACAACTACCCTCTCCATCCTATTCCACTCTCAGAAGCACTACTTTGAACATTTTTGGTTCTTTTGTTTATGTTTATGGCTTTACTTCTAAATTTGCTTACACTTGCTAATTTCTTGATTTTTCAGTTTTAGACATTGTTCACTTCCTTTTATGACAGTTGCAGATTTCGTTTTTTAACACCTTCTCTTCACTTCCCTTCCTTCTGTTCTCCCAATACAGTAAATCCCCTACATATGAACGAGTTCCTTTCCAAGAGCATGTTCATAAGTTCCAATTTGTTTGTAAGTCTAACAAAGTTAGCCTAGGTACCCAACTAACACAATCGGCTATATGATATTGTACTATAATAGGTTTATAATACTTTTCACACAAATAATACATAAAAAACAAAGAAAACATTTTTAATCTTACAGTCCAGTACTTTGAAAAGTACAGAAGTGCAGTACAACAGCTGGCATACAGGGGCTGGCATCGAGTAAACAGACAAGAAGAGTTATTGACTGGTGAAGGGAGAGGAGGTGGGAGATGGTAGAGCTGAAGAATCGTCAGCAATAGGAGAGGGAGGGCAAGCTACAATTTCATTCACACCTGATGGTGATGGCACAGGTTCTGGTTCCTTGTTGGATTCAATTATATCTACCCTCTTGAAAAAACAATCCAGTGATGTCTGGGTAGTAGCTCATTTTTTCTCATCATAGATGACACGGTAGCACTGGATTGCATTCTGAACAGCTGCTGCAACCTTTGTGTACCGTTCTATGTTCAGGTCCTGTGCCTCAAAAACCACCAGTGCCTCCTCAAATAAAGAAAATCCCCTTGCCATTTCCTGTGTCATGAATCTCTTCAGTTCTTCAGTTACTTCTTCCTCTTGTCTCTATTCATCCTTTCTCTGGGCCTCCAATTCCATCAGGTCTTCATTAGTAAGCTCCTCGTGTTGCACAGCAAGGAAGTTCAGTGAAGTCATCCTCTTGCAGATCTAGCTCCAGCTTCTCTCTGAGGGTCACTAAGTTTCTGAAGACCTCTTTGGACTCCTCATCCACCTTCTCAAATCCACGAAAATCATGAACAAACTGCAGGCAAACGTTCTTCCGAACCCCATTCACGGTGATGGCTGTAAACTCACATCAAGCAAAGTCAATGTTTTTTATGGCCTTGTAGATGTTATAGTCCTTCCAAAATTGTCACAAGACTGTTCCCGATTCATCACTCACCTTTACGGCCTGACAAAAAGCGTGATGTAAATAATATATCTTGAAAGTCACTGTAACTCCCTGGTCCATAGGTTAGATGAGCGACGATTCAGGGGCAGATGCACTACTTTGATGTTAGGATGAAAGTTGTCTATGAATGGGGGGTATCGTCAAGCAGCAAAACAATGTTGAATGGGATGTCCTTCTCCAAGCAATATTTCTCTACCCCCTGGATAAAGTGGTAGAAAAACCAGTCTTAGAAAATTGTCTGTGTAACCCAGGCTTTGGGGTTACTGTTCTGCACAACAGGAAGACAGCCCTTGGCTATGTTTTTAAGGGCTTTTGGGTTCTCTGAATGATAAACTTACAGAGGCTTCAGCTTCATATCGCCGGAAGCATTGCCACCAAACAACAGAGTTAGCCTATCCTTTGCTCCCTTTATAGCCTGGCATCAACTTGTCCTCCTTACTGATGTAACTTCAGTGTGGCATCTTCTTCCAGTACAATCCTGTCTCATCCAAGTTAAAAACCTGCTTGGGTAAATATGCACCTTCATCAATAATTTCTTGAAGCACTTCAGGAAATTCCCGGGCAGCTACTGTACCTGCACTCACCGCCTCACCACTTACTTTTACGTTGTGAAGGTTGGCTCTAGCCTTGAACCAATGAAACCAGCCATGGCTGGCATTAAAAGAATGGCCCTCTGATTCTTCACCGTGTTTCTTTTTCAAGTCTTCATAAAGGTTTTATTTTCTCTTGAATTAGCATTAAGCTGAGTGGGACTTGACACTGATGCTGATCCTGGCATCCACATACTGAGAAGTTTCTCCATCTCCTCCATCACTTTTTCCATGGCTCTTCATATTACTATCAACATCATCAGCACAGCAGACGTCACATGTTCTATGAGCTTTTCCTTGTTCTTTAGAATTGTGCCGATGGTTGAATGATTCGCATTATAAGAACGAGTGACGTCTACCATCTTTTCGCCTCGCTCCACTCTCTCAATTATTTTCACTTTTGTTTTACAGTTTTATCTCTTGGCACTTCTTAGCAGTACTAGTTACATCACTGGTGCTTTTACGCTTGCTTCCGGACATCCTGAGCTTGAAATAAAGCTACTGTATTACTATAATCTATATGGTACTGTACAGTAAAGTACACAAAAGCACAACCACTTGTAGAGGATGCACACATGTGACAATGTGTGCCAGACATGTGAACTAACTTACGTGATTGGACACGCGAACACACATTCACATCTTCGAAAATTCGCAACTTGTAGGTTCATATGTAGGGGACTTAGTGTTAGTTTATCACTAGTTTAAGTTAAACCATTCAGTGTTTACAGATTGCTGGCTTTGCTCATGTTCTTCACTGTAAAGCCAAGGACTGAACCAAGAGTATCTCCTTGCACTTTTTTTCTCATAGTTAATATAAGAATAATATGCCTCTATTTTTTCATAATTTTTGCATAAACTTTTGTATATCTGGACACTCCATTACATAATCTATCAAATCATCAATTCTATGAGTCTCCTTTTTTTTTTTTTTTTTTTCCTAAAGACTGTCCTTCAGGTCCTCAATGCTCCTGACACGGCCTGGACAGGTTTTTCCGTAGGTCTACAAGGTCACCATCTAGAACTTTTCCTTGCCAGTCACCTGAGTTGGAGCCATCATTTCCAGGATCCCATACCTTTCTCTTTCTTGATTTTTTTCCCTTGATTGGCAGAAGCAAGTAGCTTCCTGAGAAAGAAACCATCAGATAAATATTCTGAGCCCTTCATCCTGGACAGTGTTTATGTTTTGTACTCACACTTGACTAACAGTTTATCTGGGTTAAAAATTTAGGTTGGGGCTTCCCTGGTGGCGCAGTGGTTGAGAGTCTGCCTGGCGATGCAGGGGACACAGGTTCGTGCCCCGGTCTGGGAAGATCCCAAATGCTGTGGAGCGGCTGGACCTGTGAGCCATGGCCGCTGAGCCTGTGCATCCGGAGCCTGCACTCCGCAACAGGAGAGGCCACAACAGTGAGAGGCCCGTGTACCACAAAAAAAAAAAAAAAAAAAAAAAAATTTAGGTTGATAATGCTTCTGGCACCAAATGTTGCTTTTAAGAAACATAATAACATTTATATTCTTATTGCTTTATATGAGATTTCTTTCCCTTTGTTCATCTTCTTCTTTTCTCTGGATGCTTATAAGATGATTTCTTCCCTGGTTCTAAAATTCCAAAATAATGTGAGTGTTTTATGCATGGATAGCCAAGGAGCAATTTCAATTTGAAATTGAATGCCAACCAGTTCTGGAAAAACCTCTTGTATTTCTTTGATTATTCCCTCCCTTCTGTTTTCTTTTTCTATAAATCCTAATAATTGAATTTTTTTTATCTTTCTGGTTGACGACCCAAGCTCTTACAACTGTTCATTATTTGAATCTATCTTCTAATAGATTCTATTCATTTTAACTTCCAGCCCTTCTATATTCTTATTAATTTTGACTCAAAATTTTAAATTCCAAGAGTTCTATCTATCAGATTATTTTACTTTACAATATCTTGTTCTTGTTTACCTATAAGTATATTGTTAAATTTTTTCTTTTAGTTTGATTTTTCCTCTGCATTGTTTCCTCACATATTGTCCTCTCATCTTGCAACTTTTCCTTAAATGTCTCTAGATCCTTCATTATGTGTTCTATTTAACAGTGAGGCACTAAAATAGTAGATTAAGTGTTTGAAGGCATGGATGAGGCTCATAAACTGGGGATGGGGAACTTCTCTTGTAGAATTGAGAATGGAACTATGAATTTTATTGGGGATACTCCAGATTTAGTAATGAGGAGATATTTTCTCTAGATGCATCCAGTTTCTCCAGAGAAGAACCTACTAATCTTCTACATTAGCAGTTGACCTTTGGCCGCTGATGTTCTGTGGGTAAGGCAGGTTGACTTCTAATCTCCTTCATCTTAATGTGTTCTTTTTTTTTTTTTTTTTTTTTGTGGTACGCGGGCCTCTCACTGCTGCGGCCTCTCCCGTTGCGTGCTCAGGACACGCAAGCCCAGCAGCCATGGCTCACGGGCCCAGACGCTCCGCGGCACGTGGGATCCTCCCGGACCAGGGCATGAACCCGTGTCCCCTGCATCGGCAGGCGGACTCTCAACCACTGCGCCACCAGGGAAGCCCAATGTGTTCTTTTTTAATCTCATCTCTCTCTGCCCACACTATGGGTGGTAGTTTCTTCTGCCCCATAACATTAGTTGTCATATAGAAGAAAATTTAAATATATATAAAAATATTGGAAGTAAGCAAAAGAAGATTATTTTCATAATCTTACATTAGTAAGTGCCTTTAAATTATGATATGTAAACCCCAAATCCATACCATACTGGTAATCATGTAAAAGATAGACATTTTTTTTTTTTTTTTTAAACATCTTTATTGGGGTATAATTGCTTTACAATGGTGTGTTAGTTTCTGCTTTATAACAAAGTGAATCAGCTATACATATACATATGTTCCCATATGTCTTCCCTCTTGCGTCTCCCTCCCTCCCACTCTCCCCATCCCACCCTTCCAGGCTGTCACAAAGCACCGAGCTAATATCCCTGTGCCTTGCGGCTGCTTCCCCCCAGCTATCTACCTTACTACGTTTGTTAGTGTGTATATGTCCATGACTCTCTCTCGCCCTGTCAAAACTCACCCCTCCCCTTCCCCATACCCTCAAGTCCGTTCTCCAGTAGGTCTGCGTCTTTATTCCTATCTTACCCCTAGGTTCTTCATGACATTTTTTTCCCTTAAATTCCATATATATGTGTTAGCATACGGTATTTGTCTTTTTCTTTCTGACTTACTTCACTCTGTATGACAGACTCTAGGTCTATCCATCTCATTACAAATAGCTCAATTTCATTTCTTTTTAAGGCTGAGTAATATTCCATTGTGTATATGTGCCACATCTTCTTTATCCATTCATCCGATGATGGGCGCTTAGGTTGTTTCCATGTCCTGGCTATTGTAAATAGAGCTGCAATGAACATTTTGGTACATGACTCTTTTTGAATTTTGGTTTTCTCAGGGTATATGCCAAGTAGTGGGATTGCTGGGTCATATGGTAATTCTATTTGTAGTTTTTTAAGGAACCTCCATACTGTTCTCCACAGTGGCTGAACCAATTCACATTCCCACCAGCAGTGCAAGAGTGTCCCCTTTTCTCCACACCCTCTCCAGCATTTATTGTTTCTAGATTTTTTGATGATGGCCATTCTGACTGGTGTGAGATGATATCTCATTGTAGTTTTGATTTGTATTTCTCTAATGATTAATGATGTTGAGCATTCTTTCATGTGTTTGTTGGCATTCTGTATAAAAGATAGACATTTTTAATGGCAGTAGAAAAGACAATGTTGAAAAATAATATCAGCAATGAAGAGTCAGTTTTTAACTATATAAAATGCTCTTATAGATCAACTCAATGAAAATTAACATTCCAGTAGAAAACCAAATAGACAAAGTATTTAAACATATAGTTCACAGAAAAGACAAATATTCAAATGGCTTGTTAAAAATATTTTAAAATATACTTAATTGTACTGATAATTAAATAATTAGAAATTAAAACAAAAAATCATATTTTTTATATTTCAGAAGAATGAAGATTAAAATATGTGGTAAACACAGTGTTGGCAAGAATATGGGGAAATAGCCACCATCATACATTTGAGAGTATAAACTTCTGTAACTTTCCACAATTTGACAAATAGCTACTGACATTTTTAATAAACATATCCACTGAGCCAACATTTTTATTTCTAAGAATTAATCCTACATATGTATTTTTAATGTATTTGAAAAATATATAATGTATACAAAGATGTCCATTGAAGTATTGTTTGTGATATTTCAAGACTGGTAACAACCTGATATCTGGGTGGTACTAGCACAGGTGAGGGTCAGCCTGGAAACCTTTGTAGCCACTGTGTGACAAGATGAGAAACTTGTGCCAGCATCTATATTATTACGTAACTCAGCACATTGCAAGACTACCACAAACAAGAAGGTAATATGTTGGTTTACATTTTGATTAGCCTCCTTATCTCATGGACTGGCATTTTCAGTCACACTGATTTAGGGGAATGTATAAATCAATTTTGGTACAACCAAAAAATATTCAGTCTTGAGAAAGACTGGGAAAAAACTATTGAGTTATTTTTGAAAATATATTTATGAAAAAATCTTGAGCATGTGTGTATGTATTCATGATTAACGTTTTTAAATGCTTTTCATTTGTGTAAAAACAAGGAAAGAGGTATTCAATCACATATCTGTATTTCTGGAAAGACTTATAACAAATTGGCAACAGTGTTCACCTCTGGGAAGAAAGACTGGAGAAATTCAGATACTAGAGATCTGAATGAAAAGGAGACTTGTCTTCCCCTGTATTCTATTTATAACATTTTAATCTTTAGACCATGTGCATGTACAAATAAAAGCAGAATTTTTAATAAATATAATAAGTAGCAGAAACTTAAAAAAAATTATGCACCCTTATGTTCATTGCAGCATTATTTACAATAGTCAAGTTACGGAAGCGATCAATGTGTCCCCTGAAAGATGAACGAATAAAGAAGATGTGGTATGTATATACAATGGAATATTACTCAGTCATAAAAAAGAGTGAAACCTTGCCATTTAAGACAACATGGAGGGGGGAGCCAAGATGGCAGAGTAGGAGGATGTGGAGTTCACGTCTCCTCACAACCAGGGCCCCTACTAGGTGCTGGTGGAGGATTTTGGACACCTAAGAGGACAGGAGGAATCCCTGCACTACCAGGTAGGACATGGGAGGGTAGGGGGGGAAGAAAGGTGGAGGTGGGACATGACTGGCACCCCTGAGTGGGGGCTGGGGGAGGGGAGAGGTTCCCATGCTTGGAGGGGCCCAGTCATGATGAGGAGATCAGCAGGGATGCAGAGAGACCTTAGGGGGATCGGAGGATCAGAGGGGAACACAGCCAGCCTCTCCCCAGCCCACTCAGGCCCTGGTGAGCCTGCTGGGCTCCCAGGCCTGAACCCCCAACCTCCGGGGACCCCCCCAGTCATGTGGGTCCCTGGGCCCAAGACCCTACCCCGCCAAGGCCTCTTCTAACCACGCAGGTCCTGGCCATGAGCCTTGCCTCTGTCAAAGCCTCCTCTGGCTGTGCAGGTCTTGGCAGCCCGTGTACCACCCGAGACAGGGCCTCCTCTGTCTGCGGGGGTCTAGGTGGGCTGAGCACTGCCCCCCTCCAAGGCTTCCTGCAGCTGCGCCGGCCCTTGCGGGCATGCCTCTAGAGGCCTGCACTCCATCTGACCTGTGCAGGCATGTGTACTCTGGGCCAGATCCAGGAACAGATGCTGGTGAGAGGAACACACACAGAGGTGGGGCTGACACAGTGGGTCCAGAGACCTACCTAGAGGTCTTGGAGGCCTACTGGGGAGGCAGGGATAGGCTGCAGCTCACCGTGGGGACAAGGACACTGATAAAGGAGGCACCAGGGAATTTTTTTATCTTTTATTTTTATTCTTATTTTTAAATTTTCTTTCTTTATTATTATTATTATTATTATTGCTATTGTGGTTCTGTTTTGGTTTGGTTTTGTTTCATTTCTATTGTTAATTTTTCTAATATATATTTTTTTCTAATTTTATTTCTTTACTCTCTTCTACTGTTCTGCTATTTTCTGTTTGTTGCCTTTTTTTTTTTCTTTTTTTTTTTCACTACATGGCATACGGCGTCCTGGTTCCCAGGCCAGGGGTTGAGGCTGAGTTCCGTGTTGGGAGGGTCAAGTCCAAACCACTGGTCTAACAGAGAACTTCAGGTCCCAGAGAATATTAACTGGTGTGAGGTCTCCCGGATGTCCTCATCTTGGCACCAAGATCTGGGTCCACCAAACTGCCTGAAAACTCCAGTGCTGGATGTCTCAGGCCAAACAACCAGCAAGACAGGAACACAGGTCCACCCATCAAAAAAACTGAGATGACAAAAAAATATGTTACAGATGAACGAGCAAGGTAAAAACCTACAAGATCAAATAAATAAAGAGGAAATGGGCAACCTACCTGAAAAAGAATTCAGAGTAATGGTAGTAAGGATGATCCAAAATCTCAGAAATAGAATGGAGGGACAGACCGAGAAAATACAAGAAATGTTTAACAAGGACCTAGAAGAACTAAAGAACAAACAAACAGTGATGCACAACACAATAACTAAAATGAAAAATAGACTAGAAGGAATGCATAGCCAAATAACTGAGGCAGAAGAATAAATAAGTTGGCTAGAAGACACAATGATGGAAATAATTGCCAAGGAGCAGAATAAAGGAAAAAGAATGAGGGCTTCCCTGGTGGCACAGTGGTTAAGAATCCGCCTGCCAATGCAGGGGACACGGGTTTGAGCCCTGGTTCAGGAAGATCCCACATGCCACAGAGCAACTAAGCCCATGGGCCACAACTACTGAGCCTGTGCTCTACAGCCTGAAAGCCACAACTACTGAGCCCGCATGTTGCAACTACTGAAGCCTGTGTGCCTAGAGCCTGTGCTCCACAACAAGAGAAGCCACCACAATGAGAAGCCTGTGCACCACAATGAAGACTAGCCCCCACTCACTGCAACTAGAGAAAGCCCACACACAGCAATGAAGACCCAATGCAACCAAAAATATAAATAAATAAATAAATTTATTAAAAAAAGAAAAAAGAATGAAAAGAATTGAACACAATCTCAGAGACCTCTGGGACAACACAAAACACACCAACATTCAAATTATAGGGGTCCCAGAAGGAGAGAAAGAGAAAGGGACCAAGAAAATATTTGAAGAGCTTATAGTCAAGAATTTCCCAAACACAGGAAAGGAAATAGCCACCGACGTCCAGGAAGCACACAGAGTCCCATACAGGATAAACCCAAGGAGGAACATGCCAAGACACATACTAATCAAACTAACAAAAATTAAATTCAAAGAAAAAATACTGAAAGCAGCAAGGGAAAAGCAACAAATAACATACAAGGGAATCCCCATAAGGTTATCAGCTGATTTCTCAGCAGAAACTCTGCAGGCCAGAAGTGAGTGGCAGGATATATTTAAAGTGATGAAAGGGAAAAACCTACAACTGAGATTACTCTACCCAGCGAGGATCTCATTCAGATTCAACAGAGAAATCAAAAGCTTTACAGACAAGCAAAAGCTAAGAGAATTTAGCACTACAAAACGAGCTTTACAACAAATGCTAAAGGAACTTCTCTAGGCAGGAAATACAAGAGAAGAAGAAGAAAAAGACCTACAAGAACCTAGGGGTAAGACAGGAATAAAGACACAGACCTACTAGAGAATGGACTTGAGGATATGGGGAGGGGGAAGGGTAAGCTGTGACAAAGCGAGAGAGTGGCATGGACATATATACACTACCAAACATAAAATAGATAGCTAGTGGGAAGCAGCCGCATGGCACAGGGAGATCAGCTCGGTGCTTTGTGACCACCAAGAGCGGTGGGATAGGGAGGGTGGGAGGGAAGGAGATGCAAGAGGGAAGAGATATGGGAACATATGTATATGTATAACTGATTCACTTTGTTATAAAGCAGAAACTAACACACCATTGTAAACCAATTATACTCCAATAAAAATGCAAAAAAAAAAAAAACCGAAAGCAATTAAGAAAATGGTGATAGGAATATACATATCAGTAATTACCTTAAATGTAAAGGGATTAAATTCTCCAACCAAAAGACATAGACTGGCTGAATGGATACAAAAACAAGACCCATATATATGCTGTCTACAAGAGACCCACTTCAGACCCAAAGACACATACACACTGAAAGTGAGGGAATGGGAAAAGTATTCCATTTAAATGGAAATCAAAAAAAGGTGGAGTAGCAATTTTCATATCAGACAAAATAGACTTTAAAATAAAGACTGTTACAAGAGACAAGGAAGCACACTACATAATGATCAAGGGATTCAATCCTAGAGGACATACAATTATAAATATTTATGCATCCAACATCGGAGCACCTCAATACATGAGGCAAATGCTAACAGCCACAAAAGAGGAAACTGACAGTAAAACAATAATAGTGGGGGACTTTAACACCCCACTTACACCAATGGACAGATCATCCAGAAAGAAAATAAATAAGAAAACATAAGCTTTAAATGACACAATAGACCAGATAGATTTAACTGATACTTATAGGACATTCCATCTGAAAGCAGCAGAATATACTTTCTTCTCAAGTGCTGCAGAACGTTCTCCAGGATAGATCACATCTTGGGTCACAAATCAAGCCTCAGTAAATTTAAGAAGATTGAAATAGTATCTAGCATTTTTCTGACCACAATGCTATGAGATTAAAAATAAATTACAGGAACAAAAACTGGATAAACCACAAACACATGGAGGTTAAACAATACACTACTAAATAACCAAGAGATCACTAAAGATATCAAAGAGGAAATCAAAAAATACATAGAAACAAATGACAGTGAAAACACAATGATCCAAACCTATGGGATGCAGCAAATGCAGTTCTAAGAGGGAAGTTTACAGCAATTCAATCCTACTGCAAGACACAAGAAAATTTCAAATAAAGAACCTAACCTTGCACCTAAAGCAGCTAGAGAAAGAAGAACAAACAAAACCCAAAGTTAGTAGAAGGAAAGAAATCATAAAAATCAGAACAGAAATAAATTTTTAAAAATGAAGAAAACAATAGCAAAAATCAATGAAACTAAAACCTGGCTCTTTGAGAAGATAAAAAAAAATTGATAAACGTTTACCCAGACACATCAAGAAAAAAAGGGAGAGGATTCAAATCAATAAAATTAGAAATGAAAAAGGAGAAATTACAACTGACACTGCAGAAATACAAAGGATCATAAGAGACCGCAACAAGCAACTATATGCCAAGAAAATGGACAACCTGGAAGAAGTGGACAAATTCTTAGAAAGGTACAAACTTCCAAGACTGAACCAGGATGAAATAAAAAAATATAAACAGAACAATCACAAGCACTGAAATTGAAACTGTGATTAAAAATCTTCCAACAAACAAAATTCCAGGACCAGATGGCTTCACAGGCAAATTCTATCAAACATTTAGAGAAGAGCTAACACCCATCCTTCTCAAACTCTTCCAAAAAATTGCAGAGGGAGGAACATTCCTGAACTCATTTGATGAGGCCACAATCACCCTGATACCAAACCAGAAAAAAAATCACAAAAAAAGAAAATTACACACCAAATTCACTGATGAACAGAGAAACAAAAATCTTCAACAAAATACTAGGAAACAGAATCCAGCAACACATTAAAAGGATCATACAACATGGTCAAGTGGGATTTTCCCCAAGGATTCTTCAATGTACGCAAATCAATCAATGGGATATACCATATTAACAAACTGAAGAATAAAAACCATATCATCCTCTCAATAGATGTAAAAAAAGCTTTTGACAAAATTCAACACCCATTTATGATTAAAAAAGAAAAACTCTCCAGAAAGTGGGCATAGAAGGAACTTACCTCAACATAATAAAGGCCCTATATGACAAATCCACAGCAAACATCATTCTCAAAGGTGAAAAACTGAAAATATTTCCTCTACGATCAGGAACAAGACAGGATGTCCACTCTCACCAGTATTATTCAACATAGTTTTGGAAGTCCTAGCCACGGCAATCAGAGAAGAAAAAGAAAGAAAAGGAATCCAAATTGGAAAAGCAGAAGTAAAACTGTCACTGTTTGCAGATGACATGATACTATACATAGAAAATCCTAAAGATGCCACCAGAAAACTACTAGAGCTAATCCATGAATTTGGTAAAGTTGCAGGATATAAAATTAATGTACAGAAATCTCTTGCATTCCTATACACTAACAATGAAAGATCAGAGAGAGAAATTAAGGAAACACTCCCATTAACCTGTGCAACAAAAAGAATAGAATACCTAGGAATAAACCTCCCTAAGGAGGTAAAAAATCTGTACTCAGAAAACTATAAGATACTGATGAAAGAAATCAAAGATGACACAAACAGATAGAGAGATATACCATGTTCTTGGATTGGAAGAATCAATATTGTGAAAATAACTATACTACCCAAAGCGATCTACAGATTCAATGCAATCCCTATCAAATTACCAAGGGCATATTTCACAGAATTAGAACAAAAAAAAATTACAATTTATATGGAAACACAAAAGACTCCGAATAGCCAAAGAAATCTCGAGAAAGAAAAATGGAGCTGGAGGAATCAGGCTCCCTGATATCAGACTATACTACAAAGCTACAGTAATCAAGACAGTATGGTACTGGCATAAAAATAGACACATAGATGAATGGAACAGGATAGAAAGCCCAGAGATAAACCCCATAGAATGGAAAAAAGACAGTATCTTCAATAGCAGTGCCAGGAAAACTGGACAGCTACATGTAAAAGAATGAAATTAGAACACTCCCTAACACCATACACAAAAGTAAACTCAAAATGGATTTAAGACCTAAATGTAAGACTGGACACTATAAAACTCTTAGAGGAAAACATAAGAAGAACACTCTGACATAAATCACAGCAAGATCTTTTTTTTGCCCCACCTCCTACAGTAATGAAAATAAAAACAAAAATAAACAGATGGGACCTAATGAAACTTAAAATCTTTTGTACAGCAAAGAAAACCATAAACAGGATGAAAAGACAGCCCACAGAATGTGAGAAAATATTTGCAAACAAAGCAACTGACAAGTCATTAATCTCCAAAATATACAAACAGCTCATGCAGCTCAATATCAAAAAAATAAACAACCCAATCAAAAAATGGGCAGAAGACCTAAGTAGACATTTCTCCAAAGACGACATACAGATGGCCAAGAAGCACATGAAACGCTGCTCAACATCACTAATTATTAGAGTAATGCAGATCAAAAGTACAAGGTATCACCTCACACAGGTCAGAATGGCCATCATCAAAAAATCTACAAACAACAAATGCTGGAGAGGGTGTGGAGAAAAGGGAACCCTCTTGCACTGTTGGCAGGAATATAAATTGATACAGCCAGTATGGAGAACAGTATGGAGGTTCCTTAAAAAACTAAAAATACAGACTTCCCTAGTGGTCCAGTGGTTAAGAATCTGCCTTCCAATGCAGGGGGCACAGGTTTGATCCCTGGTTGGGGAACTAAGATTCCACAAGCTGCAGGGCAACTAAGCCTGCGTGCCACAACTAGAGAGCCCACGTGCCACAACTACAGAGCCCACGTGCTCTGAAACTCACCTGCCACAACTAGGGAGAAGCCCATGCAGCTCAATGAAAGATCCTGAATGCCGCATCTAAGACCCTACGCAGCCAAAAATAAATAAATAAGTAAATATTTTTTTAAAAACTAAAAATAGAACTACCATATGACCCAGCAATCCCACTACTGGGCATATACCCTGAGAAAACTATAATTCAAAAAGACACATGCACCCCAATATTCATTGCAGCACTACTTACAATAGCCAGGACATGGAAACAACCTAACTGTCCCTTGACAGATGAATGGATAAAAAAGATATGGTACATATATACAATGGAATATTACTCAGCCATAAAAAGGAATGAAACTGGGTCATTTGTAGAGAAGTGGATGGACCTAGAGTCTGTCATACAGAGTGAAGTAAGTCAGAAAGAGAAAAACAAATATCGTATGTTAATGCATACATGTGGAATCTAGAAAAATGTACAGATGAACCTATTTGCAGGGCAGGAATAGAGATGCAGATGTAGAGAAAGGATGTGTGAACTTGGGGGGGGGGCGGGAAGGGTGG
This sequence comes from Phocoena sinus, assembly GCF_008692025.1. Taxonomy (NCBI): domain Eukaryota; kingdom Metazoa; phylum Chordata; class Mammalia; order Artiodactyla; family Phocoenidae; genus Phocoena; species Phocoena sinus. The sequence goes on along the minus strand of NC_045765.1, from coordinate 14,672,984 downwards.
ATGAACTGGGAGATTAGGATTGACATATATACACTACCATGTGTAAAACAGATAGCTAGTGGGAACGTGCTGTATAGCACAGGGAGCCCAGCTCGGTGCTATGTGGTGACCTAGATGGATGGGGTGGAGGTGGGGTGGGAGAGAGGTCCAAGAGGGAGGGGATATATGTATACATATAGCTGATTCACTTCATTATACAGTAGCAACTAACACAACATTGTAAAGCAACTATACCCCAATAAAAATTAAAAAAATTTTTAAAGATAATATGGATGGACCTGAAGGTATTATGCTAAGTAAAATAAGTCAGACAGAAAAAGACACATACCATATGATTTCACTTATATGATCCCACTTATGTGGAATCTAAAATACAAAACAAAATGAGAATAGATTCATAGATACAGAGAACAAACTGATGATTGTGGGGTTGGGGGGAGAGTGAAATAGACCAAGGGGATTAAGAGGCACAAACTTCCAGATATAAAATAAATAATTCATAGAGATATAATATCAGAATAGGGAATATAGTGATAATATTACAATAACTTTAAATGGTGTCAGATAGTAACTTGACTTACAGTGTTAATCATCTCATAATGTAGATAAATGTCATATCACTATGTCATATACCTGAAACTGATATAGCATTGTATGTTAATTATACTTCAATTATAAATTTAAAAATAGATAAGATGTGAAGAAGGGAGAAAGAGAGAGGAAGGAAGAAAGAAAGGGAGGGAGGAAGGAAGGAAGGAAGGAAGGAAGGAAGGAAGAAAGAAAGGAAGGAAGGAAGGAAGGAAGGAAGGAAGGAAGGAGAGAGAGAAAAACATTAGTCACCCCACCTCTAGAGGAAAATGGATTATAGAAGTTCAGAAATAACAGGTGAAAACACCTAGAAAACAATGAATTGTCTAAAAGATTTACACATTTTAAATGTCCACATTAAAATATATGAATAAGATAAGTAAAATATTTGAAAGCAATCGTATTTGGAGTTGAGCCCAATCTCTCTCCTCTATTGCAATAGTCCTATGTAAAGTCTTCCTTGCCATTTTAGCAAGTGTCAGAATAATTATTTAACAACAGCTGTTGCTCAGGCTCCTAATGGTATAATATAATCCAGTTCATCTAAAGTCCCAGAGTGAGATCTTTGTGCTAAAGAAAAGAAAACCTTCAAAATTTTGCACCAGGTCAGATATTTCTTTCTTTTTGTGCACAAAATAAACCTATCATAAGATATTTGTAAATAATATATCCAGTAAGGGTTGATATCCAAACTATAGAAAGAGTTCATACAACTCAATATAAAAAAAAAATCAATTAAAAAATGGGCAGAGGACCTGAACATTTTTCCAAAGATATACAGGTGGCAGCAGGCACATGAAAAATGCTCAATATCACTAATCATCAGGGAAATGCAAATCAAAACCACAATGAGGGGACTTCTCTGGTGGCCCAGTTGTAAAGAATCCGCCTTACAATGCAGAGGACGTAGGTTCGATCCCTGGTCAGGAAACTAAGATCCCACATGCCGCAGGGCAACTAAGCCCACGCACCACAACTACTGAGTTTGTGCACCCCGTGCCTTAAACTACAGAGCCCACGCGCCCTGGAGCCTGCGCGCCACAACTAGAGAGAGAAAACCCGCACTCGACACCTAGAGAGAAGCCCGTGCGCCGCAACGAAAGATCCCTCATGCCTCAGTGAAGATCCCATGTGCCGAAAGTAAGACCTGACGCAGCCAAAAATAAATAAAATAAACAAATAAATATTAAATAAGTAAAACCCACATGACATCACTTCACACTTGTCAGAATGGCCATATATCAAAAAGACAGAAACAACAATTGTTGGTGAGGATGTGGATAAAAGGGAACCCTCAGGCACCATTGGTGGGAATGTAAATTGGTTCAGCCACTGTGGAAAATAGTATAGAGGTTCCTCAAAAAATTAAAAATAGAACTACCATACAATCCAACAATTCCACCTCTGGGTATTTATTCTAAGAAAACAAAGACATTAGTTCAAAGAGATAAATGCATCATTATGTTCATTGCAGGTTTCAAGATATGGAAGCAACCTAAGCATCCATGAACAGATGAATAGATAAAGAAGATGTGGTGTGTGTATATATATATACATGTATATATATATATAAAGTCATAAAAAAGAATGAAACCTTGCCATTTGTGACAACATGGATGGACCTAGAGTGTATTATGCTAAGTAAGATAAGTCAGACAAAGAAAGACAAATATCATATTTCTCTTATATGTGTAATTTAAAAAACAAAACAAGAATAAATTCACAGATAGAGGAAAAACTAATAGTTGCAGGGGGAGTGAAATAAGTGAGGGTGATTAAGGGGCACAAACTTCCAGTTACAGAATAAATAAATCGGGACCTCCCTGGCAGTCCAGTGGTTAAGACTCTGCACTTCCACTGCAGTGGGCACATGTGTTCGACCCCTGGTAGGGAATCCCGCATGCTGCGTGGTGTGGCCAAATAAATAAATAATTAAAATTTTTTTAATTAAAAAAATAAATAAATCATGGGATGTAATATTCAGAATAGGGAATATAGTCAATATTATAATAACTTCAATGGAGACCGATGGTAACTGGACTTAGTGTGATTATTGCATAATGTATAAAAATATTAAACCGTTATGTTACACATCTGAAACTAATACAATATTGTATGTCAAGTGTAACTTAATTTTTAATAAATAATTGATATTTTTACATTTTTTTAATAAAAATAAATAACCTATCATTGCACTGGACCTTCAGTTTTCTGTAAATGGGAGGTTTATTCAAGGTAAACATTTAAAACACACCACAGGGACTTCCCTGCTGGTGCAGTGGTTAAGAATCTGCCTGCCAATTCAGGGGACATGGCTTCGAGCTCTGGTCCAGGAAGATCCCACATACCGTGGAGCAATTAAGCCCGCCTGCCACAAATACTGAAGCTCACGCACCTAGATCCCGTGCTCCACAACAAGAGAATGAGAAGCCCACGTACAGCAAGGAAGAGTAGCCCCCGCTTGCCGCAAGTAGAAAAAGCCCGCGCGCAGCAACGAAGACCCAACGCAGCCAAAAATAAATAAATAAATATTTTAAAAATAAATAAATAAAACACACCACAATTTCGTAATCCTGCTTTGTCACTTCTTCTTCTTTTTTTAATGTACTGGGATTCTCTAAACAAACAAACAAAAAAATGGAAGTGGCCTGGAACTGCTGTCACAATGCATTTCCTGCCCACATTCTGGGCACTTCTCCTTTCCAGAAACTGGCTCCAGCTGCATCTTGGGCCGCGGGGGTCTCAACACTTCTTAGGCCTGGCCTCTACTCTCCGCTTTAGGACTCTAAGCAAAACCGGCCACCTGGCCTGGCCTGGTCTGCAGCCCCCAACAACTGACCTCATTGCTTAACTAGGGTGGGAGAATCCCCGCAAATTTGCTTCTGCTACTCTCTGCTACCCTCTGCTGGTCATGGGTGTTAGTAGCACTCAACCTTCCACCCTCCTTCCCAGGTTAAGGAGACAAAGAAAGAAAAGCAAGGACTAGAAGAGAGTGCAAAGGACCAGAGAAAGGAGATAGCTAGTCACCGAAGGAAAGAGTGTGCAAGGTGTTGAAATTTCCAAGAGAGAGGCGAATGACTGGATACTGGGGAAAGATGTTGTTTTTCTAGATGAACATTAATATAGTTACTCACAGGAGGTGGGGGAGAAATGTTTGGCTGATACCTGTGCAAAACCAGGAAGGAGGAACCTCTCCCTCTTTGTAACCAAGAGACCGACACTGTGAAGCACTCACCTTCACGGGGCGCCTCCCCTCCACCTCACTTAAGTTAACCAAATGCCCTTCTGTCCACCCTTCATCAAAACCCTTTCACAAGAAAGGCTCTTGTAAACCTGCAGGCGAGCCTCTTTCAATTGTTTAGAAATAAAAAGATATTGGGTATCATCCAGTTTAATATCCTTCCTTTATAAAAGAACACTGTGCTCTAGAGTCTGTGAGCCACAACTACTGAGCCTGTGCACCACAACTATGGAGCCTGTGCTCTAGAGTCCGCGAGCCACAACTACTGAACCCGTGCGCCACAATTACTGAAGCCCGCGCACCTAGAGCCTGTGCTCTGCAGCAAAAGAATCCACTGCAATGAGAAGCTCACACACTGCAAAGAAAAGTAGCCCCTGCTCACCACAAATAGAGAAAGCCCGTGTGCAGCAACGAAGACCCAACGCAGCCAAAAATAAATAAATAAATTTATAAAAAATAAAAGCACATTCCAAAAAAAATACCGCATAATAAAGAAGTAGACATATATTAAAAAAAAAAAAAAAGCACATTCAAAGTCCATCTTACACATGGTTGCCTCCTCATCTTCTTCTCCCAGGGGTTAGAACCAAGTTTTGCAAATAGTAAGTACACAATCAATTTCTGTTTGATTATATGCATTCGTTTAAAAGGACTCAATTTCTTTTTCCTCAGCAATTTCAAGGTAATCAACACTGAAAATCTTGCACCAAGACTACACAAAACATTTTGCTGACATCACCCTATTTAACCCTCTGAACTATTTTTGCTCACACTCATGACACAAAATGTGTGGGGGTTTCCTCTACCCAACAACTGATTCTGCAAATGTCTGGACTCTAATTGGGTGTCCTACAACTCAATTCTGATACTATCTACCCAGAATTAGTGTCAAATCTCACAAGTTAAGGGCTCAGTCCCACAAGACTGACCCCACTACATATGCCAATCAGATGTCCAGGTTGTCAGGGGTACTTCTGACCAACCAGCTATAAATGTAAGGGTTACCATGCCCACTCCCCAACTCAGTTTCAATAATTTGCTAGAGATGCAAGCTATTACATACAGAATGGGTAAACAAGGTCCTACTGTATAGCACAGGAAACTATATTCAATAACCTGTGATAAATCATAATGGAAAAGAATATAAAAATACATATATATACATATATATGTATAACTGAATCACTTTGATGTATAGTAGAAATTCACACAACATTGTAAATGAACTATACTTCAATAAAATAAAAAATAAAAGGTAGATAATTTTCTAGAATGACTCACAGAACTTAGGAAAGTATTTACTAGTTTTTTATAAAGGATATAACTCAGTAACAACCAAATGGAAGAGACACATAGGACAAGGTATGGGGTGGGGGTGAGTTTCCATGCCCTCTCCAAGCACACCACCCTCCTAGTACCTCCATATGCTCACCAACCTGTAAGCTCTCTGAACCCAACCATTTAGGGGTTTTTTTATGGAGGTTCCATCACATAGGCATGGTTGATTAAATCATTGGCCGTTGGTGATGGAACTCAATCTCCAGTCCCTCTCACCTCCTGGGAGGTTGGGCAGTGGGGCTGAAAGTTCCAACCCTCTCATCACAATTATTGGTTCCTGTGGCAACCAGTCCCCATCCTGAAGCTACCTAGGAGCCCAACTTGAGTTCAAATAAGTTCAAATAAGTATAAACTCAGGTATGGTTGAAAGGGGCTTATTTGAATTAAAAAATATACTATCTCATGCATATCACTCAGGAAGTATCAAGGATTTTAGAAACTCTGTGTCAGGAACTAGGGACAAGGCCAAATATATATTTCTTATTACCAACATCCTTATTCTATTAATGAGGGAACTGAAGTTTAGATAATAATCATAGCTTGCACTACAGTGTGTTATATTTAAGAAATGGTTCTGTATATATTGTAGACTGTATTCTAAATTATAGTATAGTGCCTATATAATCACACATACGCTATATAAAATGTACTATTCTATAACCTAGAAGTATTGTACATTAGTAGATATTATATTATATAATAACACATCTATTAAATGTTTTACTCCTATAATAACCCTATAGGGTGAGAACTAACTATGATTGCTATCATCTGAGGAAACTGAGCTACAGTGATGTTACATTAGTGCACAAGATCACACCATAGGAGGGACTTCCCTGGTGGTTCAGTGGCTAAGAATCTGCCTTCCAATGCAGGGGGTGCGGTGAGTTTGATCCCTGGTTGGGGAACTATGATCCCACATGCCACAGGGCAACTATGCCCGCACCACAACTAATGAGAATGTGGGCCACAACTAGAGAGCCCATGCACCACAACTACAGAGCCTGTGCACCACAACTAGAGAGAAGCCCAAGCACCACAATAAAGATCCTGTGTGCAGCAACTAAGACCTGACGTAGCCAAAACTAAAATAAATAAATAATTTTTTTTTTTTTAAAAAGATCACACCATGGGACGTGGCAGCTGAGCTGATCTAAAAGTTGTGCAGCCCCACAGGCACTTCCCTGGCGGTCCAGTAGTTAAGACTTTGCACTTCCAATGCAGGGGGGTGTGGGTTCAATCCCTGGTCAGAGAACTAAGATCCCACATGCCACACAGTGCAACCAAAAAAATAAAGTTGTGCAGCCCCCAATCCTTTGCTCTCAACACTCCCTTAAACTGCTCTTGTCTGAGTCCCAGGCCTGAATGTGGACCTATCTCAAGGTTCTTGGTCACTGTTTCCCAGTACATCAAAGAATCTTCTTCAATTTTATAATATTCTCTCCCTACTTCAATTTAAAATGTTTATACCCCCAGTCACTTAGCAAACCTCAGCTTCATATTTCCTTGATTCTAAATCTTGCATTTGACAGAATATGCTGTATATAAAGTTAAAAGAAAAATGATGAAGGATATATTTGTGAAAAGATTCTCATTTTATATAATAAATTATTACTATCCAAAATGTGTAAAGGGCTCCTGAAAATAAAGGAGCAAATAAGACTTATACGCTGAGAACTATAAAACATTGATAAAGAAAATCGAAGATGATTCAAGGATGGAAATATACCCCACACTCTTGGAATGGAAGAATTAATATTGTTAAAATGGCCATACTACCCAAAGCAATATACAGGCTTAATGCAATCCCTATGAAATTACCCATGACATTTTCCCCAGAACTAGAACAAGCGATCCTAAAATTTGTGTGAAACCAGAAAAGACCCAGAATTGCCAAAGGAATACTGAGAAAAAAGAACAAAACTGGACACATAACCCTTTCAGACTTCAGACAATACTACAAAGCTACAGTAATCAAAACAGCATGGTACTGGCACAAAAACAACATATAGCTCAATGGAACAGAAGAGGGAACCCAGAAATTAACCCACACACCTATGATCAATTAATCTTTGACAAAGGAGGCAAGAGCATACAATGGAGGGCTTCCCTGGTGGTGCAGTGGTTGGGAGTCCGCCTGCCGATGCAGGGGACGCGGGTTTGTGCCCCGGTCCGGGAGGATCTCGCATGCCGCGGAGGGGCTGGGCCCGTGAGCCATGGCCGCTGGGCCTGCGCGTCCGGAGCCTGTGCTCCGCGGCGGGAGAGGCCGCGGCACTGAGAGGCCCGTGTACTGCTAAAAAAAAAAAAAAAAAAGAGTATACAATGGAGAAAAGACAGTCTTTTCAGAAAGTGGTGTTGGAAAGCTGGACTGCCCCTTGTAATCTAGGAAGTTAGAACATTCCCTCATACCATATACAAAAATAAACTCAAAATGGCTTACAGACTTAAATATAAGACATGACACCATGAAACTCCTAGAAGAGAACATAGGCAAAACATTCTCTGACATACATCACAGCAATGTTTTCTTAGGTCTGTCTTCCAAAGCAATAGAAATAAAAGCAAAAATAAACAAATGGGACCTAATCAGATTTATAAGCTTTTGCACAGCAAAGGAAACCATGAACAAAATGAAAAGAAAATCTATGGACTGGGAGAAAATATTTGCAAATGATGTGAGCAACAAGGACTTAATTTCCAAAATATACCAACAGCTATTACAACTCAATACAAGAAAACAAACAACCCAATCAAAAAATGGGCAGAAGATCTAAATAGAGATTTCTCCAAAGAAGACATACAGATGGCCAACAGGCACATGAAAAGATGCTCAAGATCACTAATTATTAGAGAAATGCAAATCAAAACTACAATGAAGTGTCAACTCACTCCAGTCAAAATGGCTATTTTCAAAAAGTCTACAAATAATAAATGCTGGAGAGGGTGTGGAGAAAACAGAATCCTCCTACACTACTGGTGGGAATGTAAATAGGTGCACCATTATGGAAAACAGTATGGAGGTTCCTTAGAAAACTAAAAATAGAGTTACTATATGATCCAGCAATCCCACTCCTGGGCATATATCTGGAAAAGAAGAAAACTCTAATTAAAAAAGAAACATGAACCCCAACGTTCACAGCAGCACTATTTACAGTAGCCAAGACATGAAAGCAACCTAAATGTCCCTTGACAAATGAAGGGATAAAGAAGATGAGGTATATATATATATATATATATATATATATATATATATATATATAATGGAGTATTATTCAGCCACAAAAAAGAATGAAATAATTCCATTTGCAGCAACCTGGATGGACCTAGAGATTATCATAGTAGGTGAAGTAAGTCATACAGAGAAAGACAACTATTATGATGTCACTTATATGTAGAATCTAAAAAATAGTAAAAATTTATTTACAAAACAGAAACGGGGGGCTTCCCTGGTGGCGCAGTGGTTGAGAATCTGCCTGTCAATGCAGGGGACACAGGTTCAAGCCCTGGTCTGGGAAGATCCCACATGCCGTGGAGCAACTAGGCCCGTGAGCCACAACTACTGAGCCTGCATGTCTGGAGCCTGTGCTCCGCAACAAGAGAGGCCACGATAGTGAGAGGCCCCGCGCACTGCGATGAAGAGTGGCCCCCGCTTGCCCCAACTAGAGACAGCCCTTGCACAGAAACGAAGACCCAACACAGCCAAAATAAATAAATAAATTAATTAATTAAAAGAAAAAGAATGCAACACAATTCTTTAAAGAAAAAAAACAGAAACAGACTCATAGACATAGAAAACAAACCTATGGTTACCAAAGGGAAAGGGAGAGGAGGGATAAATCAGGAGCTTGGGATTAACATATACACACTACTATATATAAAATAGATAACCAACAATGACCTACTGCAGAGCACCGGGAACTATACTCAATACCTTATAATAACCTATAACGGAAAAAAAATTTTTCTAAAAGATAAATGATGAATTATATATTTGTGAAAAGATTCTCATTTTATTTTTCTATATTTATTTATTCATTTATTTATTTTGCTGTGCCGGGTCTGAGTTGCGGCATGCAGGATCTTTTAGTTGCAACATGTGGGATCGAGTTCCCTGACCAGGGATTGAACCCAGGTCCCCTGCATTGGGAGCGTGTAGTCTTAACAACTGAACCACCAGAGTAGACCCAAGATTCTCATTTTATATAATAAATTATTAATATCCAAAATGTGTAAAGTGCTCTTAAAAATAAAGAAGCAAATAAGACATTTTATTATTTATCTGTTGCCATGTGTATAACAAGTTGCTTAAAACAACAAACAATTGTGGTCTCAGTGTCTGTGGGTCAGGGTTGTGGGTGTGGTTTGGTGGGTGTTTCTGGCTCAGGGTCTCTCCGGAGGCTACATTTAAGACTCAGACAGTAGGGGCTTCCCTGGTGGCGCAGTGGTTAAGAATCCGCCTGCCAATGCAGGGGACACAGGTTTGAGCCCTGGAAGATCCCACATTGCCGCGGAGCAACTAAGCCCATGCGCCACAACCACTGACCTGAGCTCTAGAGCCCGAGAGCCACAACTACTGAAGCCCGCGTGCCTAGAGCCCGTGCTCCATAAGAGAAGCCACCGCAGTGAGAAGCCCGCAGAAGAGTAGCCCCCACTCACCACAACTAGAGAAAGCCCGCTCACAGCAACGAAGACCCAACGCAGCCAAAAATAAATAAATTAAATAAATTAAAAAAGAAAAAATTCAGACAGTTGCTAGGCTCTGAGGCTTGCCTGGGTTTACAGGATCCACTTCCAAGCTAGCACTCAGCTGCTGGCAAGAGGCTTCAATTCCTGGCCACAATGCCCTTCCCATAGGACTGCTCACGATATAAAAGTTGGCTTCCCAACTTCTATGAGAGCGATGAGATAGACAGAGGGAGAGAGCACAAGTGGGCAAGGGAGCTACCAAGATGAAAGCTTTTGTAACTTAATCCTGGAAGGGATATACCATCCCTTCTGCCTTAAGCTGTTGGTCTCACAAACTAACCCCGGTAGGATGGGGGAGGGAACCACACAGGGTGTGAGCAGCAGAAGATAGAATAGAGGTCATCTTGGATGCTGGCTGCCATTAACATAAAAATGGTTATCCATATAAAAAGATATTTGTCCCCCAGTGATTAGGTAATGCAAATTATAACAAAAAGAACCCATTTCTCTGTTAGATCAGCAGGAACTTTAAAAGTCTGACATAATCTATCATTGACCACAACGCAGGCAAGTGGGTATGCTTACACCTTATCCTGGAAGTGTGCATTGAAAGGACAATTTGCAGTAACCTCTGAAGTAGTGACTCCACTTCCTAGGTTTCTCTCCTGAAGGAATACTGACTTACGTTCACATGATTTATGTTCATGGGTACTCAGGGAAGAACTGCTTGCTGTACAAAGAGAATAAAGAACAGAATGCCCATGAATAAGGAACCATTATTTCATATCATATCCACAGTGCACATAGTATGTTGCTAAATGAAGAAAGCTTCATGCCAAATGTATGTATCTTGTGATCTAATTTAAGTAAAATAATTTTTTTTTAAATCTCCCATGCAGGTGATAAACACACACACACACAACAGCAAAAATACAGGAAACCTGAATACCTTGTTCACTCTTTAACCCGCAGGGCTGTGAACAGAGACATTCTGGATAAAAATTATGCCCCAAAATATCTGAATATAGATAAAGATAAATCCAGAAAGTTGCATAGTCAATTATAGAGAAGAACTAGTTGATGAGGGAACATTCACATTTGGGTGTGTGTGTATTATATACAAAACCACAAATATGTACTTAAGTTTTGTAGTTTATTTCCTTCCAACAACATTGCTACAACCAACTGTAAACAAAAATCATGAAACTGGACAAAGTCAGCAAGACTGATACCATCCTGGCCTTCAGAACTCCTCTCCAAGGGCTTTTAAATCCCAAATTCAGTGCGAAGAAGTTAGAAGAGGAGAAGGATGAAGAGGAAGGGAAGGAGGAGAAAAAGTAGGAGGAAGAGAAATAGGAGGAAGGGGAGAAGGGGGAGGAGCATGGGAGAGGAGAAGGGGGAAAGAAGAAGAAAAAGAAAGAGGCGAGGGCTTCCCTGGTGGCGCAGTGGTTGAGAGTCCGCCTGCCTATGCAGGGGACGCGGGTTCGTGCCCCGGTCCGGGAAGATCCCACATGCCGCGGAGCGGCTGGGCCCGTGAGCCACGGCCGCTGAGGCTGCGCGTCCGGAGCCTGAGCTCCGCAACGGGAGAGGCCACAACAGTGAGAGGCCCGCGTACTGCAAAAAAAAAAAAAAAAAAGCCCAGTCCAGGCGCTGCAGTGAGCTGGTCTAGGGGCCTGTGTGTGGAGTGCGCGGCACCCAAGTGGACCCGCCTGAGCGTGAAGGGGAGCTCAGCCGGTCCTGGCATGCGCGGGACAAGGACGCCTGGACGTCTGCCGCTCATCTCCCCTGAGAGTTGCTTCCGCATTTCCAGCAATACATATTCGACCAGAAGGGTTAGCTCTGCGAAGGTAGCTCGGGTTTCGTGGTGTTAACACTCCCCCACTAATTTTCTAGCCCACGGGCTGGACCCAACGGATGATTTTGAACCCCGCAAACCGCCCGAAGCATCTTCTCCGCCCTCTGGTGGTTACAGCAAAGTGAAACTGTTAGAGAAATTCAACTCCCGCTGAACTCGGAGCTGCAAGGAATAGATTTATGACGACTCGAGAAGGAAAACGCATGATCTTGCAATTTGTGTTGTAAATTGTCCAGAGCTTGTGGCTCTCCACAGGTCACCATTTCACCGAAAGTGTATGTTCCCAACTGATGCAGTTTGAATGTGATGTCCTCGGAACACCTCCGCGGTGCTTCGAAAGCCTGGAATCCGCCCCGCACAATGGATCGCGCCTTTGTCACTGTATTCCCTCCTGTCTTCCAGGTCCTCTGGGTGTGCTCCCGGCAGGCTCTGGGTCTCGTGTCCTGTACTCCCCTGAGCAAGTTTTGATTTTGACTGCAAGGAGGTAACTCCTCAGCCCCAGGCCAGGGAGACCCAAAAAGGGTGGAGCCCCAAGATCTCCCCTGGGAGGCGGCGCGCAGCAGTACACTTTATAAAAGTGTTTTTCAGCCTTTGAGCCAGCAAGCCACTTTAATTTTAGAAGAGTTGCCGATTGGAGCAGACATTGTGAGGAAGTTCATAACTTAAAACGCCCCACTCTACTACGGGGGATACCGAGGTGCATCTCTGCCTTCCCATTCTCCAGCAGAGAGAGTAGGGGCGCCCGCCCCAGCTAAACTCTAAAGCCACCCCTAGAGTTTGGGCAGAGAGGGATGCTTCAGGCGTTATAGCCCCGCCCTGCCTGGGGAATTTTCCTTTTGTTCCTCATTAAAAAAACAATGGTTGGGGGTGAGGGAAGCGAAATGGGCGAAAGTGGTCCAAAGGTACAAACTTCCAGTTTACTTCCTGGGGTAGTAAAGTACGTCATGGTGACTGTAGTTAACCAGTGTATCGTATATTCTAAAGTTGCTTAGAAAGTAGATCTTAAAAGTTCAAACACATGGACTTCCCTGGTGGCGCAGTGGTTGAGAATCCGCCTGCCGATGCAGGGGACACGGGTGCGAACCCTGGTCCGGGAAGATCCCACATGCTGCGGAGCAACTAAGCCCATGTGCCACGACTACTGAGCCTGCGCTCTAGAGCCCGTGAGCCACAACTACTGAGCCCGCGTGCCACAACTACTGAGTCTGCGCTCTAGAGCCTGCGAGCCACAACTACTGAAGACTGTGCACCTAGAGTCCGTGCTCCGCAACAAGAGAAGCCACCCGGGCATGGCAAGGAAGAGTAGCCCCCTCTCACTGCAACTAGAGAAAGCCCCGTGTGCAGCAACGAAGACCCAATGCAGCCAAAAATAAAATAAGATAAATAAATTAAAAAAAAAAAACAGTTCACACACACAACTGTAACTTTGTGTGGTGATGGATTTAACTAAAATTGTGTTAACTAAACTTACTTCACAATATGTACATATACCCCAGGTAGTTTTGATGTAGGCGGGCTTCCACTGCTCTTTGAGAAATACTGACAGACCAGTGGTGCTAAAATGCAGATTGGAAAGACTTTCACCTAGTACTTACAATTTGGAAGGTTTTGGAGGGAGCCAGGAATCAGGATTTTCATTACACACACAGTTTCAAAGGCTACTCTTTAAGAACTCATAATCTAATAATATGGTTACTGTCTCTCACACTTTTTTAAATTGAAAGCCAAAGAAATATATTTAACATTGTATCTAGTACATATGTATTTATGTGGATGTAAATATGCACGTATGTATAAAATGGGAACAAAACTTAGGGAACAATACTGACCTGACGTAGCCTGATAAGAAAAAGCAGCCCCCTCTATAATCAGAATTTTGTCAAGTGTTCTAAAAGTTAAAAGTAACACAACAAAAAAATTCCTTTCATTTTCCTCACTCAAGACCATGCTTCTCTTTGTTGTTCCCAATAAAGCCGGGACTCCTCTGATTCCTCTTTTAAATGTATATCTGGATCCCTTTTCAAATGCAAATTCAGCTTTATCTATGGTTATTTAAGGTAGATTTCAAAAACACATGCTTGGATGGCTTTTCAAACCTAGATTGTGAGTTTACTTTTGAGGACTTCCCAGACACCCTGTGCTGATCCCCAAACCAAAAGCGTTTGGGAGGTGGGGCTGTCTCCTTTTGTTCTTTAAAAGAACCCATAAACTTGTGGAGATAGGAACTGTAATGAGGTAACCAGTGGTTTCTTGCTGGTGGATACTCCCCTCATTCTTGCTTCTCGCAGATCTTGAAAAAACAAAAGCCCTATTTCGGACATACCAGAGTCTATGGACTCATTTCCAAAACTAGAACAATGTGCTCTGGCATCTAATCTCCACTAGTCTCTTCCATTAAAAAAAATAATAATAATGGACCACTACGTTGATTTAGCCATGCACAACTCACTGGGTGAAACACAGTCTAACCAGTCTTAAGACCTGTTGGGAAAGGATTTGTTGCGAGGTTCCAGGTTTAAAGGGCTCCCTGTTCTCGTTCTGAGTGGCATTCACTGAGCCCTCAGGATCTGGGCGGACAACAGTCGAAAGAAACTGAACTCGCAGATCTTTTTTTTTTTTTTAAGTCCCCAGTAGGAAAGACGAGTGCAAAAGGCGCTGGGTATCAGAGATGTCGGTGGAAGTGTTAAGGAGAGGGAAGGCAAATTCGTAAAACCCGGTGAGGAGCTGTAGTCGAAGGAGAAGATGGAAGCTCAGACCCGGGGGCGATTTGCCCTTCGGCAGTGGTGCTCAACTCTGGGAGACCAGCTTTTCTTTTTCATTTGCGAATGTGAGGAATCCCCGCAGGTGCGCAACAGCGGAGGTGCAGGAAAGCCAGCGCGGTGCCACGCCTTTTCTTCTCGCTTATTCAATTTGTCATCAACAACGCATCGGAACGATCAAGAGGCAAAAACGTGTTCGCTTCCTTTTTTCAGGAAATTCCCTAGGAAAACGATTTGCTTTTTAAATTTCTTTGAACAACCTTTCGCCCTAGAAATGGGAGAACTGAAATTCTGGTTAATTCTGATTTCAAATATCTGCGTGGCAATTTGGGAATAAACATTCATCCCCAAGGCCTCTCCCATTCATCTATGGGAGAGGGGAGGAACTACCTAAGACCCCGTAATGTCACCCCTCCAAGGGTGATAGGGCCAGCGCGAGCCCTTCTTACGGCGGTGTCACGGAACCAAAGTTGGTGACCGGTGGTTACCGACAGTGGCGGGCGGTTCCTGGGTCCAGCCGTCTGCCGGAGTAGCCTGTTTGAGATACAGCGCCCACCCTTAGAAATTCCCGCGCGGGCGCCTATGTACTTGGCAGGATGCACACCTCCCCGATCCTCGCCTTCCCAGCCCGAAGAGCGACGGCAGAGAGGCCACTGTTCTAGACCCTCCCTTGCGGCCAGCCCACCCCTCCCTAGGCTTCAGGGCCTTTGTAAGGCGCGACCACCTGCGTCAGAGAACGAACGTGGCACTGGCGGGGCTGACCCCCAGAAACTCCTGGATCCCGGGCGGGGGCCACCGGTGGAGATGGCGTGGGAGTAGGAGGAATTACGCAAGGCGGGAGGGTTCAGTGGAGAAAGCAAGGGAGAAGTCCAAGGGCTTGAAGTGTCCGGCTTCCAGCAATGGGAAGGCTCTGTAATTAACAGAGAGACAAGGCAATGGTCCCTGTAAAGAGTCCCGGAAATGAGGGGTCAGATGTACTTGCTGTGTCCCTAGAAATTCCTCAAATGCGGCTGTTAACTTTTCCAGGCTTTTTCAACTCAGTTAAGGAGTCTGATACTGGATAATTTCTGAGCATTTATCAGGGTGTTAGCTCTGTACTACTAGAGTAAGTAAATTTTAAAACAAACGAACAGACAGACCGTGCTGGGTTGCTGTCGCCATCGTTGCAGCCCCTTGGGTCTCAACAAGACCGGTGATGCTCCAGAATGGGAGACAAGCCAGTTCGGGAGCAGATTGTATCCAGTTTCATTCAACATTACTACCGGTTATTTGATAACAACAGAACCCAACCAGGCACAATTTATATTGACACACCGTGCCTTACCTGGAAAGGACAGCAGTTTCAGGGGAAAGCTGCCATCGTGGAGAAATTGTCTAGCTTCCATGCCTCAAAATCCAGCACAGCATCACGGCTCAGCATCATCAGCCCATGCCAGAGAGCAGCATCAGCAACACAGTTGGAGCCCAGCTCAACGCAAGTGAAGACCCTACCACGGGGTTCCATCAGATGTTCCTATTAAAGAACATCAACTGATGCTTGGGTTTGCACCCATGACAGGTTCAGTCTTGCCCTGCACAACTTGGGCTAACGCTCTCCCAGCCAGGCACTCATGCTGTTTCCTCCTCCCTCCTCTTCCCGATACTATTCACACTTCTCCAGGTGCTCCGAATATCATACACAAATGGGCAGGGCCACGGTGGGAGTGAGCGCAGTACGCCCGCTGCTACTGAGGTATTGTGTGTGATGTTTGGACGCTAGACTAGTTGCATCTGACAGGAGGAGTTTGTGCTGTACCAGCGCATGACTTGGAAACCCAAATTAATGCAAAAGGTTGTCTTTTTTTTTTTTAATCTACTGACAAGTTGTTTTAGTAACCCAAAGAAGTGAAGGAGAAAGCTGCTGCCTCACTGCCCAGACGTACTGATTTGTTCAGTTGTTTCAATGCCTCATGTTACAATAAAACCACGGAAGTTTTCTTACAAAAACAAACAAACAACCTTTTTAAAGAAATTATACCAAGTAGTTGTGTGGGGGGTAAAGGCAGATGTTTTTGGAAGTGAGGCTAAGGATAGAAGTAGATGATAACCTTTCAACTAGAAGAGATAATGTAAAGAAAGAAAATAGGAACACAAAGTAACATTTACATGATCTATTCTTAAAGTGGGAAATCTACATCATCCAAGCCACAGGGAAGATAGCTATGTTCACATCAAGTTGGTTTTAGATGGTACATCTGTCTCATTTGTTAAGTCCCATTAGCCTTCCTCATGGCAGAGCTGGGGAGTCCCTAGGAAGGCTACCAGCGTGAGCCAGACCCAGGGCCCACCTTACAGTTCAGAATTCTGGCTCTTACCATTCAGGATGAGGTTTAGGAGCCAGACCTTTCTCATTTCCAAAGCCCACAACACAGGCTTTAGGATGCCTTTTCTCAGCAAGCTATTACAAACCAAGAGGTTTTGGTTCCCAGACATTCCACAGATCTGGGAGAGAATTCTTACCTGGCGATGTCTTTCCACAACCTAATGGTGACTGAGACATACAAGAGCCCCCTTCAGCGACTGGATTCAATCACAGTTATGGGGCAGCCGACTTTCCAGCCTTCAATTCCTGTACTCACTATTAACTGTCTACTTTCTTGTCAAGTCAGTAAGCCAGCAGCCCACACATCTCTCTCCTGGGTTTCCCCAAAATACTAACTGAACTCTAGTACCTGTCAAGATCCCCTTAGCCTAATGAGAACCGTTCATCAACACTCCATTTTGTTAAAAGACCCATAACAGCTTATGATAGCGTTACAGAAAAATTATTCATGACACTAGTTAAAGCACAATAAGGCTGATCTTGGGGAGGCAGCGGTGAGTGGTGGCGTGAAGTGAGATCTTAATTCCCTGCCCAAGAATTGAACCTGGGTAGCCTGGATGAAAACCAGGAATCCTAGCCACCAGACCCCCTGGCTCTTGCCTCCAGTGAAAAATGCATTTCTCACGGAGGCAAAAACTGTAAAAACAGGTACAAAGTTTATTATTAGAGACATAGCACAACAACAAGTGGGAGAGCAAACAGAGAAAGTGTGTTTAGTTAAGACAGAAGCAAGGCAGAGATGCACACCCCGAGAGAAAGGGTGTGGGCATCCTGCCTAATGAGGAGGAGTGCAGTTAAGAGGCGGTTAGGTCATTTATATAGGGCAGTTCTTCCGGGTCTTTGTTTACCTTTGACCAATTATCTGGTTTCTTTTTCCACACCTGACCTGCCTTAGGACCCTCCCCAACACGCGTGCACAACTTTTTTCCAAGATGGATTACAGCCCAGAGGCCTATGGGACGGCCTTAGCATCACATATTATGGGGTGGTGCCCCCTCCTTTTTGACCCGCAAGGAGCCTTTCTGCGCATGTGCGATGTTTCCCTTGCCCCAAGGATGGAGAAATGTATGACCTCTTGATCTTTTAACAAGGTTTAGCCCCTCCCTGTCCCTGCCATAAAAATGTCAAATGTCCGGTTATTTACCCTATTTCTCTTGCTGGTTTTTATATCGAGGTGCAGATCTTGAAATATAGACAGGAGTCCGGTCATAAATATGTAGTCCTGGAGCCCGTTTGTCTCTTGCTTCAGGAAATGTAAACAGGGGGCTGGTAATGAATGTCTGGCCTGGAGCCCATCTTCTTCTCACCCCAGGAAGTGTGAACAGGAGGCCAGTTGTAAATGTCTAGCCTGGAGCCCATCTATCTCCTGCCTCAAGGCAATCTTTATTCAGGGGACTATTGGGATAGGTGCATGGACCACTGAAAACAGGGTTTTGCAATGGGGGAGAGTGATTGGGCTCAACTCCAAATACAACAAGGAAAAGTGGGAATTCATAGCCAAGGAGCAGTGTGGGAGAGTTCAGTGGATAGAATATTACTAAGGGGAAACATTAGGGGTAAAGGGGCATTCAGGCTAAAGTGACCTCACCTGAGGGGATTCTTGCTGAAGGTAGGCCAGGGTGATCTGATATCACCTGAGGGATGGTGGGGGGATGAGGAACCTGATCAGGATCTCAAGGGTAATCAGAAATCTCTAGGGTGGGGACTTCTGGTTAAACTGACTTAGCAGGATTCTTGCTAAAACTGGACAATGCAGAACAAGAATGGAAGCCCAAAAGTCAGGTCTAGTTGAAAAATGATCAGGGAAACCTGATTACGGTTGGGCTGAGGAGAGAATCGGCCAACAACAGCCCAGCCCTTTTCCTGCAGAATAGAGTAAAGCAGAAATTATCAGAGTGAGTCATGATTTGTGCGTCTTTCTCTGGGCTGCAGGCAAAAAAGCATACGGAGTGAAATCCAAGTTCTTTAGCCTGGTGTATGAGGACCTCTTACCTCATCTGCAGGTTTGTCACACAGCTCCCTCCACATAGCAAGTGTTTTGCCTCTTTGCGTCACGGTCATTCGTTCACTTATTTCATCTTCATGTTGTACCAGTGAGATTTTCCCGTCTTCCAGAATAAGCCCCACTTTCTCACCCTTGAGCTGGGCTGCTCTGAGTGGATACCCAGTAAATGCTAAATTAAATTAACCCAAAGAAGAGAGAGATTAGGACAGCAGATCTGTTGGCAATTATCTCAATATTCCAGGGAGATGACTTCAACAAAGACAACCAGAATGCCAAAGAGAAGATGGATGGGGGACTTTGTCTATTTTAACCAGTTAGATCTGGGAGATAACAGGCAGGGAAAAGCTGAAGGTGACAACTTTCATGTTTCATTGAATGGTCTCAAATTTATCTGTAAGAGACTAGGAACAAGAAACTGGAAATAATAATAAAATAAGCAGAGAAGTAAGACTGCAACAAGTTTCCTAAGGTGGGTGTGTGTGGGTGGGTGTATCCAGACTTGTGTTAGTTTCTTAGGGCTGCCATAACAAATTGCACAAACGGGTTAACATGAAACAACAGGAATTTATTCTCTCATAGTTCTAGAGGCTAGAATGTGAAAACTAGGCATCAGTAAGACCATGCTCTATGGAAGAATCCTTCCTTGCCTTCTCCTAGCTGCTGGGGATTATGAGCAATCCATGGTGTTCCTGGCCTTGTAGACCTACCACTCCCATCTCTGGCTTTGTTGTCACATGGCCTTCATCCTGTGTGTCTATCTTCACATGGCCTACTTATAAGGACACCCATCATCAGATTTGGGGCTCACTCTAATTCAGTATGACCTTGTTTTAACTTGTTCACAACTGCAAAGACCCTATTTCCAAATAAGGTTAATTTCACAGTAATAAGCGATTAGGACTTAGATATACCATGCTGTGGGACACATTTCTACCCATTACAGGATCCTCACTGCCATCCCTATCTGCACATGAAGTAAACTGAGCTTGAGGGAATGGGGCTGAAGGGAGACTGGCAAAATTGGGAGAGCCAGTAGTTAGGGTCAAGAAATTCCTGAAATAGATCATGCTAAGTTTAAAAGATTCAGTGTAAGTACTTGGAGTGTTTGAGGAACAAGGAGTAATTCAGAATTCTTTGTATCTAGAGCAAAAATATGTGTTGCCATCCAGGTGTTCAATAGCAGAAAAGCAAACTGAGATACACTGTCATAGGAGGTGCCGAACACGAAAAAGTTTAGCTAATTGAGGAGGAGCTAATTGAGGAGGAAAAGGGGACTATTATGCATAAGTACTTGTTAAGTATCTCTGGCTCTGCGCTGGGGTACTTATGTAAAAAATTTTGTTTGATCCATGTGAATCAGGTATTGTACCATCCTATCATGAGTGGAGAAACTTACCCACTGCCTCCTAGAATCTAAGTAACTTGAATGGCCAGGGTTGTTTCCCTCCTAGAAGAGTCAAAGCCTGTCCAGGGGCAAAACCGTGAAAATCAGTGAGGAGAGAGAAAAGAACAGGCAGGAAAGAAGACACACACAGTAAAGCAGCTTTGTGTCCACAGGAAACGTGCCTTCCGTAAGGTTTTGTAGCAGCTGTGAAATGCCACAATGCACCCGTCTTGGAGTGACTCTTATTTTCTTTCCACTGACACCCCAGATCTGCTTGCTACACTCATCTCTGACTCCACGGCTAAGTTACCCTCACCTCCTGACAACCCCTGACCCTCAGTTAACCCCACCCCTCCTGAGCCCACCTCTAAATAGCATGCAAAGCAGAAGTGACCCCACTTCCCTGGCACCGTCCTCCTCCTCCTCCAACCTTCAGCTGCAAACAGACCTTAAGAAGACACTTTCCTTCTTCCTTTATCAAGCCTCACTCCAGCATCCTCTATGCCCCCTCCCTCATGGCACCAGTACAATAAATCTGGTTGTTTCAGTTAACTGAATTTGCCAAGCTACAGGCTGGTCCCTGGTGGTCTGGATGAGTCAGTATTAACACCCCAATGCTCATGAACAGCCCCCCAAACTGATGTTTGGTGTTTTGGCTTTGTTTCTTTGACCACAGCATCCACATGTGACTTTGAGGAAAGGGATGGCACCTTTTTCCAGGAAACAAGTGGGTCATTTTAGGTGCTTTCATTGGAGCCCTTAAGTAGTTGGTTATGTTGGCCTTTGTGTAGTTCTCAAAGTCTTTTTGACTTCAGCAAAAGGAACAAAACAAAATATGAAAATAGATGAGCAGCCTTCATGTGACAGCTGGGAGGCCTGTATTGCGAGAAAATTAATTAAGCCAAATTCCTTCACTCAACGGATTCTCACTGAGCCCTTTTTACCAGCCATAGCCTCTGCTAGATATTGGGGACCAGGTCAGAGCCCTGCTGTCCTTGCTTCCTGGAAGCCTGTGAATAATTCACAGTAATATTCAGCACTATTACTCTTAGAACTGCTAGTCTAAGCTACAGTTTATTGAGCATCTACTATGCCCAGAACCATGCTGACCCCTTTACAACAGAGCTTCTCAAACTGCAAAGAGCTTGGACATCCCTGGCGGTCCAGTAGTTAAGACTCCCCGCTTCCACTGCAGGGGGCGTAGGTTTGATTCCTGGTCGGGGAACTAAGATCCCACATGCTAAGAGGCGTGGCAAAAACTCCCAAAACTTCAAAGAGCTAGAGAGTCCCCCTGTATCTGGCTAACCATGCAGGCTGTGTTTGGGGCCTGAGGGTTCTATTTCTAATGAGCTCCCAGGTAAGGCAGATGTGGCTGGTCCAGGAACCATACGGCGAGGTGGCACATCTTATACATCTGTATTTGTCATCGGTCCACAAGCATATTCTGTGGAATGATGACCTCCTCTCCGGGGGAAGATGTAATTGCTGCCCTTCCGTATGTAGATACTAGGTTTTAGGAAAGCTACACATGGTACTTCATGGTGCACAGTTGACTTTCCACGTTTGGCATAATTTATGGTTTCCTTTCCTACAGCCCATTCACTTTCCACTCTGCAAGGTGAGCGTGTCATGTCTTCTCCTTCCTGCTCTCACACCTCTACCATCTCATGCTCCTCACTGTTAGCCAAGGGCCCCGTGGATCAGTCAGGGTTCTCCAGGAAAACAAGACCAATAGGATGTGTGTGTGTGTGTGTGTGTAAACCTGTCTTTACCCTTAAAGACTGATTGGCTGAGGCCCACCAACATTATGGAGGATAATCTGCTTTACTTAAAAGTCTACTCATTTATTTATTTTAAAATTTATTTATTTATAAATTTATTTATTTATTTTTGGCTGCATTGGGTCTTCGTTGCTGCACACGGGCTTTCTCTAGTTGCGGCGAGTGGGGGCTACTCTTCGTTACGGTGCACGGGCTTCTCATTGCGGTGGCTTCTCTTGTTGCGGAGCATGGGCTCTAGACATGTGGGCTTCAGCAGTTGTGGCACGTGGGCTCAGTAGTTGTGGCTCATGGGTTCTAGAGCTCAGGCTCAGTAGTTGTGGCGCGCGAGCTTAGCTGCTCTGTGGCACGTGGGATCTTCCCAGGCCAGGGCTTGAACCCACGTCCCCTGCATTGGCAGGCAGAATCTTAACCACTGAGCCACAAGGGATGCCCCAAAGTCTACTGATTTAAATGCTAATCTCATCTAAAAAAATATCTTCACAGCAAATCTAGATTAGTGTTTATCAAATACCTGGGCACACTGACCTTGCCAAGTTGATGCATAAAATACATCATCACACCCTGTTTCTTATTTTGCCAAAGTGTCTGAGTATTCAGAAGTCCACCATGGACTTCCATTCACCTGCTCCCCGTCAGCCTCAGGGCCCAGAGGTCACTTTGCCTTCTCCTCTCCCTTCACTGCTCCCCTTAGCTCCTGCCCAGCCCCTCCTTCTTTTAAGCCACACACTGTAATTCTCCCATCCTTAAGATGGGACCCATGCTCCCTTGGGAACTGCTACTTTTTCTTGCGCAACTGTCTCCACTCTCTCACCTCCTTTCTCTCTCCAAACTACTCCATCCCAGCAGCTCTACCACCTCTGCTCTGCTCAGGGGCCCTCTATACCAAATACTAGGGTCAGTATTCTTATCGGTGTTTTTCATCTAATTTGTTCTTCCAGCAGCACTTATCTTCACGGAATATCCCTCTTTCTTGAAACACATTTGCCTGCCTGGGATCCCAAGGCTCGGCACTGCCCAGATTTCTCTCCAGCTCATGGTGGCTCCTCCTTCTCCTTCCCCTTTCCCCCCTTCCCCCTTTCTTCTTCTCCTCCCCCTCTGGATCTCCCTCCTCTCTTCCTAGTCTCCAGAGCTGGTGTGGCAGGATCCACCCTCTGCAAGGCAGCTTCTCAACCTGCACTTGTCCATCCCAGGGTCTCAATTCCTGCTCCAAGCTGGGACAACAGATTTCCACCTCCAGCCTTGGCTTTCTCCCTGGACAGTCATAACGACTTGTCTTTTGAGCATTTTAGACGCAGCAAGTCCAAAACACATCTTTGTCTCCTAACTCCTTCCCAGAAACCTGCTTTGCAGTCTCCTAGGCAGACCCTCCAATCACCCAACTGGGGCCAAAACTACAGCCGTTTCTCACTCCTTTGACACCCAGCAGCACACCATGGGGGAAATCACCACCGTTCACCAGCTGACTCTGGAATGGACCATGTGCTGCCTGCATTTCTGTGGCTGCTTCCAACATGGCCTCTGCCTCCTCCAACCAGCTCCAGTCTGTTCTGCACAGTGATCACGTAAAATCAAAGTCCCATCAGGCCATGCCCTCACTTGAAACCCTCTTAAGTGTAAAATCCAGAGTCACTCCATTCCAGCCTCCCATTTCTCCGGGGCGGGGGGACAAGCCTCCTGCTTTATGGCCTTTGCACATGCTGTTCCCTCTGCTGCAATGTCCTTTCCGCACACCTCTGTTCAGTTTGCCCTCCACCTGCTCTCTCCTCAAATGTTACCTTCTCATGAAGGTCCTACCTGACCGCCCCAGCAGGATCCTTCTTAGCCTGCTTTATTTTTTTCATGCCATCTACCATCTGATTCCCCTTTCCAGCTTCTAAAAGCCAGGATCTTCTGTCCACTATGGTCTCCCCAAGGTTGAAACAAATGGTGGCACACAGCAAGCCTTTCATAAAAATATACACAATCAGCAACATAATATAAACCAAATGAAATGTATACATTAAGTGTGAGATGGCTCGATGGTCCTTGAGCAGCATTGACATTCAGGGTTCTCTTTCTGTTGCTTCACTAGTGGTATCTGTCACAATCCCATCTCGTGTCAAGGAAAACTCCTTCCCATGGCCTCCAGTTGCCTCCCCACCTCCAACCTGAGCTGACACCCTACTGTACTTGCTCACTGGCTGCCTCACTGTGCTTCCACAACTTTAGGGCCTTTGCTCTCATGGTGGCTTCTACCTGGGACCCTGATCTCACCCAGGCTTGGGCTTGATCAACTCCCTCATCTCAGATGTCACAATCACAGTGGAACCTGTCCTGACCTCTTCTTTAATACTGTGACTGTCACCAGCTCATCCCCAGCACCCCTGTTCCCTGATGCTGCTCCATTTTCTTCTTCCTCTGCAGCATGGATCAAACATAGCAGATCATGTTATTGATTTTGCTAACTGCCCGCCCTGCCCCTCTCAGCCATCCCCTCAGCCAATTGTGTTCACAGATGCACCCTGAGAACCTGGAATGGAGCCTAGTATAATGAACGCCTAGTAGGTACTCAGTACACATTTGTTGAACGATCTAATGGCCCCGCGCATTTAACGAGGTAGACAGCATCATCCTTTTTTCTGGATGAGGAAACTGAGGCACAGAAAGGTTAAGTATACCTGAGATCACCTGGTTAGGAATTGATGAGGCAGGTTTTAACCCAGGTGCTCTGACTCATAACCCCTGTGCTAAGCGAAACGCAGAATAAACACAAAGCTTCGAAGAGATAACAGTGTACAGGGAGATGTCAGGTCAGGGGAAGGAACTGGACATGGCAGGGAGGATTGATCTGATGCTGTGCGCTAGGAATTTCTGGGCCCTGCATTTTATCTGCTTTCGAACTGCAGTGGGCAGAACTGTGAGTACAAATTACCAACACTCAACAGGTAGTTCCCTGCCCAGTCACAGGGCTGGGAACCCAGGCAGAGGATCTGGACTTTTAGAGCAGGTTGCGCTATTTGCCAAAGTACCTTAGTCGGACCTGCCTTGGCGAATCCTTGGCTCTTCCCCAGCTTCTCCTCCAGGCCATGGTGCCTGGCTGGTGTTCCTGAGAAGGGGGAGCACGTGAATCCTGTTAACGCTGAGTCGAGTTAAGTCTGAAGGGGGTGGTTCCCACTTGTATCTGCAGGTTCCAGGTAAGAACTCTGGGTGGCCCTGCCGGCATCTGGCTCTATTTGGGGGAACAATCACTTTACACAAAAATGAGCATTACTCCTTTGCTTTGATCCATCTCCTGCAAAAGTCACAGAATCCAAGCATACGGCAAATGGTGGCTCCCAGTAACTCCCCTACTCAGGAGTGATTTTTCATAATTGAGAGGAAGAAACAAAAGGCTCCCAAGTCCAAGGAATAAGGAAAAGCAACACTGCTAAGAAATCCCGGTCCTCAGTCCATCCACCTCTCTCCCACCTGCTCAACCAGGCCACTTTCTTTCAGGGAACTGGTATTGTCCTACTTGATCTGAGAAAAATCATTTATCTGCAGTAGTGTATCACCTCTAGTAGATGTAGACACTTCTCTGCCTTCTTCCGTGGGGGAGTCCAACTTCAGTGCCAGGCAGATGAAGAAAGAGAAGGGTTGGTGGGAATCAGGCCTGCTCAGGGACCCGATACATGCTTGCTCCCAAACCCAAGAACCTGGAAGATTAAGGATGACCCCAGGAAGACCCCTCTGAGCCTTTGAGCTAGGAGCCCTATCTAGAGGTCCAGAGGCCCTAATTCTTCTTGCCCCTCACGGCCCCTCGACCTCAAGTCAAAGTCCCTTAACCTGTCCCTGGGCCTCAGTGTGAACAGCTAGCTACACCCTACACTTTAAGGGAGCAATAAGCACTCCGACCACCCACTGGGGGCCGGGATTGACCAAAGTCCCTCTACGCACTCCCCAGAGCTGTCCTGATGCTCAGAAGGGATGTGTAAGGGCCGCTGTGAAAGTCCACAAACCCCCCCAAAAGCCGGAGCTTAAACCTTGGGCATCCGATAGATGACGAATCGGGGAGGTGACTCTTACTTTCTCCAGTCCTCGTCTCTTCAGCGGCCGCGGGCCGGACCTAGAGGAGGGGTTTTGGCTGGAAGGGGGTTGGACCTGCCAGGGCGCGGGGTGCGGGGCGGTCACACCGGGATTCTGAAATGTAGCGGCCCACTGTGCGCGGCAGCCTTCTTCCTCCGCTCCCCCTCCCAATTCCAGCATTCAGCCTCGGCTCCAGGATCGTCCCTTCCGGGCGTCCCCAAGCCCGTGTGGGAGTCCGAAGGGGTAGAACAGCGAAGAGAGGAGCCCCCAGGCCAACCTTCCCACACCGGCGGCTCTCCACGGCAGGGCGCACCCGCGCGAGCCCTCCTGCTGACCGTGTTCTCTGCACCCCCCCGCTCTGCCACCCGCCTCCAGGCGCGGTCCTAGCTGAGCCTTCGACGACCCGGCCTCCCGCCCCGCCTCGACGCGCGCCCCCCGCGCGAGCCCGCGGGGAGGCAGGGCAGAGGCGGTGTGGTTGACCCACAAGGCCCCCGGCCAAGCTCCTAGGCCGGGTCGCCATCGGAGCGGAGCGGGGCGTGGCAGGGCGGGGCGCGCCGGCCGGGCCGGGCCGGGGGTGTCGGATGTCACCCCCAGCGCACACCTCGGCCGGGGGGCGGAGGAGCGAACCACTGAGATGCGGAGACCTCCCCGGTCCTAGAGCGGAGCAGGAAGTGTCCCAGGGGAGGGAGCCGGAGGGCTTCGGCCTTTCCTTTCCTCCGCGTCCGGCGGGCTCCGGAGGCGGTCAGGCCTGCACGGCCCGCCAACTGGGACGCGGCGCGGCGGTGAGTGCGGCCCAGGCGGCCCAGGCTTCTGTGGCCCGCGCGCCCTGCCTCGCTTCCAGGAGCCGTGCGGTGAGTCTCCGGGGAGGGGGATAAGACAACACAAATGTTGTTTTTCAGGCGCCTCCATTTGCTATCATTTCTTCCCTCCTAAGCGGAGCCGTGGTTTTCTGGATGAGCAGGAGACGGGGGCTCGGCTAGCCAGGGACGGAGTGGCCTCTGCAGGGAACCCGCCTCAGGAAGCACACCCGGGGGACCGGGCTGGAAGGATGAGGAGCTGCTGCCGCAGACTTCCGCCGCAGGAGGGATTTGAGTTAGACGCAGGGAAGGAGTTCCAGGCTGTGAGGTGAGGAGCCGGGAACTGGGTAAAGTGGAGGTGGGTGTGTGTATGTGTAGGGAGGGAAAGGGAGAGAGGGAAAAGGAAGAGAGATCTGGAGCGAGGAAAGGCTTGCCCTTTTTCCTGGCATAAAATGCCCATCCCCTCCTCTTTCTGCTGATCCAGCTCTGTTCCTCCGCCTAGAGCTTCTTTAAGCATGCCCCGCCCCCCTGTGGGATCCTCTGGGGACCAACGTTAATTCATTCATCACACATCAGTTCTGAGACTCCTATGTGCCAGGTGCTAGGGTGACAGGAACACGGCTGTCTGGTTAGGGATGATGGGCAGAGCCTAGAGCCAGATGCCCGAGAGCGGGTATCTGAGTACTGACTGAGGGTGGGGCACAGGTTGGGTGCAGACCTGCGGAACCTAGAGGCCCTGCAGGTGTGTGATGGCTGAGTTCATGGAACGTGGCAAGTGAGTAAGGCTGAGATTGGGTGTCAGATGCAGGAGCAGACACTGGAGGAAATCCGGAGGCGGGGCAAGCTGTAGCGTGTCCAGCCAGATATCCTCAAAGTCCTTTTATGCCAGTCTGTATTTGTTTTTATGTTGGAAAGCAAAGAGCTATAGAGATTTGGGTTTTTTGGATTGCCATTCAGTGGCCTTGTTGTTCTTCTGTGAAGAACACTTGTCTTCCAGTGAAATGGGAACGAGGCCTGCGTTTTGCATGGAACCCTTGGGGGGTGGGGGCACTGAGCTGTTAAGATTAAGGTGCTGGCGTGCTGGGGAGCCTCATAAACTTGGTGAGGAGGGCAAGTGACCGTGTCCAAGGATCTCAGAGGCCTTATGGTGGTGGTGGGGGACTGTGTGCGACCCCATGTGCCATTCATTTTCCCTGGGTCCCATAGTTTTGAGTAGTGGCCGCTACTCTCTGATGTTGCTCTGTATGTGTTCACTGGGGAGGTGGAGGGGCCCCTGAGCCCCACCCTACAGATATGGAGGCTGTACCATGAGTGCCCAACCTCTGTTCTGCCTGAGAAAGGTCTGTGAGGTGTGTGTGGTTTTCTTCATTGTGGTTTGAAGAGAAGGCAAGATGGGTGGAGGCCAGGTGGAAGGTCCAGACATCGTTAAGTATACGCTGAAGTTTACTATTCAGACTTTAGTGAGTTGGGTGGAGGTTCATCTGAAAGCACTGATGTTTTTAAATACATAATGTTATTTTTCTGTAGGAAACTCAGGATGTGGCTGCCTCTTTTGACTTTCTCCATCTCTTGTCTGGGGATCTTCTAGGCTGTCTGCTTTATTCCCTGCTTCCCAGTGCATATTCCACTGAGCAAGGCCGATTCTCAGTCTGTGTTGGTCTAGCACTGATCGTCAGCCCTAGCCACCAGCAGGATGAATTTCCTGGATCAGCTTTGAAGACTTTTCCTGTGCATGTCTGTCTTTGTCCTTCTAGCTCATTTTGTAAAGGTCTGAAGGGCAAGGACGGTGACTTTGGCTCTGAAGCCTCAAGATAGCGGCCTTCTCAGCTCGTCCATTTCAGGTCCTTTCCAGGAGGACCTGGACACTGAAGGTACCACAGAGCGTTAATTACATCTCTCTCCTGCATGCGGCCCTGTTGGTCTCCTGGGATGCTTGGAACGCCAGTGCCACGTTGAAATGCCACTGATTTTCTCCTGGACTCCCTGCCTTGTTTGTCCAGTCACCCAGTTAGGGGAATCACCAAATGATGCTTTTGGGAATGGGGTCATTCCTTCTCTCCCTTTGTTTAAGGATCATCCACACTGACACTTCTCACATGTCCCAGGGCTTCTCCCAAGGGCTGGTCTCTGTGGGCTTTTTCACTTTTCCCATCACCACCCCCAAAAAACTACTACAGGAGACCAGAACATTGAAGCCAGTGATTTCTGTTTGGAAATAGGGTCGTCTTCTGCTGCTGACCCCCATCAAATCCCATCATGCCCACAGCCCTGTGCCCCCGAGTCTTGGCTCCGAAGGAAAGTGAGGAGCCCAGGAAAATGAGGAGCCCACCGGGAGAGAACCCTAGCCCCCAGGGTGAGCTTCCCAGCCCCGAGTCCTCCCGCCGCCTCTTCCGACGTTTCTGCTACCAGGAGGCGGCGGGCCCCAGGGAGGCCCTGCACCGCCTCTGGGACCTGTGCCGGGGCTGGCTGCGGCCTGAAAGGCACACCAAGGAGCAAATTCTGGAGCTGCTGGTGCTGGAGCAGTTTCTGGCCATCCTGCCCCGGGAGATCCAGGGCTGGGTGCGGGCCCAGGAACCTGAGAGTGGCGATCAGGCTGTGGCTGCTGTGGAGGCACTGGAACGAGAGCCGGGGAGACCCTGGCAATGGGTGAGCAGAGGGGGCTGGGCTGGGCTGGCTGGGAGGATGGGAAGGGAGAGGGAGAGAGTGGGGCTGGGCAGCAGGTGTGGAAAGGGGGGCCACCTTGTGCTTTGATGGTTTGGTGGGGTCACGCGTCCCCTGGCCAGGGATGAGGAATTCCATCTAGAGCTATGTGCTTCGGTTATGCCCACATTGAAGTTTGGTTTCCTAAAAAAGCAGATTCCATTCCCTAAAGGCCCTAATTGGTGGCATGGTTATGTTACCCCCGCCCCCGCACTTTATAGCCCTGTACAAGGCTGGGACTGAGCTTCTAGTGGTAGAGTCAACAGTCAGCAGGCCCAGGGAGGGAGGGGTTTGTCCAGTCCCTGGGACAGTTGCTGGTCCTCATCTGGCCAGGGACCTCTCCACCGAGCTCTGAAAAGCCCTCTCTGGGATTGCAGCTCAAGCACTGTGAAGACCCCGTGGTGATTGACGATGGGGACAGCCCTCCAGACCAGGAGCAGGAGCGGCTGCCAGCAGAACCCCAGAGTGACCTTGCAAAGAGCCAGGACACCCAGCCCATGGCCCTGGCTCAGGGCCCCGGGCTTCCAAGCAGACTCTCGGGCCAGCTCAGCGGGGACCCAGGTAGGGAGCCCAAGGGAGTGGGGAAGCGGTGTTTGTACCTAGTCCTGTGCACTTGGAAGTAGCTCTTGACATTTTTAGTTCTCTCCTTCCCCTAAGTAGCCTGGAACCATTTTCAGCATCTGGTTCTTCCCTAGAGCAATTCAGTCAGAATCTCATGAGAGTATCCTCTTCATGGGTGCCAGGTCCGCCCAGAGGGACCTCTACTATGGGTAGGTGTTTTTGAGGCTGCATCATCTTGTCTCTTTGAGGGCGCACCTCTGGGCTTTGTTGGTCTGGGGACAGCTGGGCACCGTCGCCGTCCCAATAGGGCCTGTGTGGGGAGCTGAGCGTGGCCATGTCCTCTTGTCTCTGTGAACCGCTCTTTCCCCAGCCAAACAACTTCCGCTCTCAGGATTGTTATAATATTGCAAAGAAATATAAAAATGCTTCCTAGGGGATAGGGTGATATCTTCAGGACTTGGAGCATGGATGTTGGCTAGACGTGTCTGAATATCTGTACAAAATGCACCAATGGCCACAGTCAGGTGGCTTTGGCAGCAGGTACACTTGGCTTTGAATCCTCCAGGTATGACCCAGGGCATGCTTCTAAACTCTGCAAGCCTCAGTTTCCTGGTCTGTCCAGTGGAGATAATCTCAATAAAGTGAGTCACATGAAATTTTGGTTTCCCAGTACATATAAGATTTGTGTTTACACTGTAGTCTATTAAGTGTCCAATAGCATTATGTCTAAAAAATCAATGTATATACTTTAATTGAAAATATTTTGTTGCGGACTATCATATGAGCCTTCAGCACGATGAAATGTTTTTGCTGGTGAAGGGTCTTGCCCCCATGCTGATGGCTGCTGACTGATCAGGTTGGTGGTTGCTGAAGGTTGGGGTGACCAGCAATTTCTTAAAATAAGACCACAATGAAGTTTGCCTCATCCATTGAATCGTTCCTTTCACGAACAATCTCTCTGTAGCACGTAATGCTGTTTCATAGCATTTTACCCACAGAACGTCTTTCCTTTTAAAATTGGAGTCAGTCCTCTCAAACTCTGCATTGCTTTAT
Organism: Phocoena sinus; assembly: GCF_008692025.1. Taxonomy (NCBI): domain Eukaryota; kingdom Metazoa; phylum Chordata; class Mammalia; order Artiodactyla; family Phocoenidae; genus Phocoena; species Phocoena sinus. Next base: position 14,641,830 of record NC_045765.1, on the reverse strand, counting down.
CAACTAAGTTCATATAATATTCTAAATCCTTTGTTGTCATTTCAGTAGTCTTCACAGCATCTTCACCAGGAGTAGATTCCATCTCAAGAAACCACTTTCTTTACTCGTCCATAGGAAGCGACTCCTCATCCATTCAAGTTTTATCATGAGATTGTCGCAATTCAGTCACATCTTCAAGCTCCACTTCCAATTCTGGTTCTCTTTGCTGTTTCCACCACATCTACAGTTTCTTCCTCCACTCAAGTCTTGAACCTCTCAAAGTTATCCATGAGGATGGATATCACCTTCTTTCAGACTTCTGTTAATGTTGATATTTTGATCTCTTCCCATGAATGTTCTTTTTTTTTCTGGCTGTGCCGCGCAGCTTGTGGGATCTTAGTTCCCCAACCAGAGATTGAACCTGGGCCCCGGCAGTGAAAGCACCAAGTCCTAACCAGTGGACTGCCAGGGAGTTCCTGTGAATGTTCTTACTGGCATCTAGAACGGTGAATCCTTTCCAGGATATTTTCCGTTTACTTTGTCCAGATCCATCAGAAGAATCACTGTGTATGGCACCTATTACCATGTGAAATGTATTTCTTAAATGATAAGACTTGAAACTTGAAACTGCTCTTTGACCTGTGGGTTTCAGAATGGATGTTATGTTAGCAGGCATGAAAACAGTGTTAATCTCATCCATCTCATCAGGGAGCTCTTGGGTGACTAGTCAAAAAGCAGTACTATTTTGAAAGGAATCTTTTTTTTCTGAGCAGTAGATCTCAACAGTGGGCTTAAAGTATTCAGTAAACCATGTTGTAACCAGATGTGCTGTCATCCAGGCTTTGTTCCATTTATAGAGCACAGGCAGAGTAGATTTAGCATAACTCTTAAGGGACGTTTTAGTAGTTTTGGAATTGTAAATGAGCACTGGTTCCAACTTATAGTCACCAAATGCATTAGCACCTAACAAGAGAATCAGCCTGACCTTGGAAGCTTTGAAGCCAGGCATTGCATTCTCTCTAGGTCTGATAGCCCTATAGGTGGCATCTTCTTCCAATATAAGGCTATTTTGTCTAAACTGAAAGTCTGTTGTACAGTGTAGCCACCTTCATTTCATGATCTTGGCTAAATCTTCTGGATGACCGGCTGCTTTACCTTGGACTTTTAGGTTATGGAGACCGGCTTTTTCCCTTAAACCTCGTGAACCAACCTCTGCTAGCTTCAAGCTTTTCTTTTTCAGCTTCCTCACCTCTCTCAGCCTTAATAGGTTGAAAAGAACTAGGGCCTTGTTCTGGATTAGGTTTTCGCTTAAGGGAAGGTTGTGGCTGGTTTGATCTCTCCAGACCACTAAAACTTTCACCATATCAGCGATAAGGCGGTTTTGCTTTCTTGTGTGTTCATTGGAGTAGCACTTTTAATTTCTTTCAATAACTTTTTGTTTGCATTTGCCGCTTGGCTGTTTGGTGCAAGAGGCTTGGCTTTCAGCCTGTCTCAGCTTTTGACGTGCCTTCCTCACTACGTTTAATTATTTCTGTCTTTTGATTTAAAGTGAGAGGTATACGGCTCTTCCTTTCATGTGAACACTTAGAGGCTATTGTAGGGTTATTAATTGGCCTAATTTCAGTATTGTTGTGTCTCACAGAATAGAGAGGCCCGAGGAGAGGGAGAGAAGTGTGGGAGCCACTGGAACACACACAACATTTATCAGTTAAGTTTGTTGTCTTATACGGGCATGGTTTACGGCACCCCAGAACAATTACAATAGTAACGTTAAAGATCACTGATCACAGATCACCATAACAAATACAATAATGGAAAAGTTTGAGATGTTATAAGAATTACCAAAATGTGACACAGAAACATGAAGTGAGCAAATTCTTTTGGGAAAATGTTACCAGTAGGCTTGTTTGATGCAAGGTTGCCGCAAACCTTCAGTTTTTTAAAAAAGTAATATCTGCAGAGTACAATAAAATGAGGTATGCCTGGATACCCATAAAATACTGAACAGGGGGCCTGAGCTGCCCATGGTTTGTTTGGTTTTTTTTGATTTTTTTTTTTTTTTGCTGTGCCATGCAGCATGCGGGATCTTAGTTCCCTGACCAGGGATCAAACTCGTACCCCCTGCAGTGGAATCATGGAGTTCTAACCACTGGACATCCAGGGAATTCCTGCCCATGATTTCTAGTTGAAGTAATTAATCATCATGGAAAGAAGTGGTGCTCTCAGTTTGAAGGAAGTGACCTGTAGGGTGTGAGGGTTTGGGCAGACTTGTGCTACAGTTGTGCTATGGTTATAGATGGAAAAAGAAAGTATGAGGAGACCAGGAGTGCGTTCTTATGATTCACAGAAGTTGTCCTTGTCATTGTAATAAGGTTTTCAGTTTTTAAAAGTTACATATTACATTTCTTTTATTTTTTTTATTTTTTTTTATTTTTGTGGTAAGCGGGCCTCTCACTGCTGTGGCCTCTCCCGCCGCGGAGCACAGGGTCCGGACGCGCAGGCTCAGCGGCCATGGCTCACGGGCCCAGCCGCTCCGCGGCACGTGGGATCCTCCCGGACCGGGGCAAGAACCCGTGGCATCGGCAGGCGGACTCCCAACCACTGCGCCACCAGGGAAGCCCCCCATATTACATTTCTTTATGAAACTATAAAGTTTCACAAAGTTTCTTTGTGAAACTATACTGATTTCTGTACAAATCAAATTAACGCTCCAGCCTCTCCTTGGTTAAAAGTCAAGACAGATGTGCTAGTTTGTTTGGGCTGCCATAATAAAGTCCCACAGACTGGGCAGCTTAAACAACAGAAATTTATTGTCTCATGGTTCTGAAAGCTGGAAGTCCTAGATCAAGGTATCAGCAGAGTTGGTTTCTCCTAAGACCTGATTCTCCTTGGCTTCTAGACAGCCATCTTCTCCCTGTTTCCTCACATGGTCTTCCCTCTGTGTGTCTGTGTCCTAATCTCTTCTTATTATAAGAGCCTCAGGCATATTGGATTAGGGCTCACCCCAATTACCTCTTTGTAACTTAATTATTTCTTGAAAAGCCCTATGTCCAAATCTAGTCCCATTCTGAGGTACTGGGGGTTGGGACTTCAACATATGAATTTGGCAGGGATGCAATTCAGCCCATAACCACAGGCATGAGAAACAACCATTTGCCCAAATAAACAATGCATGTGCAAGCAGCCTGGGTTATGCAGGTTGATGATGGCCATGACAGGACCCTCAGGAGGAGGAGGTGCTTCAGGAACTGTAGCAGCCTACTCACTTCCGGGTGAAGTTCTGAGATGATCCAGCTACCATGGATGGGCTTTGGATCAAAAGGGTCAACGCTTCCATTTCCTTGAGCAATAATGAATGGACAAAGTAGGCATGATGAGAGTTAGCTATTGCCACCTTAAACGTTCAGGTGTTTTATCATGGGGAAGCACTTCCAGTAAAAGCCATATAGTTCCTAATCTTGAAGCTTTCCCCCCAAATATAGATTTTGTTTAGAGGCTGAAAGCTGTCCAAGGTAATCTTTAAAGCGTCAATGTGCTCATTTATCATGGTGAAAGATAGGGTAGGGCTGTGTTTTATACCCCAGAAGGTGGCAGGTATGAGAGCAGGATTAAATCATGCCTTCCTCGAATCCATGCCCACCTAGCCTGAGCTTCTGGCAGTGGAGTGATGAGGCTGCCTTCCGTGGGGAATTCTCCTCACACACCCCCACCCAAGTGTCACTGCTGGTCTGAGCTGGCTCCTGTCTCAGGCTGTCATTCCAGATAGCCACACCTGCCCCTGCTGTTGGCCGAGTGCTTTATGTCCCAGGAGGTGTGAGAGGTGAGGAACACTGGCTTCTAATGTTAGCTTTGACACTGATTTCACATCATGAGCTGCGGGTAACCTCCCAGATTTTCTCCGAACTGAGAGGTGATAGTGCAGCTTATCCTGTGAAAGGGCTACCTTTTGAAACACAGCTCATTTCGACATGGCTGCACCATGGGCCAGGTATGTGGCTCACTTCTTGCAGAAGCCTGGGCATGTGCTGGTCAGGGGAGAGAAATCATATGAGAATGTAGCAGAAGCCCTTGGGAGCCCAAGATAAGGGAGAGTGAGATGATCCCAGTACTACAGTGTGTACACATTTTGAGTGGTGGTGGTTGGGCACTGTGGGGGGTGCTCTTCCAGGAGCATCTGATAGAGATAATAGTCTTTCTTAAAGAGCTTTGCAATTTATAAACTTATAAATGTATAAATTTATATGACACTGGAGTCCCACAGTAATCTTAATTGCTAACAGCTCTTACTGACCCCTTTTACTCCATGGACCTCTAACCTTCATTTCCCTTGTATTGTGGATGATACAGCTGACGTCCCTGGACCTTCAGGGAGTCACATAGCTAGTTGGTGGTAGAGCCAACTGGACCCCAGGCATTCCCCGTTACTGCCCCCACTGACATGTCTGAAAGCAAAGTGACAGAAATCCTTATTTTGCAAGTGCTTTTTTTTTTTTTTTAACTTAAATTATTTATTTATTCATTGGCTATGTTAGGTCTTTGTTGTTGCGCGCGGTCTTTCTCTAGTTGCAGCGAGTGGGGGCTACTCTTCATTGTGATTTGTGGTGGCTTCTCTTGTTGTGGAGCACAGGCTCTAGGTGCGCGGGCTTCAGTAGTTGTGGCTTGTGGGCTGTAGGGTACAGGCTCAGTAGTTGCAGTGCATGGGCTTAGTTGCCCCGCAGCATGTGGGATCTTCCTGGACCAGGGATCGAACCCGTGTCCCCTGCATTGGCAGGCGGATTCTTAACCACTGCGCCACCAGGGAAGTCCCGCGGGTGCTTTTTATGTGCATCATCTGGTAATCCTCTTTCTACAGGTGAAAAAAGAGACCCAGGATTTTATGAGCTATCCATTTCTGATCTCTTTCAGTCCTGCAAGACACTTCCCTTCTTCAGGAAGCGAGTTTGAGGGATGCACAGCAGGTGACTGCCCTCCAGCTGCCCCTGGTGAGTGTTTTCTTCAAGGGTCTTTGAGAACCCCATATTTGCCTGTCTCTAAGCTGCATGGCAGCTTTTCCAGGACCCCAGCCAGCTTGCTGTCTGCCCCACAGGTTGTTCAGCCCTAGCAGAGAAAAACTAATACAGGAAGGGCATGAGTTTGTAAGATGCTCTTCTGAATCCCTCCTGCCTGTGTAGTCCTGGCTGTTTGTCACCTTCGGGAGCCTTTGTGCAGACAAAGATGGTGGAAAACAAATGCCCTGGAGTCCTCGTCTGTTGTCCTCTTGGCATCTTAGAGTTCCTTTCCTGTGAAAAAAGAGAGACCTCTTCACTCTTTTACTTCATAGGGTATTTTTTTTAATTTAATAATAATCACGGTAGTAGCTATTTCAGAAGTATTAGGAAATGGAGGAAAAAAGCACAGATTATTTCAGCACCGTCACACAACCGTGCAGTGAGTTGTCAGGGAATCTCCTGCATTTTCCCCTTCCATGTTCCCTCACGAGGCTTACTTTCTCAGGTGTCCTCACAGGATAGGGGCTGGTGTTGGTCTGGCAGGTGCTCTCACCCACCTCTTTTCAGCCCGGTTTCTGCCTTCGGCCTTGGTTTCCCACCATACCCCTTCATTTTTATCTCTAACGCTTTCCATTGGCTGGCATAAAATTTAGTTACTGTACCACAGAGTCATCTCCTCCCACAAGAATGGGCTGTGTGAAGGTATGGACTTTGTTTTGTTTCTGGTTCCCTGGCAGCTGGAAGACTGAAGGACAGTAGATGCACAGGAAACACATCTCAAGTTTGCTGTCCGCACAGTGCATTCGATAAGACTTTAAACTTGGGGAGTGGAGAGGGCTCAGGATAGGAAGGAATTAACCAGCGTACATGGGATGGGGTGTCTCTATTCCCTCAGTGCCGTACTCATGGGCCCTAGTGCTCAGCACACATGTTTTAGCATCCTCTATGTACTGTGATAGTTCTTGAACACAAATGACCCAAAGGAGATGAAACTCATATTTCTTATTAAAACTTGATACCTTTGACCAGTATGACACACAAGGAGATACTGTGAATTTAATATCTAATGAGCTTTGGTATTCATCTTGTGAGAGGAAAATGTAGATTTTGATAAATCAATGCTGTTTTATCACTCTATAGAGGACAGTTTCTGCCTAGTGCACTAGAAATCACCATTGTGAAGGTCTTTTTTTTTTTTTTAGTTTAAAAAAAAAATTCATTTGTGGTAGAATGTGCATAACATAAAATTCAGTATCTTAACCATTTCTAATGTACAGTAGTGTTTTTTTTTTTTTTTTTTACAGTAGTGTTTTTAAGTGTTCAGTAATGTTAAACATATTCACATTGTTGTGTAGCCAATCTCCAGTATTTTTTCATTTTGCCAAGTTGAAATTCCTCACAAATTAAGTAGTTAATTCCCTCCATTCCCTCATACCCCCAGCCCCTTGAAAACACCATTCTACTTTTTCTATGATTTGACTACGCTAGATAGCTCATAAAAGTGGAATCCCACGGTATTTGTCTTTTTCTGACTGACTTATTTCATTTAGCGTAACGTCCTCAAGGTTCATCCATGACGTAACATGTGTCAGAATCTCCTTCCTTTTTAAGGCCGAATAATATTCCATGGTATGTATGTAATGCATTTGGTTTATCTGTTCATTCATTGATGGACACACCTTTTATTATAAATAATGCTGCTATGATCATGGGTGCACATAAAGTTTATATATTTTTTATTTTTTTACACAATTGTAGATTCACATGTAGTTGTAAGAAATAACAAGAGACCCCTTGTACTTTTACACTAAATGGTAACATCTTGTAAAAATATAGTATCACAACTAGCATATTGACATTGATACGTATAGGATACAGATCATTTGCTTCACTGGAGGATCCTTCATGTTGCCTTTTATAGCCAAACCCACTTCTCTTTTACCCCATGCTCCCATCCTTCTCTGACAACCACTAATCTGTTTTACATCTCTGTAATGTTGTCATTTCAAAAAAATTAGATAAATGGATTTCTCAGCATAATTCTGTGGAGCTTCAGCCAGGGTTTTACATGTATCAGTAGTCCATTCCTTTTTTAGTGCTGAGTAGAATTCCTTGGTTTGGATATACCACAGTTTGTTTAACCCGTTACCTGTTGAAGGACATCTAGGTTGTTTCCAGTTGGGGGCCATTTTGCATAAAGCTGCTGTAAACATTTGTGTACAGGTTTTGTGTGAACATCGGTCTTCATTTCTTTGGGGTAAATGCACAGGCATTCAGTTGTTGGGTTGAATGGCAAGTGCCTATTTAGTTTTTCAGGGAACTGCTACATCCTTTTCCAGAGTGACTGTACCATTTTGCATTCCTATGAACAATGTATGACTGATCTACATTTTTCACATCCTCCCACCATTTGTTGTCACTTTTCTTATTTCAGCCATTCTGATAAGTGATATCTCATTATGGTTTAAAGTTGCATTTCCCTAGTGACTAATAATGTTGTACACCTTTTCAGGTGCTCAGCTGCCACGTAAATATCCTCTTATGTGAAATGTTTCTTCACGACTTTTGCCTGTGATCTAATTGGACCATTTACTTTTTCACTGTTGTTTCAAGAGCTCAGTATATATTCTAGATACTTGTCCTTTGTTGGATATGTGTTTTGCAAATATATCCTCTCACTCTGGAACTTGTCTTTCCATCCCTTTAACAGAGTTTTTAGCACAGCAAAAGTGTTAAATTTGGATTAAGTATAGATTGTGAGTTTTTCCTTTTAAGGATCATGCTTTTGGTGTAAAGTCTAAGAACTCTTTGCTTAGTCTTAGATCCCAAAGATTTTCTCCTGTTTTTTTCCTAAAAGTTATATAGTTACGTACGCATTTTACGTTTAAGTCCATGATACATTTAATCCATGATCTGTGATCCATTTACATTTAAGTCCGTGATCTCTAAGTTTTGTATAAGGTGTGAGACTTAGGTCAAGATTCATGTTTTTTGCTGGTGGACATCCAGTTGCTCCAGCACCATTTGTTGAAAACATTGCCTTTCCCCCACTGAATTGCTTTTGCTCCTTTATCAAAAATCCATTGAGCATATTTGTGTGGGTCTTTTCCCAGGTTCTCTGTTCTGTTCTGTTGATCTATTTGTCTCTCTCTCTCTAATAGTACATAATTTTGATTACTGTACCTTATACTAAGTCTCGAAATTAGGTAGATTGATTCCTCCTTTTTTATTTTTCTTTTCTCAAAATTATTTTAGCTATTTTAGTCCCTTTGCCTTTCTCTGTGAATTTTAGAATAATCTTGTCCATATCTATAAAGGGTATAACTGAGATTTTGATAGGAATTTTGTTAAACCTGTATATCAATTTGGGGAGCATTGACATTTTTATCATCTGAATCTTTCAGTCTGTGAATGCAGAATGCTTCTCCATTTACTTATTTTTTTGATTTCTTTCATCACTGTTATGTAGTTCTTAGCATATAAATTTTGTATGTGTTTTGTTAGATTTATATGTAGGTACTTCATTTTTTGAGGAATTATAATTTTTATTTTTAATTTTGATAATAACACATCCATTTATAGTATAAGAAACACAATTGATTTTTGAATGTTTATTTTCTATTCTGTGACCTTGCTGGATTCATACATCAGTTTAAGGAGGGTTTGGGGTTTTTATTTTATTTTAAACAGTTCCTGGAGTTTCTCTGTAGACAATCGTGTCATCTGCAAATAAAGGCAGTTTTCTTTCTTTCTTTCCAGTTTTTATGCTTTTATTTCCTTTTCTTGCCTCATTCCACTGGCTAGAACTCCCAGCACAATGTTGAATAGCAGCAGCGGGGACAGACATCCATCCTTGCCTTGTTCCCGATATTAGGGGGAATGCATTCAGTCTGTCATAATTAAGTATAATGTTAGCTGTAAATTTTAAATAAATTATCAAGTTGAGTAAGTTTCTTAATTCCTATTTTTCTGGATATTATGTGTGATTGTTGAATTTGTCAAAACCTTTTCTACTTCAGTTGATATGATCATGTGAATTTTCTTTAGGCTGTTAATATTATGGATTGTATTGTTTGAGTTTTGAACCAACCTTGCTTCCCTGGAATAAACACCTTCTTGTCATATAAAATTCTATTTATATATTGCTGAATTTTATTAGCTATTATTTTGTTAAGGTTTTTTTTTTTTTTTTTTTTTGCTGAAAAGCAATCCATTTATTTGAGTGTACTTTTTTAAGGCAATTTTAACTTTTTCCACTGCCATAACACCACTCTGTATTTCTCACTGCTGGTCTTCTCTTCAAACACTTTTTTCAGGAGAATCCTCATCACTGTCTCTGTTTCTGCTTCTCTATCCTCTCCAATTAGAAGATCCAATGTATCTCCCACTTTCACCGTTCTGCTTTTCTTCCATAATTTTTCCCCGTTCAGCCTGAGTTCACCTTTGTAGAATGCATCTTACACGTTGTTTCTCCCGATATCTAGGCCCGTCTTCAGGGTAACATCATATCGGAAAGACTGCACTACTTTGTCCAGGTCCTTATGGTCTCTGACCGCACTGGGGTCGTCCTCTGGCTCCTCTTCCTGCTCACTCATCTCATGAGTCCCCTTCATCTTCCACTTTTTGCAGTCTTTTTAGTAGATTTTTTTAGAGCTTACATTACTTTTTTGTTTTGCGGTACGCGGGCCTCTCACTGTTGTGGCCTCTCGCGTTGCGGAGCTCAGGCTCCGGACGCGCAGGCTCAGTGGCTATGGCTCACGGGCCCAGCTGCTCCGCGGCATGTGGGATCTTCCCGGACCGGGGCACGAACCCGCGTCCCCTGCATCGGCAGGCGGACTCTCAACCACTGCGCCACCAGGGAAGCCCGCTTACACTACTTTTGAGTCTTATGGAAAATGGGAAGATATGTTCTTGAGATATTAAAAGCCCTGAGAGTCTCAGTGAGAAAATGTTATGGAAAAATGTTTTACAATTTGAAGCATTTAACTTGGTACTAGACAAATATAAGTATCGATTCCAGGAAGCACAGTGTTTATGTGAAGGTGACCCTCGTAGCGCTCCGCAGAGCCCAATCCAGGCATCTGGTTTTCTTAAAACGCTGCTGGGCAATCTGACGCTAGGCATAGCCATGGCTCGTACGACCTTCCCGGGTCCTCAAGGTCAAGGGAAACTGGACACCAGCGTCCTCGAGCTTGCGGTCTGTGTCTGCAGCCAACAGGAACGGCCGGGCCCAGGGGAAGACGGCCTCGGCCCGCCGGGTTCGCGAGGCCCCTAAGAGCCCCCGGAACCACGGGGCGTCCCGAGCTGGCCCGGCTGCGGCAGGACACCAGAGACTCACGCAGAGACCTGGCAGGAGCGCGGGTGGGGGACTGGAGCTCGCCCTGCCCGTATTTCCCACGTGCTTGCTGTGAAGCAACAAAAGCGGGAGCGGACAGTGGGCACCGCACGCCGGGCAGGGGCACAGTTACCTGTACGCTAGCGCCGCTCCCCCTTCCCCGCCCCCCACCCCGTGGCTTGCTGAGCGCTGGTTGTTAAGGATTTTTTATCTATGTTGATGAGAGATACCTGTCAGTGGTTTTTGTTTGTTTGTTTTCTTTACTGTCTTTGCCTAGTTTTGTTCAGGGTAATACTAGCTTCAGAAGATGAATTGGGAAGTGTCCCCTCTTGTTTTCTAAAAGAGATTGTATAGAATTAGTGTTCATTCTTTGAACATTTGGTAGGATACTCTAGTGAAACTGTAAGAACCTGAAGGTTTGGGGGTGGGGTGGGTTGTGTGTGGTATTTTAATTATATATTAAACTTCCTTAGTGGTTATAGGGCTATTCATACTGTTTCATAGTGGATGAGTTGTGGTAGTATGTATTTTTCAAAGAATCGTTTCATTTCATCTAAGTTGTTAAATTTTTGTGTGTGGAGTGATTTGTTGTTTTCCTTTATCATCCTTTCTGTTATCAGCAAGGTCTATGATATCCCTGTTTCATTCCTGATATTGAAAATTTGTGCCTTTATTTTTCTTTGTCAATCATTTCAGAGGTTTTCAATTTTATTGATATTTTCAAAGAACTAGCTCTTTATTTCATTGATTTTTCTCTATTATTTTTCTGTCTTCAATTTCATTGATTTCTGCTCTCATGTTATTTTCTTCATTTAGCATGTTTGGGTTTGTTTTACTATTCCCTTTCTGGGTTCTTGAGGTGGGAGCTTAGATAATTGATTTGAGACTCAAACGTAAGCATTTCTGATGTAAGCATTTTAGTGCTATAAATTTCCCTGCTTTAGCTACCCTACTGCTTTAACAAGGTCCCACAGATTATAATACAATGTATTTTTGTTTTCAGTCACTTCAAAGTATTTTTAAATTTCCCTGGAGACTTCTTCTTTATCACACTTTAGAAGTGTGGTGTTAAATTTCCAAGGGTTTGGAGATTTTCCTGTTACCTTTCTACTATTGATTAATATCTAGTTCGATTCCATTGTTTTCAGAGAACACACCGTATTATTTCAACTCCTTCAAATTTGTTGGGAGTTTCTCCTCTCCTTCCAGGATTTCGATGACCCAGGGTATGGTCTGTCTTTGTATATATTCTGTGGCCATTTGAATAACAAAACATTTTGCTATTGTCTAGTGAAGTGTTCTATAAATGCTGATTGGCTCCCGTTTGTTGATGGTGCTATTGAGTTCTTCTGTATCCTTGCTTATTTTCTAATTGATTGTTGTATTCGTTTTTGAGAGAGGGATGTCAAAGTCTCCAACTATAGTAGCTGATTTGTCAACTATAGTAGTTGATTTGTCTGTTTCTCTTTTCTGTTCTGTCAGCTTTTGCTTCACATATTTTACAGCTCTTTTGTTTGAGACATACACATTTAGGATTGCTATGCCTTCTTGTTGGATTGACCCTTTTATTATTATATGTAATGTCCCCCTCTCTCTGATAATTTCCTTTATTCTGACGTACTTTATCTGGTATAAATATAGCTACTCTTTCTTTTGATTAATAATTGCATATTAAATATTTCCCACCCTTTCACTTCCAACCTGTTGGTATCATTAGGTTTGAAGTGAGTTTCTTTTAGATAGCATATAGTTGGGTCATGTTTTTTAATCCATTCTGCCAGTCACTGTGTTTTAACTGATGTACATAGACCATTTGTATTTAATGTAATTATTGGCATGTTAGGGCTTAAGTCTGTTCTGTTTTTTTTTTCTATTTGTTCTGTTTTTTGCTTCTTCATTTTCTTTTTCTTGACTTCCTGTGGGTTACTTGAACATTTCGAAGAATTCCATTTCTGTTTGCCTAGTGCATTGTCAAGTGTATATCTTTATATTGTTAAAAAAATATTCAGTGACGCTTGTTACAGTTGGTAAGGCAGACTTTATTCAGGACCATGTTGACAGGTATAGGGACCACTGTAACGGAATTTTACAGTGGAGGAGAGGTGGGGCTTAATTCCAAATACAGCATGGGCAAATGGGAACTTAGAGCCAAGGAGCAGGGTGGGGTCAGTGGATGGAAAATTACTAAGAGAGAGCATCAGGGATAGGAGGGATTCTGGCTAGACCAACCTAACAGGATTCTTGCTGCAGACAGGCCAGTGTGACCAGACATCACCTAGGATGTGGAAGCCAATCAGATGTGGAAGACAGGACGTTCTGGTTAAACTGACTTATGCTGAAATTGAGTTTTACAAGGAAGTGCACAGATGGGCCCAGGGGAAGGTTCAGGAGCCTGACTAAAGTTTGGTCAAGCAAAGAACCTTTGTCAATAGAGCTTTTTAGTGATTGTGTTGCAGGAAAAACGGGGCACGAGAGGATCGTCATGTCCCCGGTCTTGGGGGAGCTCCTGGGACAGCCACTAAGTGAGGGTCCTTGGCTTCGCACAGGAAAGAATTCAAGAGTGAACCATAGTAGTGTGAAAGCGGTTTATTTAGAGAGATACACACTCTGCAGACAGTGTAAGCCTTCTCAGAAGGCAAGAGGCGGCACTGAAATATGGGGTGGTTAGTTTTTATGGGCTGGGTAATTTCACAGGCTAAGGAGTGGGAGGATTATTCCAGTTCTTTTGGGGAAGGGACAGAGATTTCCAGGAATTGCGCCACCGCCCCGTATTTTGGCCTCTTATGGTTGGCCTCAGAACTGTTATGTGCCTGGGGGTGTGTCATTTAGCATATGCTGTTGTATTACAAGGAGCATATAATGAGGCTCAAGGTCCACTGGAAGTCAGATCTTCCACCATCTTGGGCCTAGTAGGTTCTAACCGGTTTTTGTGGTATCCTGTTCTTCTTAATGGTTGTGTCATTTTTTTAATGGTTGTGCCCTTCCCCCTTCCTTCCTGTCTCAGTTGCTCTAGGTAGTAAATATACATAACTTTACATCCCCTCCCCCTCCTCCTTTTATAATACAATTGATTTAAATAGTTTCTCTACATACATTTAGAACCACGTGTCAGACAATGTTATAACTGGTGCTTCAACTATCAAATATTTATTTAGAAAACTTAAAAAGGAGAAGGACAGCCTATCGCCTTGCTCATATTTTGACTTAACTTTTTCCTCTCTTCCTTTCTTATGTTCCATAGTTCCTTCTCTTATTGTTTCCTTTCTGTTTAGAGAATATTCTTTAGCCATTCTTTTAGGATAAGTCCGGTGTTGGCAAATGTACCTTTCTTTTTTTTTTTTTTTGGCAGCGTTGGGTCTTCATTGCTGTGCACGGGTTTTCTCTAGTTGCCTCGAGCGGGAGCTACTCTTCGTTGTGGTGCACGGGCTTCTCATTGCGGTGGCTTCTCTTGTTGCGGAGTACGGGCTCCAGGCATTCGGGCTTCAGTAGTTGTGGCGCACGGGCTTAGTTGCTCCGCGGCATGAGGGATCTTCCCGGACCAGGGATCAAACCCGTGTCCCCTGCATTGGCAGGTGGATTCTTAACCACTGCGCCACCAGGGAAGTCCACACGTGTACCTTTTTTTGATTCATTTGAAAATGTCTTGGATTTCTGAGGGGGTTGGGAGTTCCAGCTCCCCATGTGGTCTCCACTGATACAGTCTGTGTTGGGGTGGTGTGGGGGAAGGACTGATCTTAGTCAGCGGGGATGGAAGTCCCAGCTTTCTGCTTGGCCTTGGCCTTCTCTGAGACCACCAGTGGGGGTGCTGGGGCACTTCATTGCAGCCTGGTGAGGGTGGAAGTCTAGGCTCCCACCCATTCTCTGCTAGCATAAGCGAGGTTGGGGGCCATGTTTTTTTGTGGTGCTTGGCTGGACTAGAGCGGTTATTGTCTGTCTAGCTACTTTCCTGGTCCTGTGGCTGAGAGAACAGGCTTTTGTTAGGGTTGTATTTTTATCTGTGCCTGTTGGTATTTTGGGGTCACCTGCTCCTTCAGCTTCAAGTTTTGATATATGAGGCAGAAAGAAAAACCAGGGTACTCACCACTCTGTTGTTCCTCGCTGTGTTGTCTGAGGTCCCTAGCTGGTGTGCCTTCCTCTTTCCACCTTTCAGAGAGAGTTTGCTGTGTTTTTTTAATATATAATTTCCTGGGGTTTTAATTGTACTCAGTGGGGGGAATTAAAGGAATGTATGTCTGCTCCATCCTCGAGAAGGCAGCAGAAGTCTCCTCTGAAACTTTAATTTTAAATGGACATATTTATTTCCCCCACCCATTTTTGTTATAAAAACTGACAAGATTTAGAAAGTGAAAGGATATTACATGTTTCCAGTTATCTGAGAAGATCTCTCAGTGTCTTGATGAACTTCCTTCTTTTCTCTGCTGTTTTGTTTGTGCCTTTCTAGGATCATGCTGTATTGAGTCCTGTGTTTATGCTTTCTCTCCAGTGTGTATGTAAGCATTTCTCCATATGATATAAAAGCTCCCTGGGTATCCTGCTAAGTGGCTGTGCCAGATTGTCAGCGATTGGAGCATCATTGATCCATTTCCCAGGACCTGGGACTTGGGTTTGCTTACATGATGCTGTGAACATCCATGCCTACCGTGTTTTGTTCCTATTGCAGTTTGGGGTAGATTCACAGACACCTATCCAAGGCTTACAGGGGAAACACAGCCATATCTGTTTTTTTTTTTTTTTGTTTTTTTTTTTTTTTTTTTTTTTTTTTTTTGCGGTACGCGGGCCTGTCACTGTTGGGCCTCTCCCGTTGTGGAGCACAGGCTCCAGACGTGCGGGCTCAGCGGCCATGGCTCACGGGCCCAGCCGCTCCGCGGCATGTGGGATCCTCCCAGACCGGGACACGAACCCGCGTCCCCTGCATCGGCAGGCGGACTCTCAACCACTGCGCCACCAGGGAAGCCCCATATCTGTTTTGAAAAGTACGTACCTGCCCTTTTTTTCTTCAGAATCTTCAGAACCAGACACCTCTGCAGTGCTGTCTTAGAGCACTGACTTCTTTCATATTTCACCAATAGTGGCAGTTACCATCTTTTTCTCATTAAGAGACTAGTCAGGGAGGAAAAAAACTTTTTCTTCTACTCTCTAAGGTTCAGTGGCTGGGAAACTGCAAATCGAGCTGATAAAAGACAGATTAACAGGTGAAAAATATTTATTTTATATGGCTATGGGGTGCCTCACAGAAATGAACGGAAAACTAGAAGGCAGTCAGACCCAGAGAATTATACCATTTTAACTACAGGCAATACATTTATGGAGAAATGACAAGACAAAGAGGATTTTGAGCTGGTAAATTGTGGGAAGGTAGCTATATGTGGAAACTAATGGAAGATAAAGTTTATTTAGTTAAATTTGTTATGCTGTCTCTGGGCTGATAAAGAGTCTAGAGTTCTGTCTGGTTATTAAGAGTCACATTGCCCACCCTGGTAGGAGGGGAGGAGTCCTTCACAAAGGAAAATTTACGCCCTGCCTTTAGGCAAGTAGGGGGAGGGTACTACTTCTGCAGTCTTTCTGTTTCTCCATTGCCTACAGCTCAAAACAGCCCTTAGGCCAAAGTGGCATATTTTGGAGTGATGTATTCTTACCCCCTTCAAGACCAACATCAAGTTCTTTGCTGCAAGCCCTTGTGAGGAGAGCCTGTGGCTTCCTGAGGCTTGTCTTCCACTCTGTGGAACTTGTCTTGGACAGGCTTCCCCCACACTGGCCTCTGGCTAGCAGTAAAGCCACTTAAGGGCTGATAACTGTTGGCTCTCAGGCTCCACCCCAGACCTGCAGGGGCATAATGTGCATTTTTACCAGGATGCTTGAGTGATTGATATGTACATCCAAATTTGAGAAGCCCAGTTCCAAACGGATTCATCTTTAGACATTTTTAAAATATTATATTTATTTTTATTTTTAACTTTTGCTTTCGCATTAATATCAAGCTTGGGGGAGACTGCCAGAATAGAAATACTGCAACTACTCTTCACTTTAATTCCCCCATTCTCTGTCACTATCTCTCTCCCTCTCCCTCCTCCCTCTGTCTCTCTTACTCTGTCTCTGTCTCAGCCCCAACGGCCCCCCCACCATTTTTTTTCCTGAATCTTTAGGGAGTTATATGCAGACATTCTTCCCCTTTTATCTCCTTGTTCATGCCAAGGGAGCATATTTCCTAAAAGCAAGGGCATTTGCTTACATAACCACGATACAGTTACTACATTCTGGAAATTCAACATTAAAATAATAGTCATAGAGCATCATGCTTCCCAATTATTAGTTGTCCCATGTGCAACGTTTTCTCCTTAGAATTTCAGTGTTTGTCACGGCATCAGTAGTTCTGAAGAGTGAAGATTAGTTGTAATGGCAGACTCTGCTCAGATAGGTTCTAACTCACGATGAGATTCAGGTTACACGTTTTGGTGAGAGTGCCAGGCTGGGTTGTCTTTCCCCATGTGTCACATCGAGGGCCGTGAAGTGTTGTTCCCCATATGGGTCATGTAAGCTCTGATCTCTGGGGTAAGGGTCTCAGGTGGCTTTTTTTGTTGTTGTTGTTGTTTTTTTTTTTTTTTTTTTTTTAAATAAAATTATTTATTTATTTATTTTTGGCCACATTGGGTCTTCGTTGCTGCACTAGGGCATTCTCTTGTTGCAGCGAGCGGGGGCTACTCTTCGTTGTGGTGTGAGGGCTTCTCATTGCCGTGGCTTCTCTTGTTGAGGAGCATGGGCTCTAGGCACACGGGCTTCAGTAGTTGTGGCACGTGGGCTCTCTAGTTGCAGCAAGTTGTGGCATCTCCTGTTGTGGAGCATGGGCTCTAGGTGCACGGGCTTGGTAGTTGTGGCACACGGGCTTAGTTGCTCCGCGGCACGTGGGATTTTCCCTGACCAGGGATCGAACCCATGTCCCCTGCATTGGCAGGTGGATTCTTAACCACTGCACCCCTTTGGTTCCTTTTAAAATTATATTTTGTGTATTGTATGAGGTGTAGGATTGTTTTTTTATTATGTTGATATTTAGTTGTTTATCACCATTCACTGAACAGATTTCCCTTTCTCCCATTGAATTGCCTTGGCACCTTTGTCAAAAATTGGTTGTCCACATATGTCTGGACATCTGGGCTCTACCTGGTACCCTGACTTATGTTTTGATCCTTTATGCCAAGAACACTATAACTTTATACTTAGTTTTGCATTTGGTAGTGAGTCCTCCAATTTGACTTTTGTTTTTCAAAGTTCTTTTGGCTACTCTAAGTGCTTTGTATGTCCTTATAAATTTTAGAATCAACACATCAATTAAAAATAAATAAATAAAGTCTCCTGGAATTTTTATGTGGAATTGAACTGAATTTATAGATCATTGTGGGGCAAATTGACATCTTAACATTTTGAAGTCTTCCCATCTAGGAACATGTTAAATCTTTCCATTTACTTAGTTCTTCAGTGTTTGGATGGGGTACATATTTGGTAAACATTTTCCTTAAGAATTTCATGACTTTTGATGCTATTGTAAGTGGTATGGTTTTTTAATATTTCATCTTCCACTTGTTCATATATAGAAATACAACTGATTTTTGTATACTGACCTTCTAACCAGCAACCTTGTTAATTTTACTTATTAGTATAGAAGCTTTTTTGAAGATTCCAGAGGATTTCTATGATTGGAGTGTAAGAATTTTGGCCTCTAGGCTCGGGTGAAATTCATCACCTTTCTTTTTGAAACTTTATCAAAGTGAAGTTTTTTTTTAATATATAAATTTATTTTTGGCTGCGTTGGGTCTTCATTGCTGTGCACAGGCTTTCTCTAGTTGTGGCGAGTGGGGGCTACTCTTTGTTGTGGTACAGGGGCTTCTCATTGCAGTGGCTTCTCTTTGTTGCGGAGCACGGGCCCTAGAGTGCGTGGGCTCAGTGGTTGTGGCTCACGGGCTCTAGAGCGTAGGCTTAGTAGTTGTGGCGCACGGGCTTAGCTGCTCCGCGGCATGTGGGATCCTCCTGGACCAGGGCTAGAACCCATGTCCCTGCGTTGGCAGGTGGATTCTCAACCACTGCACCACCAGGGAAGTCCCCAAAGTGAAGATTGATACTAGTCTTTTATATACATATTTTCATGTACTAGTAAAGGTGAACTTTTTTTCATATGTTTTAAAATATTTACTTTCTTGGTTCCCTCACCTTTTTTTATTGGGATGGAAAGCTTTTCCAATTGTGTAAGGGCTCCATATATTTAAAGCACTCTTTGCCTTTCTTAAGTGGTGTGCCTTTATTCCCAGTTTGTCATTTAGTTTCATTCGTGCTTTTTCATTACTGTGGATATTCATAATTTTTATGTGGAGTATCTGCCAATTACTTCTTCATATGGCGTCTCTATTTTTAGTGCCTGAAAGCCTTTGCGGGGATGGGGAGGCTTCCAGTTTTTTATTTTTATATTCTTTATGATCAAGGATCAGAATCTAGTTTTATTTCTAGTAGTTAGCCAACTGTATCAGGCACATCAGATGAAAGTCATCTTTCTTTTTCCCCATTGATTAGGGTTCTGTTTTTTTCATGTAGATTAAAGTTTTAGGTATGCCAAATTTTGTTTCTGGACTTTTTCTTCTCTTCTATGTTGGCCTGTTTTTGTTCCAAAGCCACATTTCTGATTTTGAAGCTCTTTTCTAAAATGGTCACCTTACTAATTTGTTAAACATTTTCTTGCAGTTCTTTATATGTCATTAATATTACTGATGACTCATATCACCATAAAGTGATTGAAACACTTAGATTTTTTAAAAATTGAAATAGTGTTATCTTTTCTTTTATGATAGTGAAGTATATCCACAGTTGATAACAAGCTGGTTTAAAAAAAGTAGGAAGAGCAACTCATTAGAAAATTGAAAAATAGGCAAAGAAAATAAGCGAGCATCTTAAGACAAAACCCAACTGGCCAATAAATTCATGAAGAGCTGTTCATCGAGGTAAAGGGCGTTACCCTCCTGTGATTGCTTCATACCCACAGTGTTGCTAGAACCTTAGATATTTGACAGTGCCCAGTGTTGTTGGCAAAGGTGTATGGAAATAGGCGTGCCAATGTATTGCCAGTGGGAGTGTACTTTAGGTACTCCACTTGAAGAAATACTTAATGTCGGTCAAGATGTATGTTCCCAATGTTCCCTCTACACAGCTACTCTGGAGGCACTGTTACACATGGATGGGGTGACAGAAGAGAGAGTTCACTGAGCTGGGAAAGACCTAAACATTATGACAGAAGAATAATTCTATGAAATTGTATACATTAAAGTCAATGAACTAGACGTACGTATATCAATGTGAATAAATCTTAACTAGAATGGTGCATATAAGGCAAGTTTAACATTTAAATACTTACAAAACAGTGCTGTCATTTCAGGCTATATTTGGATGTAGTGGGAGTTTAAAAGCCATGCATAGAATATTAAACACCAAATCCAGAGTGCAGCTTCCCTCTAGGAAGGTCTGGGAGTGGGACTGGGGTCGGGAGAAGCTCAGAGGAGACCATAATCGCACCACACCCTTTCAAAGAAAACCTGAAGCAAAGACTGTTACCTATTAATAGTTCATACATCTTACTAGCGGGTACATGGGTATTTTATTTCAGGTTTTTTTGGTTGTTTTTTTGGCCGTACCACTCAGCTTGCAGGATCTTAGTTTTCCTACCAGGGATTGAATCTGGGCCACCGCAGTGAAAGCGCTGAGGTCCTAACCACTGGACCACCGGGGAATTCCCCAGTTTTTAATAATATTAAAATATATATGATACGTGCTTAGGTAGGTCTTCAGACACTAGAGAAAAGCATAAAGAAGAAAAGAAGCCTCATATATGATTCTGCAAAACATTGTGCTACGTTCTTTACACACATTTTTGCATACATCTCTAATGATTTCCTTAGGAACATTTCCTAGAAATAGAATTACTGGATCACAGTGTATGCTTCTGCTACATTCTCCCAAATATTGTTCAGAAATGTGCAGTTATTTCCAACCGTGTATAAAGGCCTGTTTTCCTACATCCCTAAGTAGCCAGGGGAGTATCACACTTTTAATCTTTTCTGATCGAATGGACTTGGGCAAAAAAAAAGTATAAATAAGTAATTGTAAACATATGCCTGTGGTAACATAAACGTGCGACTATTGAATTTTATTTATATCCCAGATGACTGACATTTTAAGACAATGTGTGTTTAGCAAGATTTCTAGGGGCCCATTAGAAAGCTTTTAACTCAGCAATTCCCAGTCTTGACCTCTTGTCACAGTCACCCGTGAAGCTCTTCAAAATATTTTTCCTTGAAAGGGTAATGCTATTTCATAATTCAGAAGACACTAGGTGATATTACTGAAGCAATATTAAATTTCTCGGTTGTAGAGCAGTTTTTTTTTTCTTTTTTAATATATTCATCTATTTATTCCTTTAAGAAACATTTCTTGAAATCTGTTCTGTGCCAGGTATTGTGTTGGGCATTCAACGTACATTATCTCTTAGCCCTCACAATAATACCATCTTTCTATCTATTGTTTGCAGTACTATTATTATCAGTTAGCAGTACTATTATTTTTTTTTCACACACACACACACACACACTGTATTTTATTTTTACAAGAGATAAATAAACTGACACCAAGCATTGTAAATGGATGACCACAACAAAAGCAACAATGATTGCAATTACCAAACACGAAACACATACTATGTCATAATATTGACATTCAGTCCAGGAATCCTCCACTGTAACAGCCCGTTTACTTTGCAGTGAAAATTGATTTGTATATTTTTAGCCTTGTAGAGCAGTTTCTTGACCATGGCTCTGATGACATTTTGGCTGGGTAGTTCTTTGTCGAGTTGGGCCGTAGGGGTGTGTTGAGCAGCATCCTTGGCCTCCACCCTCTCGATGCCAGTAGTGCCCACCCCTCAGTGGTGACAAAAATGTCTCCAGACATTGCCCGATATCCTCTGGGTGCAGAATCAATCCGCTTGGTTGAGAGCAACTGTGCTAAAAGAATTGTGCTGATGTAGGAGAGTAACATCTTTCTTAGGAGATACACTCTGTCACATGTTGGGGTAACAACCTGTGATACCTGCAACTCCCCAGATATCCAGGAGAATGAGTGAACATACCCAGTCACCATATATGTGAGAGGGGGAAATGTGACAAAAGGGCCAAATGTTCATTTATTGACTCTAGTTGAACAGTGGTGTATCCTTCATGTTCATTGTATTACTCTCTAGGTTTAATTTAAAAAATTAAAAAGCACGTATGTGGGGGAGGAAGGGTCCAGAGGTACCAGAGAAGATGCATTGAAAATTCTCCTTACCCAGGTCCCCACCCACCCATCTACCCACCAACCCCTACACCTGGCACCTGGCCCCCGGGCAACCGTATGGCAGTAACTGGTAATATTCCAGAGATTTAGATGCAAGGACATGTGTTTAAAATATTGTGAATTCTTTTTCTTTTTTTAAAAAAAAAAAGAAAAAACAGATGTTAGTATATTATACAGAAGTACTGTGGGTTGCATTTTTACCCCCAAATTTTATTTTGAAGTCCTTTTCAATTAACTGTATAAAGGGCTTTTTTTTAAAAAAGACAAAAAACAAACCCAAATGGAATTTTATTTTAAATGTTTTGTGATTGAAACACTTTGCAGAAAACCTGTGCTTGTTAAGCCAATATATAATGACAGGCTTAGTAGAAATAATACATGTATGTATTTCTGTTCTTCTGGGATTAGAAGGTACAAACAGAAATGTCATCTAGACCAGTAGTTGTTCATCTTTTCACTTTTTTTTTTTTTTTTTGCGGTACGCGGGCCTCTCCCTGTTGTGGCCTCTCCCGTTGCAGAGCACAGGCTCCGGACACGCAGGCTCAGTGGCCATGGCTCACGGGCCCAGCCGCTCCGCGGCATGTGGGATCTTCCCGGACCGGGGCACAAACCCGTGTCCCCTGTATCGGCAGGCGGACTCTCAACCACTGCGCCACTGGGGAAGCCCCATCTTTTCACATTTTACTTCTCCCAGATATTCTATCAGATGATCAAGTTTCCAGATTATTACGAACAAAACAAATAATTTTTCGATGACATTTACATATACCACCAATTGTCATATTAGTATTTAGAGGAAATTTGAGAACCTAGCTTCATGCTCTAACTGGCTAAGAATTACATTTCCATTTCGTAAATGACTTCTTTATTTTTGTGGACTCCCGGTATTATGTGGATATGCCATCATTTCAGAAATTAAAATTAATTTTTGACACATTCTTATGGTTTATAACACAAAGTGTAAGAAAAGTCTCCCTCCTGCACGTAACCCTGGGGGTCCTAGCACCTTTTGCAGAAGCAGCCGACGGTCAAGACTTTTAGGTGCTGGGCACACAGGGACAATCTAGACAACCTCTGGCCGGGTGCTTTTTTCATGTAACAGTACACTTTGGAGGGCTTCCTACGCGGTACGGAGAAGCCCTTATTCTTTCTAACGGGGGTGTGATCAGGCCTTGTAGGATGTCCTGTAGCTTACTTAAACAGTTCTTTGTTGATGAGCATAGACCTTGTTTTCAGCTTTAACTGTCATTTGTTAGCATCGGTGCTGCAGCGAAGGAGCTCATACAGACCTCATGCCGCACATGTGCAAAATAAGCTGTAGAAATGGAATCTCTGCATCAAAGGGTGGACATGTGGGTAATCTGGTGGACATTTGCCTGCCTGGGAGTTGTGGGTTGCAGCCTCCCCAGCACTGTGTAGGAAGGCCTGTTCTGTACATCCTTGGCCACCCTGTGAGGCATCCACCGTTTGGATTCTGCCAAACCAGATGCATCCAAGGTGGGTCTCAGGCTAGAACTAGGGAATCAGTGTGAGCTCTGGAGCAGCCTGTCTGCTTTTTCTTTCTCCCATCTGCACATGTTGCTGGGGGCTCTGCCTCAACCCCATCTTCCTTCCCACTTGTTTGTAGCATCCCTCCCCTAGCTTGTCCCTGGATTGAGGTGTACCTGTTCTGTGGTTTCAGAACCGGGTTTCTTCTTTCAAGGATATGATCTTCTGCTTCTCAGAAGAGGACTGGTCCCTTCTAGACCCTGCCCAGACTGGCTTCTACGGAGAGTTCATCATTGGGGAGGACTGCGGCGTCTCACTGCCTTCAGGTAAGACTTAACTCTCCTCTCTCCTGAGACCAGGGTAGGGGGCCCATATCTGACCTCACTGTTCACCCCTAAACCCTGATGGGAGGTCACCTGTACACAGTGGCCCCAAGGCCACTCTGCAGGTTGACCATTGCCTGCTGCTGTGACGTGTAAGTTAGGCTTGTTAGCTGCCTGTTTTGCATACAAAACCAAATATAACTTGTGTCCCTTGCATTTGCTTTTCTTCTGTCGTTCTTGTTCTATGGATCTCTTCATTGCTGTTTTTCTAACTGACAGGCCTGAAAGAGTTGCCCCAGGCCCACAGCTTCCCCTTTAGTGTCCTCCCTCCCCATCCCTCTCCCTGCTTGCTCTGGTCTTTCCACTTCTCTGTGGCCCTGTGTGGCCCCTGTTGGTGTCATGGCCTGTCACGTGTCCCTCCAACTTCTCTCTTCTCTACCTGTCCCAGAGTTGCCTGGGACAGGCAACTTCTCTCTCCTCCCACCCTGGTTTCCTGTGGGAGCAGGTCACTGATGAATGTGTATCCTTCCCTTTTCTGTGAATAGATGACCCAGCTGCCCAGCTGGATCTCTCCCAAGGAGAGGAGAATGAGCCACGTGTTCCAGAGTTGCAGGACCTCCAGGGGAAGGATGTGTCCCAGGTCTCCTACGCAGGTGAGTAAGTGATACCAGAACTTGGTGAATAGAGCGGGATGGAAGGCCGCTGCCAGCCAGAGGCAGACCTGCTCCCTCTGCCAATTTTCTGCAGCCCTCTGTCACCACTGGACCATGTCTTGGTAGGACACGTCTCGCCTCGTCCCTCATTCCTTACAGAAAGGATATGGGGATTTTAGTTTTGCCAGGTGTGGGGATTGCACTTCATCAACCAGGAACTAGGATGTAATAGGAATATCTTTCTCCTCTGCTATAACTGACACCTGGCTTGTGCTGACAACCCAGTGGCCCTTCTACCAGTGAGGTCACATGCTCTCCAGAGGTCAGGTAGGGGAGGAGGAGGGCGTGCCACCTCTTGGCCGGGCACTGGGCATAGTGCCTCTGACCGCTTCACCTGTCTACTCCATCCAGCCACATACTGCAGGTAGTGTGAGGAAAGTGAGGCAGGGGGCGGTGCTGGGGCTTGGTTGACATGACACAGTTCAGCAGCAGCATTTCCCAGCCTCCTCCCCACCCCCAGCGTTCCGTGTCACCAGAGCTTGTGTCTGTAACCACTGTGCTGTAACGCCTCAAGATGTCTGCTCCTTCGGGGGAAAAAGTTCTGTACGGTGTCATCAGCAGACCCTTGACCCCTTCCCCTTTGGGACCTAAAGCTGGCACAGAGCAGGTCCGTATTTCCCTCACTATCCCCACCGGGAACGAGCATCCAGGGCCTCTGGTGTGGCTAGCTTCCCATCCCGTCTCTACCCCAGCAGGCCCTGTCCAGGCTGCGTTATGTAGCGTCTGCGTGGAGTACTGGAAATCCCACCACAGGAAATGGAAATGACAGCAGGGATGGCAGTTACTTGTCCACAGTCAAGTGGAAGGGGCAGAACCAGGATCCACATTCCTCCTATCTAGCTTCAAAACCCACGTTCGTGGTGTTGGCCCATTTTGCCTGCAGATTCATTTGCTCAACAGACATTTACTGAGTGGCTGCCCTGAGAGGGAGCCTAGGCCTACTCTCGGATCACAGCCTGGCACCTGTTAAGATGCAGCCCCCGGGTGGTGCTGCAGCTGCAGGGAAAATCAATGTTTTCATTTTCTTCTCTGGAAAGACTTCCCAAGTCTCCAGCCATTCCAGACAGAAGAAAGAAGGAAACGGGATGAGCCGCAGGTGCCGGAGTTCCAAATCTGCCAGCAGACGGTGCTCCCGCCAAGCACCTGCCCAGGTAAAGGAACGCCTGAGAGGGTGCGGGGGAGTGTGCCCCTGGCTGTGTGATGTGTGGCTTGAGTGTGCATACGTGTGTACGTGGTGTGTGGTGTGTGTGCGAGCTTGTGTGTATAATGTCTGTGTGAATGTATGCGTGCGTGGTGTGTGTGTGCGTGCGTGCGTGTTGGGTGTGTGTATACATTTGTGCTGGTGGTAGGTTCAGGAATTGAACTTTCTGAAATTCCTGCTGACAGTTCCTTGCCAACTGCCTGCCCTAGTTTTGTTTTGCTAGGTTCTCTTCCAGCTCACTCGCAATCTGAGACCCTCCCCTCCTTGCCTTTCTCTTGTGGGTTGAGTCAGGGTGCTGATGTAGTGCTGTTGACCACCTAGTTTGTGTATTTCTTCCCTGAGCAAGGAAGACCAGACTCCCCGGACAAAGTGTTGGAATTAAAGAACAGGTTTACAGAATGCTGAAAGGGGGACCTCTGGAGAATGTGCTCCAACTGCCCTCGGCAGCATTTAGACTCCAAGTAATGCTGGTAAAAGTTGCCACCTCCAGAGGCGAAGACTAAAATCCCGCCATATTTAATGTCCTCAGTGTTCAGCCATTCTTCCAACTATCACACCCAAGTCTCCGGTCCTCACTTAAACCCACTGTGTCATGGAGGACTTTTTGCAGCTATCAAGACTGACTCGTGCACAATCCATGATGCCTTTTGGAAGCAAGATTTGCATGATATTTTGGTGTTTCCACCTACCACCGTGCAGGGTTCATGACCATTTGTGTTCGCCCCCTCTCCTATGTAGACAAAAGGGATTTTATGCTTATGTAAATCTACAGTCTCACCCCTGGTTTTCTAAGGAGCTTGCTTCCGTATGCTGAGGATGATTTTTCGTGTGTAGCCCATTCTCAGTTCTGCCTGATGAAAGCTTGATTCTCGAAATACATTTTGTTTTATGTTTTGTTTTTGTGGCCACGAGGCATGTGGGATCTTAGCTCCCCGACCAGGGAGTGAACCTGCACCCCCTGCCTTGGAAGGTGAAGTCTTAACCACCAGACCGCCAGGGAAGTCCCTCGAGATACATTTAGAATCCTCTTCAGCCTCTTCCTGCCCACCATGTCTCAGCCCTGGCAGCATCCTTATAGAATGTGGATAGTCATTAATCCCCAGGGGAGTTTTTTAGCTCCACTCTCCCTTTGCTGGGCTCTGACACAATATACTTTGAAATGGCAAGAAGCTAAGGGTTGCTATCTGAGATCAGTGAGAGATGATAGATTGCAAAGAATAGACACCATTTTTATTTTGGTAGCCTTGCCCACACTTCTGATAGCAGGTGAAGGGTCCACATCCCCACATCCACGCTCATGAGGGACCCTCCCAACTGGTTCCATTCGTGTCAGTCCAACCAGCACATTATAAAGCTGCCACTGCGATGGAATATCTTTTTTTAAAATTTATTTATTTTATTTTTTTTGCTGGGCGGGGGAACTGCGTTGGGTCTTCGTTGCTGCGTGCGGGCTTTCTCTAGGTGAGGCGAGCGGGGGCTACTCGTCATTTTGGTGCACCTGCTTCCCACTGCAGCGGCTTCTCTTGTTGCGGAGCACGGGCTCTAGGCATGCGGGCTTCAGTAGTTGTGGCACACGGGCTCAGTAGTTGTGGCATGCAGGCTCTAGAGCGCAGGCTCAGTAGTTGTGGCGCACGGGCTTAGTTGCTCAGTGGCATGTGGGATCTTCCCGGACCAGGGCTCGAACCCCTGTCCCCTGCATTGGCAGGTGGATTCTTAACCACTGCCCCACCAGGAAGCCCAGAATATCTTTTCTTGTTTATTGTGTTTTTTCTGTGAATTGCCTAGTTAATACTCTTTAGTCCTTTTTTTCTTTTTTGCCCCTTCCCCCTTCACATTTGGTAAGCTCTATGTCTTTATGTCCAAAGCACTGCACCAGTGTAAGGTCTTTACATGATTTGTGCATTATATCCATACCGCACCTTCTGAGATAGATACTGTCTCAGCCAGCACAGGCTACTATAGCAAAATACCATAGAGGTATTTTCTATTAAACAATAGAAATTTATTTCTCACAGTTCTGGAGATTGAGAAGTCTGAGATCAAGTCAACAGCAGGTTCATTGTATGGTGAGGGCTCTCTTCCTGGGTTGTAGTTGACTGCCTTCTCCCTGTGTGCTTGTATGACCTTTCCTCGGTGTGTTCTCATGGAGACAGAGCCCTTGTCTCTTCCTCTTCTTATAAAGGTGCTAATCCCATCACAAAGCTCCCATCTTCAAGACCTCATATAAACCTAATTACCTTCCAAAGGCCCCACCTCCCATACCATCACATTAGGAGTTAGTGCTTTGACATACAAATTCTGCGGGGGGACACAAACTCTTGGCCCATGACAGGTACTATGACGTCTCCATTCTGCAGCTGGGACCCCCAAGCTGAAGTCTCTTGCCCAGGCAGCGTCTGACACTCACAGGCTGAGTATCAGACTGAGGATCTGAACCCATGTTATCGGGCTCCAGGCCCATGCTCTTAATTCCACATTCGCTTGCCTTTTCCATGAATTAGTAGAAACTCAAAATTGTGGGTCTCCATCTGTTGCCCCTTAGTATTTGTACGTAATTCCTCCTGTTTTTAAACTTTGTTTATGTGTCTTTTAGGACATAAGTGGTTTTCTAAAAACGTCTTTAGTATGTAAATGCAGTTATTCATCTCTTTTTTGATTTTATGTCTTGCTTAAGAAAGCCTCCCCATCCTAACATTATAAGAATATATTAGTTATAATGCTTTATTTATTTATTTTTTTAAATCTAGCTTCCTGTCCTCCCTGCTTCTCTCCTTAGCACCCCGAGCTGACAGGGAATGATTCATTCCCAGGCCACAGATTGCCCTTCTTGAGGAGTTAGCCATCAACCTGGTCATGGGCTTTTCCCCCCTGAAAACACACAGCAGCCTGGTTGTTCCCTGGCCATGGAACAGCATAGCCAGAGGCTTTGGTATGCAGCACCCACCCCCCCACCCCAAGTTGAGCTCAATTCCCCTGAACCTTGATCTACTTTATCTCTCGGTTTTAAATTTTTCTCCTGTAAGACAGAGAGAATAGTCATAGCTACCTTGTGGAGTTATTATTGTTGAGGATTAAATGACTTAATACATGTAAAAGCACTTACACCAATAACTTCCCTGTTTTCTCTACCATTATCCTCACAGCCAATTCAGCCTCCCTCTGCCCTTCTCTCCACCCGCCGCACCCCTTGCACTCATCAGTGCTGAGCTGAGACAGCCCTGGTGTTACTCTTTCTCTGTGGTGTTTTGGGCAACACATCTATGAGTTTCATCTCATCTGCTAGGAATTCTTTACACTGTTGTGTGAATGGCACACAGCACTATTGTTGATTTATTTCCCCCTTTTTAGAAACTATGCATCTATTTTTGGTCACTTCATCTGATTTAAGGGGATGGCATCCTATATGCACTGTGTTAGTCTCCTAGGACAGCTGTGATAAAGTACCACAGACTGGGAGGCTCAAACAACAGAAATTGATTTTCTCAACATTCTGGCAGCTTAGAAGATTGAGATCAAGGTTTCAGTAGAGTAGGTTTCTCCTGAGGCCTCTCTTCTTGGCTTGTAGATAGCTGTCTTCTCCCTGTGTTTTCACACGCTCATCTCTCTGCATGTCTGTGTCCTAACCTCCTCTTCTTACAAGGATACCTGTTGGATTAGGTCCTGCCCTGTTGACTTCATTTTAACTTAATTACCTCTTTTTTTAAAATTATTTATTCATTTATTTAATATTTGGCTGCATTGGGTCTTCGCTGCCACATGCGGGTTTTCTCTAGTTGCTGAGAGCGGGGGCTACTCTTTGTTGCAGCATGCGGGCCCAGTAGTTGTGGCTCACAGGATCTAGAGCGCAGGCTCGGTAGTTGTGACGCACGGGCTTAGTTGCTCCATGGCATGTGGGATCTTCCCGGACCAGGGCTAGATCCTGTGTCCCCCGCATTGGCAGGCAGATTCTTAACCACTGTGCCACCAGGGAAGCCCCCACTTAATTAGCTCTTGAAAGACCTTATCTCCAAATATCGTCACATTCTGAGGTGCTAGGGGTTAAGACTTCAACATAACGTATTTTTTTTTTTTTTTTTTTTTTTTTTTTTTTATGCGTTACGCGGGCCTCTCACTGCTGTGGCCTCTCCCGTTGCGGAGGACAGGCTCCGGACGCGCAGGCCCAGCGGCCATGGCTCACGGGCCCAGCCGCTCCGCGGCATGTGGGATCCTCCCAGACCGGGGCACGAACCCGTGTCCCCTGCATCGGCAGGCAGACTCTCAACCACTGCGCCACCAGGGAAGCCCCCAACATAACGTATTTTTAAGAGGAAGAGGATGCAGTTCAGCCTATAACACTTCACCCTCTGTTCCCCCGTGGTTCATGCTTCTCATATGCAAAATACATTCACCCTATCCCAACACTCCTTAACCTATTCCAGCATCGTCAAGATTTAATCTAAATCAGGTTTGGGTGAAATTCAAGGTGTACTCACTTCCAGCTGTGAACCTGTGAATCCAGACATCGAGTTATGTGCTTCCAAAATGCAATGGTAAGACAGGCAGAGAGTAGACACTCTCATTCCAAAAGGGAGAGATTGAAAAGAAGAAAGGCTGATGGCTCCCAAGCAAGTCTGAATCCTAGCAGGGCAAATTCCGTTAGATTTCAGGGCTTGAGATTCATCTTTGGCTCAGTGCTGTGTCCACACTCCACAGTCCTGTCAACCTCTGAACTGCCTTTGGGGCTGGTCTTCCTTTTCCTTCAAGGTTGATGCATGTTTGCAGCCAGATAGCTCTATTAGTTTGTTCTGGAAGTCTGAGAGCCTTCCTTCAGTTCATCCTGTCTCCTTCCTTTTTATTCCAAGATGGCAGTGTTTCGGCTCATATAATGTTCTTAGAAACACTGTGGGCCTCCCATGCAATTTACAGTAGTTCAGACTATCAGACAAGAGGGTCCTCTACAGACCATTCCTGGATTATCTCATCTCCATTCCTGGCTTCTGAGAAGGTTGATTGGATCCAAGGTTGTCCTGCCACACCCTTGGTGTTCTCCCCAGAATATACTTTCTCATTTTTTGCAGTATAGGTAGACTGAAAATTTTCTAAATCTTCAAGTCTTCCCTTCCCACTCCCCAGTCTCACATTCTACCCGGTCCCCCTCACACTTGTCTTGTGATGTATGGACAGATACCCCCATGGACTCTGGTCCTCCCATTGTCTCTCCTGCTCTCTGTGGCTTTGGGTCTTCCTGCTATGCTCTGTCTGGTTTCACCTGCTCTCACATTCCCTAAGCTGCCAGAACTCTCCTCTCTCCAGCAATTAAGTCCAGAATAACCATATTCCTACTAATATCTTGAAGGCCTGGCACCACTGCCCACCCCCACCCCTGTTTTAGACCTGAGCCCCACATTTCACAAAAGTGAGGAAACAGTCCTGAGGAGAGCTGCGCAGTGGGTGCTGGGCTGCAGGCCAGGACTTCATACCAGTTTCCCCAGTGCCCACCCACTTCCTCCCCACGGTACAGCTTTCCAACATCACAGGCTTGGGATCCATTGAACGAGCTTCTTCTAGTCAGTTTATAAAGTGCAGGACATCTCTACGCATCACCACTAGTGGCTGTTGGTGGGCCTCTGATACGGCACTGAGAGGGAGAGATGATCCTGGGCGGTCTGGGACCGTTGAACAGCTCTGTCATCACAGCAGGGCTCAACTCCCCTTCAGCCCTGAGCCCTTGGGCACATCACCCGAGTTTGCCTATGTTTATAATGTGGCAAATAAGGTATCACTGGGTGTGTCCAGGAGCAAATGGGACTGGGCACGTCAGAAGTCTTACACAATCCCTGGGGCATTTAAGTGCTCAGAGTATGGTAGCTGGCAGCTTCCTGGCAGCCTGTTGATAGAATATAGTGTCTTCCTCTCTCTCAAGGCTTTTAATGTACCCTGACAGATTTTTTTCCCCATGCCTGGTTAAGGAAGTCAATGTTACGTGATGTGTAAATGCTCGAGACTTACATGCTAACTCTTAGAGCTTGGAGGGGTCTCAGTGGCTAGAAAAAAAAAAAGATTGGGCCTGGGGGCTTAGGAGAAAAAGGTAGGGAAGAGGGAGAGAGGAGAAAGAGGTACCGAGGATATGTTGGCACGGTGTGGCTAAGGGTTTCCTTGCCACTAGATAACACCAGAGGTATCTGCAACCGGAAGATCCCTTGCAAAAATGTGGGTTCCTGGACCCACGCTGAACCTTCCTGGGTAGGGTTCGTAGGGGCTAGAGTGTGGCCTGGGCAGCACCACTGACCTCCATGTTGCTTTCTGGTAGCCGGAGGTGATGCACCATTTCCCGACAACAGCCTGGATGAGGAGGTGACCATCGAGATTGTTCTTTCCAGCTCTGGGGACGAGGACTCCCAGCTCGGCCCCTACTGCACAGACGAGCTGCAGAGCCCCACGGAGAAGCAGCACAGCCTCCCTACCTCCCACCGGAGCGGCCCTGAGTCAGGGGGTGAGGTGCAGACCTCCTCCAAAAAGTCCTATGTGTGCCCGAACTGTGGCAAAATCTTCCGCTGGAGGGTCAACTTCATCCGGCACCTGCGGAGTCGCAGGGAGCAGAAGCCACACGAGTGCTCGGTGTGCGGGGAGCTGTTCAGTGACAGCGAGGACCTAGACGGGCACCTGGAGACCCACAAGGTCCAGAAACCTTTTAGGTGCGGTGCCTGTGGGAAGAGCTTCCGCCTCAACTCCCACCTGCTCTCCCACAGGCGGATACACTTGCAGCCAGACAGACTCGAGCTACTGAAGAAGAGAGAGCAGGAGGCATCAGGGACCGTGGGTGGGGATTCCGACGCCCTGCTGGCAAAGGGCAAGGCCAAGCTGCGCTTCCAGTGCTGTGACTGCGGGAAGGTGTTCCAGCGTCCCGACCAACTGGCCCGGCACCGCAGTAGCACTCATGTGGACAAGTCCCGGCCCTTTCAGTGCCGGTACTGCGTCAAAAGCTTTTCCCAGAACTCTGACCTTCTCCGCCACCAGCGCCTGCACATGAAGCGCCGGTCCAAGCAGGCGCTGAACTCCTATTGAGTCAAGGGCGCACACGTTGTTGGGTGCAGCTCCAGCCTGGGTAGAGCACATCCCGCTCATGCTCGGTTCCAGACTCCTCCCCGGGACAGAGACCACATCCTCCTGACCTTTACTCTCAGGTAGAAATGAGATCGTGGCCAGTTGAGCATCTGTTCTGTCTCTGCTGTGCCCGAAGCTGGGAGGGCGTGTCACCACCAGCTTTGACTTGCCCAGTGTTATCGGGTCTAGGAGAACCCTGTCCAGTGCTTCCCAAGCGGTGGAGGGACTGGGGCGCCCCCTACTGCAGTGACCCCTTGTGGGGGGGGGGGCGGTCTGTCCCTTACCAGCTAACTTTCAGTATACTCCCATTCTGTGCTGTCTGAATTCCCACCCCACCCTGAGGTCTGGAGGTAACTGTACTTTCTGCCTGACAGCAAGAAGCTGCAGATGAGGTGATGGGTCAGGAGGAAGGCAGGAAGGCGGGGTGGGACCCATGGGCACAAGGGCAGTAGGGCCAAGCACACCAGACCATGTCATGTCATCAGAAGTCTGAGTCCTGGTCACCATCTGGTCCACAAGAGCACCTCACAATTATGAGATGGCCCTTTCAGGCTCAGAAACCTTGGTGGGGGGCTTTATAGCTTCTTGCCAAATGGAAATCTTTTATTTGTGATGGTGGCTGGTTATTAGGGATTGTGAGCTCATTGAAGGCAAAGCCCCCATTTTAAATTGTATGTTGGCACACACTCCACAAAGTGTCCTTTCTTTGTACCCTGAAGGTCCTTGGTGTATGCTTGTGGGTTAGAAGTGAAGTCATCATCGTTTGAAAGGCACTTAAGTTTCCTTTGCCATTGGGTCGTGTCTAGGAAAGGGGAGCTCAGCTCCAGTGAATGAGAGGTTCTTTGGCTGGGTGAACTGAGTAGGGGAAGCAACAGGACCCTTGGTGAAGTCATTCTCTACATTATATATTAACTTAGTGTGCCCGTTTTATGAGTTCCTTAGGGCTGCTGTAACAAAGTGCCAAAAACTGGATGGCTTAGAACAACAGAAATTCACCGTCTCAGTTCTGGAGGCCGGAAGTCCAAGATCAGGGTGTCAGCAGGGTTGGTTTCTTGTAAAGGAAGGGTTGGCTCCATGCCTCTCCTTTAGCTTCAATGGTTACTGACTATTGCTGATATCCTTTGTCTTGTTGAAGCATCACCCCATCTCTACCTTCATCTTTACATGGTGCTCCTGTGTATGTGTCTGTCTCCAAATTTTCCCTTTTTATGAAGACACTAGTCATATTGGATTAGGGCCTACCCTACTGTTTCCAGTATGTTCCCATCTTAACTAATTGTATCTGCAATGACCCTATTTCCAAATAAGGTCACATTCTGAGGTACTGGGGTTAGGACTTCAACATGAATTGGGGGGGGGATGGGGAGACACAGTTTAACCCATAAAACTAGATAATCTGAGGTTCTGCTGTCATTGCTGATTCACCGGTGAGTCAATACAAACTTGGGTTAGCTTACTCTCAGTTCTACTGGAAGCAGGATTCAGATCCAAGCTTCTGCTCCCAGGGTGGATGTCCTCTGCATATAGCCTTTAAATTTCATTGCCTGGGGTTCTGGGCTGGGAGTGACCACTGGTAGTGAAACCGCAAGCAATGAAAACCATGGTCTTGTTCCTGGCAGACTGGCCAGGTTGGCGCAGCTCAATGATGAGAAAGCACAGAGGCTCTAGAGTATCAGTGACTAAATCAGAAAGCCGGCCACCAGGCATGCGTTAGGTATTTGTATGTCAGGTCCCATTAGCAGGCAGTAAGGCTGGGCAAACGAATGCAAGGCCCTTTGTTCCTTGTCAGCCACTGCACTGTCACGTTGAGAGACACTGCTGCCACAAACTCAGTGGAAGAGTTACAAGGTTTTATAGTTACGATTACTGTGTGTAGATTCATCTACATACCCAGGAACGGTAAATGCAATAAAATAATTCGGTCATAACCCTGAGCAAGAAATATACTATTGGGGCTCTTTGTTTTCCACATAGTTTGCCTCTTGGATTGATCTGCCAGGAAGAGGGAAAAATATGAACCTTGAAGGCCAAGGGAGGGGAAAATTCCAAATAGAACCCAGGCTCCATGTACATTTACCCCACCCACCTGTGCACTCTTGCCCAAGGATTCCATTAATAGGGGAGGTTATGATCCCAAGAGGAACACTACTCTACTTAGTGTATTTTATCTGAAAATCTTGAGTAAGAAAGGGAATGTGACAGAATCGAAACCTTTGGGGACGCTGTGCATCGTTCAGTACCCACCAAATATTGTGAGGGAGTCCCCCATTCACTTACGCAAACCTGACCAAGGTACTTAGCTAATCAGAAGGTTACCTTCCCCCTGGATTCGGAAACCCTACTGGGTGATGCAACTCAAATCCCAGGTTCTTCCCATGCAGAAGAATCAATGCGGTTACCTGCTTTGGAGAAAGCTCCTCCAGAAGGTAGGAGAACTGACCGACTTGTTCCCTTCCCACCCTCCCTGGGTAGCTGGGCAGGCAGGGGAGCTATGCTTCTACCTTGCCGCGGATGTTCAGAGACCCCACATCTGAAGAACATCTGTCCTCCCTGTTCATCTGATCCCTTGGCATTGTTCCCATAAATTCACAGGTTCATAATAAAATTCGACTCACTGAATTCATATTTGCGTCTGACTTTTCATTTTAGTTTAAAAAGTAACAAGTAGCACCGCTGAGAGAGATGGTCAGTTGGCCTGACAAAGAGAAGTTGAGGTGGGAGGATGCTGAAAATGGCCCTCTGGATGTCAGGCATCACCTTGTGAAACTTCTGGGCCTCAGATAGATAGATCTGGTCATCTGATCTGACTTCTCTAGAGGAGAGAGGAAGTAACTGCTTCTTTACACCAGGGATGGGATGAACTCCTGGTAACACCATAGCTGTTTCACCCAACCTCTGCCATTTTCATATAGCCTCTGTCTTCTGACCTCTTGCCACGGCTGGGAAAAACAAAGATAAAGCCAGTGGCGGGAAGAAGGTCCCTTGCTATTCTTAAGTCAAATCATGGCACAAGTCTGTGCCTACCTTGGACTTGGAGATTGGTCCTGGTTGCTCTTCTCCTGTGAGACAGTTTCCCTTCTCCACCGAAAGCAGAGTTTTGATCAGGCACAAACACTTCTGCTTGCAGCGTAATGGAGGGAATTTGATGACATTTTTGTCAATTCCCCAGTTCCATCAAATAAACCCAGGTGCCTTTTCTATTAGTAACAAAAGTCGATACTGTTTTGTCTTAGCAGGAATGGTCAGTGCCTACCAGTGCTCCAATGCAAACAAGTCTACAGATCAGGTAACATGCATAAGAAGGCAGCTTAGCCGGCAAACGAGCATTGGGAGGAAGACTGGATGACCAGGCTCTCCTGCAGCCCTGCCCCACACCTAAGGCACCCAGCATCTGCAGGCTGGTTATTAGGGATCATAAGTTCATCAAGGGCAAAGCCCTGGGGTTCCATCGTACCTTTTGACCATCCCATACAGATTAGGAATTTTATCCTCCCTCTAAACCATAGCCAACAACGAGAGCACCATGATTAATGTGCGTGTAATCACCAAAGTACACTGCAGTATTATGAATTGCCCATAAGATGCAGAACTCTCTTAAGAGATGGAAGAGCAGATTCACACATTGATGAGAAGGGCCAGTCTTCACTCGCGTATCTTGGCCGTAGCTAAGGAGATCACAAGCAGATTGGTAACCCCCTCAAGACAAAGGGCTGTCTCCTCAGCACACAAATAAATGGCAGGGGATTGCCCTTTTCCCATCACCCACTAAAAAACGGTTTGGTACAAGTCATGTCTGTACTAGCATATTACGTACAGGTCTTGCTACATCTTGTCAAAATGTAAAGGGGCCAGGATGCCTGCCCTGAAAACGTTGCAGGTCAGAAAAGGTGCAGACTTCATAGTTGGGGTAAATCAATCCCACCCAAATCAAGCTGGATCACCTTTGAAAGTGTCTGTGTGCTCTGAGAAGAGATGGGGGCCTGCTTCCAACCCACTGACGGTAAATTCAGAGTGATTTTTAGATTTAAAAAAAAATAAATTTATTGGGCTTCCCTGGTGGCGCAGTGGTTGAGAGTCCCCCTGCCGATGCAGGGGACACGGGTTTGTGCCCCGGTCCGGGAGAATCCCACATGCTGCAAGAGCGGCTGGGCCTGTGAGCCATGGCCGCTGAGCCTGCGCGTCCGGAGCCTGTGCTCTGCAAAGGGAGAGGCCACAACAGTGAGAGGCCCGCGTACTGCAAAAAAAGAAAAAAATAAATTTATTTATTTTTTATTTTTTTTTGGCTGTGTTGGGTCTTCGTTGCTCCACGCGGGCTTTCTCTAGTTTCAGTGAGTGGGGGCTACTCTTCGTTGCGTTGCCCGGGCTTCTCATTGTGGTGGCTTCTCTTGTTGCAGAGCATGGGCTGTAGGTGTGCGGGCCTCAGTAGTTGTGGCTCACAGGCTCTAGAGCACAGGCTCAGTAGTTGTGGCGCACGGGCTTAGTTGCTCCACGGCATGTGGGATCTTCCCGGACCAGGGCTCGAACCCATGTCCCCTGCACTGACAGGCAGATTCTTAACCACTGCGCCACCAGGAAAGTCCTAGATATTTTTAAGTGTTTCTCTGAGTAAATATTTTGGAAAAGAAGATTTGGAGTGGAAAGGAGCATAAGCTCATATTGGAATCATATCAACACAGCATCTTCAGCAAACAATGACTCGTCAAGTTTGCAGGTAGGGGTGGGGTTGCTAAGAGTGGCTGGACCAAATTCATCTTGGTCTCCTTTTTTACAACTCATATTTTTCTAAAATGGCTTGGCTGATGTCCAGATGATATTCTGTGGTCATGATCTAAAAATTTCACTAGCAACTTACTTTTTTTTTTTTTTTTTTTTTTTTTTTTTTTTTGCGGTACGCGGGCCTCTCACTGTTGTGGCGTCTCCCGTTGCGGAGCACAGGCTCGACGCGCAGGCTCAGCAGCCATGGCTCACGGGCCCAGCCACTCCGCTGCATGTGGGATCTTCGCGGACCGGGGCACGAACCCGTGTCCCCTGCATCGGCAGGCGGACTCTCAACCACTGCGCCACGAGGGAAGCCCACTAGCAACTTTCTTTAACCATCTGCTCAAGAAGCCCAAAGTCTAACAGATGTGCATTCACCAAATTTATATAAGGAGAACCAGATGCACCAGCGAAGATGGCCACTGAGATGAGAGATCCAGAGGCCTCAGCATCCTTAAGGCTGTCTCCTGTACCTGTGGAGATTTTCATGTAGCTGCCTTTGGTGACAGCAGAGAGCTTTGGCTCAGGCACACTCTCTGTCCCTTGAGAAGGTGCTAGGCAGGTGGGCAGTCTTGGGGTTCGGAGAGGGTAAGCATAGACCCACCTTGTAGTTGGGAAGGAGAGGGTGGACAGATACCTGGTATATTCTCTCAATGTTTTCTCCACTGCTAATCACCCACCAAGAACTGAGACCTCATTGTGTTTACCTGTTTACATTGTCAGCTCAGTATCTGAATCAAAATGGGATATTGATAATGTGCGGTACAAGGTGCACCTTGTCAATTCTGCCCTCCCAAGAGAGACTGGACTCCTGTTGGAGCAGGAGCTTGGAAACCAGCTTTTCCAGGTTCTGAGAAGAGCCTGCTGCCGTCATAACGCCAATTCTCTGACACCAGCTGGTTGTCCACTGTGGACAGGGAGTGTTGCCTGCCATTCTAGTAAACAAGGATCAAGCCATCGGCCATGGCAGCCCTGCCCCTCCCTCCCCGACTTGTGTGCCCTGAGGGGAATACAGGATAGAGAAAAACGGGGACTTCCCTGGCAGTCCAGTGGTTAAGACTCCGCACATCCAACACAGGGGGTGTGGGTTCGATCCCTGGCTGGGGAGCTAGAATCCCACATGCCAAGGTTAGAGAAAAACAGGAAGAATTGTGTGCTTTGGATACTGGCCCTATATAGTTAAGATGCTTATCTAAGGACTAAATTCAATGAGCCCAGATTCTTGCATCTTCCCTTACAGAGAAAAGTGTTAAAATCATTAATTTGAGGTGTCTGCTTTTGTGATTAGCAGTAATAAATGCAGTCACTCTCCCACTAGGACGGACAATCTGAGAATATGGAACACATGATTTTTGGTTTTGTTACTCTCTTGGGTGAAGGTGAGATTTTTCTGAGCTGGGTTTTAAGTGGCAGAGGGAAGCAGATTCCTTTTTTGCAACTTTTCATGGTCACTTGGGAAAGAGAAGTCTGAGACAGAAGATTGTCTGAAGCCAGACAGCCTCTTTCTGCCTAAACCTGAGCTGATCTCCTTCCGCCTCGAGAAAGGGCCCTCCAGGGGATATCAGTGCTCTAGGCCATGTGCTCCACACCCCCTCCCCCACCCAGGTTTGGGTCACAAGATGTGGCTGAAGAAGACAGAACCACAACCCTGGCTGAGTTTCAGGCTCTGGATAGCAAAGGTGAAGTTGAAACTGAGCGGGACCCTGTGGGGCCCTCCTGGGCACAAAAGCCTTTCTGTGTCCCCCGTTTCTTATTTGTAGGAAATAGGCTTCATTCAGCCTCCTTGACCTTCCCTGAGTCAAAAGGGCAGAGTCAAACAGTTGCTAATCAAGGGGAGGGAGGAGAATGCGGAAATAAGGAAGGAGCTGTCAATAAACAATAGTGCAGTGTTGGGGCAGGGTCCTAGTTCCTCCTCAAGGAATATACATAACAATATCTTTGAGTTCTTCTGATGGAACTAAGGCTCCAACCCAGGTGGAAGATGGTAAGTTCATGCTGAGCACAAGATTCCTAGAATACTGCCCTGTTTCCTCAGCACCAGCCAATCAGAAGAAAGTCACACACCCTGCAGCCCTCACCCCAAATTTTGCCTATGAAAACATCCCCCCCCACCACCACCAGAAAAGAACAGAAAACAAAAAAAGACAAAACAACTTTTCCTCCTAAACCATTGAGGAGCTCAGGGGTTTTGAGCATAGGCTACCCATTCTCTTTGCTTGACCCTGCAATGAACGTTTCTCTGCTCCAAACTCTGATGTTTCAGTTTGTTCGGTGTCTGTGCATCAGGGACACAAATTGTGTTCAGTAACAAAGTCGTGATAAATCCAGGGAAGAAAAAAAAAAAAATCATTTTTAATGAAAAGGCCCTGGTCGGCTTTGAAATAGGTTAAGGGTGACATATAAAGGAAGGGGGCAAGGCACAACCATTAAAAGAACGACACAACCATTAAGAAGAACAGGAAACTGGTTAGAACTTACTAGGTCCAAGATGGCGGAAGATTCAAATTCCAGTAGACCTTGAGCCTCATTATATGCTCATTGTAATACATTAGCATCTAAATGACACAGGTGCCATGACAGTTCCGAGGCCGACCATAAAAGGCCGAAAAGTGGGCGGTGGCCCAGTTCCTGGAAATCTCTGCCCTTTCCCCAAAATAGTTGGAAT
The DNA here is from genome assembly GCF_008692025.1 of Phocoena sinus. NCBI lineage: Eukaryota > Metazoa > Chordata > Mammalia > Artiodactyla > Phocoenidae > Phocoena > Phocoena sinus. The sequence goes on along the minus strand of NC_045765.1, from coordinate 14,601,936 downwards.
AATCCTTCCACTCGTTAGCCTATGAAATTACCCAACTCATAAAAGCTAACCACTCCCACACCTCGGGGCCACTCTCACTTTCTAAGACCCTGACCTCATTTCCTGGGGTCACCTCTTTTGCCTTCTGAGATGGCCCATACTCTGTCTATGGAGTGTGTATCTCTCTAAATAAACCTACTTTAACTTTACTTCGGCTCCCTCCTGAATTCTTTCCTGTGTGAAGCCAAGGACTCTCACTTGGCGACCCATCCCAGGGACTCACTCGAGACCTGGGACATGACCATTTTCTTGTGTCCCAGTTTTCTTAGAACATGGGGAAGAGACTTCATGAGAAGAGGACTTCTTTTACCTGGAAACACCTAGGAGTTGCCTTCACTTCTCATCCCTCTCCTTTGCTCCCTTGGTGGCTGTGAGGGACTTATAAAAGTCCAGATGCCTTTGGCTTGGCAGCTGTGGGCAATAGATGACATTAACTCTTGGGTGCCACCTATCTATTCCTCAGAGGGACAGCTCTCTTTGGGACCCCATAGTATCACTTTGGGGACTGGTTTATTCCAACAAGGCTACAGCAGAAGCTCCATGGTGGGGTGGGATGGGAGGCAGGGGTGGTCCATTTCTGGGTATTGTGTATCCTAGTGCACTTTTGTCTTGATAATCAGATCAAACCTCCAACAGTCATGGAAACACTGAAATCTTGGAGGTACTCGGCTCTCCCAACTATAATCTCCTGCCCCTCCCTAACCTCTGTCTGTCTTTTTGTCTTGTCTGTCTGTTTTCCAGAAAGGCGTGTGAGTGCAACAGAGAGACCTAGGGAGGAGACCTGACTGGATTCTGGTCTCAACCATTCTGCACAGCCCTGAGCATTTTCCTGGGAGTCTTTTAACTGCTATGAGCCTCAGGAGTCTGCTCAGTGACAGTCCCCTCGACCTGCACGGGCAGAGGCGCAGCTGTGCCTACCAAGCTTGTAACCTGAGCTCACCCCTGCATCATCTGACCTAGAAAGGGAAAGGTACACACATAAGTTGTGCAAGATTTTATGTGAACCTCGACATGCCCCTCCCTTTGGTAGATGGTAACCCAAGAAGCAGGAAAAAAGGCTCAGGAATTTCCCTAGAACTGGAAGAAACTTGTGTATTTACCTCTTATGGCAACTGGAAGAGCTTGGAAGAGCTTTGCCCATGTTAACTCATTTAATCTTCACAATTATTTAGCAACATAGGCACAATCATTGCCCTCATTTTATGGATGAGGCATGGAGTGGTTAAGGAATTTGATTAGGGACACACAGCTCACCCAAGATTCCAATTCAGGCAGCCTGTATAGGTAGTCCGGGCTTTTCATAGTGTGCTGAGTTACTGCTCACTAAGGCATTAAGCAACAGATTCCACAAATGATTTTTAAATTACTGCTGTGGTAAAGGCTACAGACAAGGAATGCAGATAGAAGATACAGGGAGGTATTCCTTAGTCTATGAGGTCAGGGAAGGCTTCCATGAGAAGTAACTTTGAAAGTGAGATGTGGCAGATGAATAAAATGTAGCAAGAAAGCGGGCTTCCCTGGCGGCGCAGTGGTTGAGAGTCCGCCTGCCGATGCAGGGGACACGGGTTCGTGCCCCGGTCCGGGAAGATCCCACATGCCGCGGAGCGGCTGGGCCCGTGAGCCATGGCCGCTGAGCCTGCGCGTCCGGAGCCTGTGCTCCAAAACAGGAGAGGCCACAACAGTAAGAGGCCTGCGTACCGCAAAAAAAAAAAAAAGTAGCAGGAAAAAGAAAGGGGACAGGAATTTCCACATCTGGTAGGACAGAGGGGAATAGGCCAGAGTAGCACCAGACCTTGTACTTTACCTTGAGAGTCCATTTGGACAAGGATGTGACATATCTAATTTTGTGTTTTCTAAGATGTTCCTGCTGCAGTGGGGTGAAGGGGAAGGAGTACTGGGGCTACTGGAGAGGGGCAGCAGGTACAGGAGAGATAGTGAGGTATAGGGGAGGGGCAGTGCATTTCAGTGTAAGGCAGTACAGTACACAGGAAGGGCAGTGAGTTTTAGGGGTGCAGAGGAGTGGCAGTGAGCTTTAGGAGAGCAACAGTGAGGCAGTGGGGTGCAGAGGAGGGGCAGTGGGGTACATTGTAGGGGCAGTGAGTTTTAGGGTAGGGACAGTGAAATCAGGGGAAGCGGGCAGTGCTGGGGATTTGGGGGAGGTGAGTTTCAAAGCTGTTGAGCTAGGACAACTGAGATACCAATCAGGAGCTGCTAACAGCAACAGAGGTGCAGAGAAGTAGAGAGATCTGAGAAATATGTGGGAAGTAAGCAGGGGAGAACTTCCCAGTTTCTGACTTGAACAGAAGGGTGATATTTTGAGGAGGAAGGAATATTTCTGCATGAGTTCGGTGTGAGACGTGCTGAGTTTCAGGGTAGCCACAGGGAAGGGCAGCAGGATATGCACATCTGGAAATCAGGGAGAACTTCAGGCTGCAGGGGAAACACTTGTCACTGTAATTAAAGGTGTGAGAGTAAATGAGATGGCCATGGGAGAAAGCACATAAGGGCAAGAGACCAGGGATGGAGAGTCCCAGGAAACACCTATATTTAAAAGCTTCAATCCATACCATCAACCAAGAAAAATGCAGAAGGCTGAAAATTAGAAAAGAGTTTACTTGGAGTCTTAGAGATTGCAATTCACGAGATAGATGCAGGTAAAACCCAAAGAGTTTTCTGGAAAAGAAAGAGTGAGTGGCTTATAAAGGCAAAAGCCACAGAGCTGTTGAAGTTGTCTGGCAAGAATTAAGATTAACTCTGATACAAGAAAGAAAACATCTGATGGATTAGCTAAAGATGGTGGAGTAGGACATGTGCTCACCCCCTCTTATGAAAACACCAGAATCACAACTAATGGCTGAACAACAATCAAAAAAAACCCCAAAAAAATACACACAAAAAAAAAAACCCCACTGGAACCTACCAAAAAAGACACCCTAGATCCAAAGACAAAGGAGAAGCCACAATGAGATAGTAGGAGGGGCACAATCATGGTATAATCACATACCCGCCAGGTGGGTGACACACAGACTGGAAAACAAATATACAACAAAAATTTTCCCACTAGAGTGGAAGTTCTGAGCCCCATGTCAGGCTTCCCAGCATGGGGGTCTGGCAATGGGAGGAGGAATCCCCAGAGAATCTGGCTTTGAAGGCCAGTGGGATTCATTTGCAGGACTTCCATAGGACTGGGGGAGATAAAAACTCAACTCTTGGGGGGCACACACAAAATATTGTGAGCACTAGAACCCAGGGAAAGAAAATCAGTGACCCCACAAGTGACTGGCCAGACCTACCTGCTAGTATTAGAGGGTCTCCTGCAGAGGTGGGGGTGGGAGCTGTGGCTCACTGCAGGGACAAAGACACTGGGAACAGCAATTCTGGGAAGTATTCATCGGTGTGAGCCTTCCTGGAGACTGCCGTTAGCCCCACAAAGTAGCCTGTAGGCTCCAGAGCTATGTAGCCTTAGGTCAAACAACCAACAGGGAGGGAACACAGCCCCACCCATCATCAGAGAATTAGATGAATGCTTTACTGAGCATGGCCTTGCCCACCAGAGGGACAAGACCCAACTCTACCCACAACTAGTCCCTCCCATCAGGAAGCTTGCACAAATTTCTTAGATAGCCACATCCACCAAAGGGTGGACTGCAGAAGTAAGAACTACAATCCTGCAGTCTGTGGAATGAAAACCACAATCACAGAAAGTTAGACAAAATGAAACAGCAGAAGGTTATGTCCCAGATGAAGGAACAAGATAAAACCCCAGAAAAGCAACTAAGTGAAGTGAAGATTATAGGCAACTTTCTGGAAAAAGAATTCAGAATACTGATAATGAAGATGACCCAGGATCTCAGAAAAAGAATGGAGGCAAGGACTGAGAAGATGCAAAAAATGTTTAACAAAGACCTAGAAGAACTAAAGAGCAAAGAGAGATGAACAGTACAATAAATGAAATGAAAAATACACTAGAAGGAATCAATAGCAGAATAACAGAGGCAGAAAAATGGATAAGTGACCTGGAAGACAGAATGGTGGAAAACACTGCCATTGAACAGAATAAAGACAAAAGAATGAAAAGAAATGAAGACAATCTAAGAGACCTCTGGGACAACATGAAATGCACCAACATTCACATAATAGGGGTCCCAGAAGAGAAAGGACCTGAGAAAATATTTGAATAAATAATAGCTGAAAACTTCCCTAATGTGGGAAAGGAGACAGTCACCCAGAGAGTCCCAGGCATGATGAAGCCAAGAAGGAACACACTGAGACACATAGTAATCAAATTGACAAAAATTAAAGACAAAATATTTTAAAAGCAACAAAGGAAAAATGACAAATAACATACAAGGGAACTCCCATAAGGTTATCAGCTGATTGTTCAGCAGACACTCTGCAGGCTAGAAGGGAGTGGCAGGATATATCTAAAGTGATGAAAGGGAAGAACCTACAACCAAGGTTACTCTAAGCAGCAAGGATCTCATTCAGATTTGACAAAGAAATCAAAAGCTTTACAGACAAGCAAAAACTAAGAGGATTCAGCACCACCAAACCAGCTCTACAACAAATGCTAAAGGAACTTCTCTAAGTGGGAAACACAAGAGAAGAAAAGGACCTACAAAAACAAACCCAAAACAATTAAGAAAATGGTCATAGGAACATACATATCGATAATTACCTTAAACATGAATGGATTAAATGCTCCAACCAAAAGACACAGGCTTGCTGAATGGACACAAAAACAAGACCCTTATATATGTTGTCTACAAGAGACCCACTTCAGACCTAGGGACACATACACACTGAAAGTGAGGGGATGGAAAAAGATATTCCATGCAAATGGAAACCAAAAGGAAGCTGGAGTAGCAATACACATATCATATAATATAGACTTTAAAATAAAGAATGTTACAAGAGACAAGGAAGGACACTACATAGTGATCAAAAGATCAATCCAAGAAGAAGATATAACAATTATAAATATATATGCACCCAATATAGGAGCACCTCAATACATAAGGCAACTGCTAACAGCTGTAAAAGAGGAAATTGACAGTAACACAATAATAGTGGGGGACTTTAACACCTCACTTTCACCAATGGACAGATCATCCAAAATGAAAATAAATAAGGAAACAGAAGCTTTAAATGGCACAATAGGCCAGGTAGGTTTAACTGATATTTATAGGACATTCCATCCAAAAACAGCAGATTACACTTTCTCCTCAAGTGCGCACAGAACATTCTCCTGGATAGATCACATCTTGGGTCACAAATCAAGCCCAGTAAATTTAAGAAAATTGAAATCATATCAAGTATCTTTTCTGACCACAACGCTATGAGATTAGAAATGAATTACAGGGGAAAAACGTAAAAAACACAAACACATGGAGGCTAAACTCTACGTTACTAAATAACCAAGAGATCACTGAAGAAATCAAAGAGGAATCAAAAAATACGTAGAGAAAAATGACAATGAAAACACGACAATCCAAAACACATGGGATGCAGCAAAAGCAGTTCTAAGAGGGAAGTTTATAGCTATACAAGCGTATCTCAAGAAACAAGAAAAATCTCAAATAAGCAATCTAACCTTACACCTAAAGGAACTAGAGAAAGAAGAACAAACAAAACCGAAATTTAGCAGAAGGAAAGAAATCATAAAGGTCAGAGCAGAAATAAATGAAATAGAAACAAAGAAAACAATAGCAAAGATCAATAAAACTAAAAGCTGGTTCTTTGAGAAGATAAACAAAATTGATAAACCATTAGCTAGACTCATCAAGAAAAAGAGGGAGAGGACTCAAATCACTAAAATGAGAAATGAAAAAGGAGAAGTTACAACAAACATTGCAGAAATACAAAGCATCCTAAGAGACTACTACAAGAAACTCTATGCCAATAAAATGGACAACTGGGAAGAAATGGACAAATTCTTAGAAAGGTATAAACTTTCATGACTGAACCAGGAAGAAATAGAAAATATGAACAGACCAATCACAAATAATGGAATTGAAACTGTGATTAAAAATCTTCCAACAAATAAAAATCCAGGACCAGATGACTTCACAGGTGAATTCTATCAAACATTTAGAGAAGAGCTAACACCCATCCTTCTCGAACTCTTCTAAAAAATTGCAGAGGAAGGAACACTCCCAAACTCATTCTATGAGGCCACCATCACCCTGATACCAAAACCAGACAAAGATACTACAAAAGAGAAAATTACAGACCAATGTCACTGATGAATATAGATGGAAAAATCCTCAGCAAAATACTAGCAAACAGAATCCAACAGCACATTAAAAGGATCATACACCATGATAAAGTGGGATTTATCCCAGGGATGCAAGGATTCTTCAGTATACGCAAATCAATCAGTGATACACTATATTAACAAACTGAAGAATAAAAACCATATGATCATCTCAATAGATGCAGAAAAAGCTTTTGACAAAATTCAACATCCATTTATGATAAAAACTCTCCAGAAAGTGGGCATAGAGGGAACCTACCTCAACATAATAAAGGCTATATATGACAAACCCACAGCAAACATCATTCTTAATGATGGAAAACTGAAAGCATTTCCTCTAAGATCAGGAACAAGACTAGGTTGTCCACTCTCACCACTATTATTCAACATAGTTTTGGAAGTCCTAGCCACGGCAGTCAGAGAAGAAAAAGAAAGAAAAGGAATCCAATTTGGAAAAGCAGAAGTAAAACTGTCACTGTTTGCAGATGACATGATACTACACATAGAGAATCCTAAAGATGCCACCAGAAAACTACTAGAGCTACTCAGTGAATTTAGTAAAGTTTCAAGATACAAAATTAATGCACAGAAATGTCTTGCATTCCTATACACTGATGATGAAAAATCTGAAAGAGAAATTAAGGAAACACTCCCATTATACCATTGCAACAAAAAGAATAAAATACCTAGGAATAAACCTACCTAGGGAGGCAAAAGACCTGTATGCAGAACACTATAAGACACTGATGAAAGAAATTAAAGATGACACAAACAGATGGAGAGATATACCATGTTCTTGGATTGGAGGAATCAATATTGTGAAAATGACTGTACTACCCAAAGCAATCTACAGATTCAATGCAATCCCTATCAAATTACCAATGGCATTTTTTACAGAACTAGAACAAAAACTCTTAAAATTTGTATGGAGACGCAAAAGACCCAGAATAGCCAAAGCAGTCTTGAGGGGAAAAAAACGGAGTTGGAGGAATCAGACTCCCTGACTTCAGACTCTACTACAAAGCTACAGTAATCAAGACAATATGGTACTGGCACAGAAACAGAAACATAGATCAATGGAACAAAATAGAAAGCCCAGAGGTAAACCCATGCACCTATGGTCAACTAATCTATGACAAAGGAGGCAAGGATATACAATGGAGAAAATACAGTCTCTTCAATAAGTGGTGCTGGGAAAACTGGACAGCTACATGTAAAAGAATAAAATTAGAACACTCCCTAACACCATACACAAAAATAAACTCAAGATAGATTAGACACCTACATGTAAGACCGAACACTATAAAACTCTTAGGGGAAACATAGGAAGAACACCCTTTGACATAAACCACAGCAAGATCTTTTTTGATCCACCTCATAGAGTAATGGAAATAAAAAGAAAAATAAACAAATGGGACCTAATGACACTTAAAAGCTTTTGCACAGCAAAGGAAACCATAAACAAAATGAAAAGACAACCCTAAGAATGGGAGAAAATATTTACAAATGAATCAATGGAAAAAGGATTAATCTCCAAAATATATAAACAGCTCATACAGCTCAATATTAAAAAAACAAACAACCTAATCCAAAAATGGGCAGAAGACCTAAATAGATATTTCTCCAAAGAAGACATACAGATGGCCAAGAAACACATGAAAAGCTGCTCAGCATCACTAATTATTAGAGAAATGCAAATCAGAACTACAATGGGGTATCACCTCACACCAGTTAGAATGGGCTTCATCAGAAAATCTACAAATAACAAATGCTGGAGAGGGTGTGGAGAAAAGGGAACCCTCTTGCACTGTTGGTGGGAATATAAACTGGTACAGCCACTATGGAGAACAATATGGAGGTTCCTTAAAAAACTAAAAATAGAATTACCATATGATCCAGCAATCCCACTACTGGGCATATACCCAGAGAAAACCACAATTCAAAAAGACACATGCACCCCAATGTTCATTGCAGCACTATTTACAATAGCCAGGTCATGGAAGCAACCTAAATGCCCATCGACAGGCAAATGGATAAAGAAGATGTTGTACATATATACAATGGAATATTACTCAGCCATAAAAAGGAACGAAATTGGGTCATTTGTTTAGATGTGGATAGATCTAGACTGTCATACAGAGTGAAGTAAGTCAGAAAGAGAAAAACAAATATTGTACATTAACGCATGTATTTGGAACCTAGAAAAATGGTACAGATGAACCGGTTTTCAGGGCAGAAATTGAAACATAGATGTAGAGAACATACGTATGCACACCAAGAGGGGAAAGCCGCAGGGGGTTGAGGGTGGGGGGGTGTTGAATTGGGCAATTGGGATTGACATGTATACACTGATGTATATAAAATTGATGACTAATAAGAACCTGCTGTATAAAAAAATAAATAAAATTAAATTAAAAAAAAGATTGTGCAAAGTCTTTGGGGGAAGAAGTAATAAAGTTTTAAAAAATTAATGGAAATTTACAACTAATATAATTTGACAATCCCCAAATAATTTTACAGGTTATTTTTCTGAATAAATTCATTGAGAGTTATTACAAATTCTCTGTTATATTTGTTATATTAACCTTTGTAATGTGGTTGGCAAATACAATTGAGTCAATTGTACACACCAATTATATCTATAGGCTTTTAATTTTTTGCTTTCCATTCATTTTTGCATCTCAGACTAGACTTTTGGAACCTTTGTCTTTTTCTTCAATTAAATTATTGGAAAGTATTTTATTAAACATTGATTATAGATAAATGCTCTCTCTTGATCTAAAGTGTCTAACTTTTCTTGTTTTTTTTTGTTTTTGTTTTTTTGGCCATGTCATGTAGCATGGGGAACTGCAGCATGCAGGATCTTATTTCCCTGAACAGGGGTGGAGCCTATGCCCCCTGCAGTGGAAATGCAGTCTTAAACACTGGACCTCCAGGGAAGTCCCTTTTGTTGATTTCTTAAAGTCAAAAAGTATAGTTGATTCTCATTATTTGTGGGAGTTATGTTCTACAATATTACTTAAAACACTGAATTAGCAGATACTGATTCATTGTTCCTAGAAGAAATGCAAGGTTAGCTTAGTGTGGCCCTGGGGTCACAACATTTTTATCAATTGATTAATACATAACCTTGTTTTATGTGTATTTCTGTTTAAAGACAATTTATTGTCTTTAATATGTTTATTTTTTGTATTTATTTTATTTATTATTTAATATTTATTATTAATTAACATCGAACTGTTGGCCAACAGCGCTGTAACTCATGCCTCAAGGTGAGTGTCACGTATAATGTTTTTGGTAAGGCACATTACAGACTTCCATGCTTAGTCACACTAGACAGCACATCAGCACTACACTTGGGGGTGATCTGAAACAGGAAAATCACCAAAATGCAAAATTGTGGCTCTAAATATGAGCCACATATTTAGTGGCTTGTATACAGTAAACAAGGTCAGAAATGACCTTGTTTACTGTATAAAAGCTGAAACAAGAAGACGGAGCATTGCCTTGTTGACTTTTGTGGGGAATGTGCATATCAGATGGCTCAAGTTTTTTGATTTTGTATGCACATTTCTGAATCATTATGGAAATACTGTGAATATTGTTTTGGGGGTTATAAATAAGTTTTAATAAGTAAAATTATAAATATGAATACACAGTTAAAGAGGTTTGCTATATATAGTTTTTTTTTTGTGGTACGCGGGCCTCTCACTGTTGTGGCCTCTCCCGTTGTGGAGCACAGGCTCTGGACGCGCAGGCTCAGTGGCCATGGCTCACGGGCCTAACTGCTCCGCGGCATGTGGGATCCTCCTGTACCGGGGCACGAACCCGTATCCCCTGCATCGGCAGGCGGACTCTCAACCACTGCGCCACCAGGGAAGCCCTATATATAGTTTTATGTTTAAAATTTCTTACAGTTTTAAGACAATATTTTCTTTTCTCTTGGCTTCCATTAGAGATTTTGTAAATTGTGCTGAAACTCACAATATTTTTTTAGGTAGCTTGCTTTCCTCTGTTTTGACTAAATTCATTTTTTCTCTAAACATTGGTGTTCCTATTAACTATGCTGTGTCTGTTTATGAATACCCAACTTTAAAAATCATGCTTACGTCTTGGTAGGTTGTATGATTCTAGGAATTTGTCCATTTCTTCTAGGTTGCCCCGTTGTTGGTGTGTAATTGTTTATAGTAGTTTCTTGAAAGAAACTACTTTCAAAGAAATACAAAGGAACTACTTTCAAAGAAATACAAAGGATCGTTTGTATTTCTTTGGTATCAGTTGGAATGTCTCCTCTCTCATTTCTGATTTCATTTGAGTCTTCTCTCTCTCTCTTTTTTTCTTCTTGGTACGTCTAGCTAAAGTTCTGATACTTTCTTTTCAAAAAAAACCAACTCATAATTAGATTGATATTTTCTATTGCTTTCTCCCCTCTTTTCATTTATTTCTGCTTTGATCTTTGTTATCTCTTTCCTTCAGCTAACTTTGGTCTTACTTTTTCTAGTTCCTTGAAGTGTAAAGTTAAGTTATTTGAGATCATTCTTTTTTCTTAAGGAAGATCTTTATCACTATGAACTTTCCTCTTAGAATTGCTTTTGCTGCACCCCATATATTTTGGTATATTGTGCTTCCTTTGTGTTTTTCCAAGATATTAAAAATTTTTTCCATTTGAATTCTTCTTTGACTCATACGTTGTTCAATATTGTGTTGTTTAATTTCCATATATTTGTAGATTTTTCCATCTTTCCTCTTGTTTTTGATGTCTAGCTTCATATTATTGTGGTCAGAAAAGATTGTTGGTATGATTTCAATTTTCTTAAATTTGCTGAGTCTTGTTTTATGCCCTATCACACGATCTATCCCGGAGAATATTCCATGTGGACTTGATAAGAATGTATATTCTGTTGATGCTGGATGGAATAGTCTATATACGTCTGTTGATCCTATTTGGTCTAAAGGAGGTTTCAATTCCAATGTTTCCTTGTTGATTTTCTGTCTCATGATCTATCCGTTGTTGATAGTGAGGTATTGAAGGCCCCTGCTATTACTGTATTGTTGTCCATTTCTCCCTTCAGATAGGGTGTGTATATATTCATAACTCTTGTATCTTTTTGACGTATTGACCCATTTATCATTATATAATGACCTTCTTTGTCTCTTGTCACCATTTTTGGTTGCCACTTTTTTGGAATATTATCTTCCATCCCTTTTTTGGGAAATATTATCAACCATTTCCCCAGCTGAAATAGGTCTCTTCTAGGCAATACATACTTGGGTCTTGTTTTTCTTATCCATCCAGCCACTCTGTGCCTTTGGATTGAATTAAATCCATTTTCATTTAGAGTAATTATTGATATGTAAGGACCTACCACTGCCATCTTATTGGTTACCTTCTCCTTTGTTTTGTATCTCCAGTGGGGTTTTTATCCCCCTGTGTTTCTGACTACCTTTATAAATTGGTGGTTTTCTATGGTGGTACACTCTATCTCCTCTTTTTTTTTTTTTTTTCATCTCCTCTTCTTTATGTCTAGTGAATCTACTCTAGAATTTTGTTTTGTGGTTACCATAAGGCTTACATAAAACATCTCATACATAAAACTGCCCATTTTATGCTGATAGCAACATATATTTGTTTATCTAATAAAGGTTCCACCCTTTTACTGCTCCCCTTATTTATTTTTGATGTAAAAATTTACCTCTTTTTCTACTGTGTATTCATTAACAAATTGTAGTATTCATAGTTATTTATAATGATCTTATCCTTTAACATTTATACTATAAGTAGGTGGTTGACATGCCCATTCTAATAGAGAGTTATAGTTTTCTAATTATGACTGTCTATTTTCACCATTACCAGAGTGTTGTGTACTCTCATATGTCTTTATGTTGCTGATTGATGTCTTTTCACTTCAGCTTAAAGAACTCCTTTTAACATTTCTTTCAAGGCAGATCTAGTGGTGGTGAACTAGCTCAACTTTTGTTTATATGGGAAGCCTTTATTTCTTTTTCATATCTGAAGGATAACTTTGCTGGATAAAATATTCTTGACAGGAAATTTTTATCTTTTAACACTCTGAATATGTCATTTCACTCTCTCCTGGCTTGTGGGATTTCTGCTGAGAAATCCGCTGATAGCCTAATGGGAATTCCTTTGTCAGTTACTTTCTTTTCTTCTTTCAATGCCTTTAAGATTCTTTTTCTTTTTTTTAACCTTTGGATCCCTTTCATCAATTCCCTCCCGCATCCTACTCCCCTACTCTAGCTTATGGCAATTACCTATCTGTTTTCTGTATCTATGAGTTTTTTTTTTTAAGACTCCACATATAAGAGAAATCATATGGTTTTGTCTTTCTCTGTTTGACTTATTTCACTTAGCATAATGTCCTTGAGGTCTATCCATTGTTGCCACAAATGACAAGATTTCATCTTTTTAAATGGCTGAATAATATCTATATTTATGTCTATATGTCTGTGTATCACATTTTCCTTATCCATTCATCTGTCAAGTGGAAATTTAGGTTTTCAAGGTTTGACTATTGTAAATGATGCTGCAATGAACATGGGGGTGCATATATTTTTTGAGCTAGAGTTTTTGTTTTGTTTGGATAAATACCCAGAACTAGAATTTCTGGGTAAAGATCCTTTCTTAATCATTGATTTTTGATAGTTTTATTATAATATGTCTTGGAGAAGGTCTTTTTGCTTTGAGATAATAAGGTGTTCTATTAGCTTCATGGGCTTGGATATCCAAGTCCTTCCCCACGTTTGGGAAGTTCTCAGCTATTATTTCTTTAGTTATTTTTTATTTTTTATTTTTTTTGGTGGTACGTGGGCCTCTCACTGCTGTGGCCTCTCTCGTTGTGGAGCACAGGCTCCAGACGCGCAGGCTCAGCGACCATGGCTCAGGGGCCCAGCCACTCCACGGCATGTGGGATCTTCCCAGACCGGGGCACGAGCCCATGTCCCCTGCATTGGCAGGTGGACTCTCAACCACTGCGCCACCAGGGAAGCCCTATTATTTCTTTAAATAAACTTTCTGTCTCTTTCTACTTCTCTTCTGGTACACCAATTATTCTTATATCTGCTCTTCTGATTAAATCCAATAGCTGTCACAGAATTTCTTTACTTTTTAAAAATCTGAGTTTTCTCTCCTCTTATAATTGAATTATTTCTATATTCCTATCCTCCAACTCACTTATTTTTTGTTTGATCTGGTCTGCCCTGTTAGCAATATTCTCTATTTCAATCTTTATCTCATCATTGAATTCTTCAGCTTCGGAATTTCTGTTTGGTTCTTTTTTTCTTCTTCTTAATAGTTTCAATACCTTTAGTAAAACTCTCCTTCATTAAGTTTATTAATTTTATTCCTGAGTTTACTAAAATGTCTTTCTGAGTTTTCTTGTAGCTCACTGAATTTCTTCATAATGGCTATTTTGAATTCTTTACCAGTTAGATCAAAATATTTCATGCCTTGAGTTTGGTTGCTGGAGAATGATCATTTTCCTTTTGTGATACCATGCTTCCTTGATTTTTAAAATTCTTTTTGAAGGTATGGCCTTCTGCTTTCACAAGTGAAGTAGTAGACAACTCCTTAAGATTTTTTAATGTCTTCTTTAGTTCTTACAATTCAACAGATTGGCTATTAGAAACTTTTCTTTTCTATTCCAGGTGGTGGCGCTATATGTACAAGTTTGTTGTTCCTTTTTCCAGAGCGGGCTCTTGTGGATGCCCTTGAGCGCACACACAGAGCCAGCAGCAGAGTGTGGGGAGGTGTGGGCTTAGAACCTGAAGCTTTGTGGGTGCACATGGACTGGTGGGGGGATCGTTGAGTGGGGCACATCTAGAAGTGCATGGGCAGACCTCCTGTTGAAGTCCCAAAGCAGACAGGAGGGAATGCATCTGAAGGAAATGTGTTCCTTCAATATCCTTTGCTATTTTTATCTGCTTTCCTTCTTTTTCTCTCACTCCCCTCAGCCACGGAATTTTTTCCTCAGAAATATGGGAGCTGCTGCAGAAAAATAGGTCCTTCTACCTGCAACTCACACAACTGTGGCAGCTCACCAATTTTGCTTTCTTGCTCTGTAGGAGAGGCTGCTGCTTCCCACCACCTCTGCTGGAGAAGCTGCTGCTAAAGGCTCAGCCCCTTGCAGTGTCACCCTGGGTGACACTTGGCAAGTGTCCACCCTCTCCTCTGCCTCCAAACTTATCTCTATTCTGCTCTGATGGCATGCCAGATTCTCCTCTCAGGCAGGCTGGACCTCCACAACTTCTCTATTGCCTATAGGTATTCACCCAATTTTGCACTCTCTAGCTTCCCTTTTATTCTGATTGCAGCAAGTGGGAGTGGGGCAGGCTCACCAACTCCCTTGGTTCTGCAGCTCCCACCAAGGTCCTATCCTCCCACTTTAGGTTGCACAGGGGGGATAGAAATCTTCCAGGTGCCCTGGTGTAATGTGTAGAGGCATTTATGTTTGGTTATGGATCTTCACTTAGTTGTTAATCAAAGGGGAGAGAGAAGAGGAATGACACACACCAACACGATGCTGAAGTCACCTGAGAATATTGTTTGGGATTGTATTTTTGGGGTCACTTATTAGTTTACAAACTTTGATGTTCTAATCTCTCCCTAGGTTTACGAAGTTTTCCACCATTATTTCTTTTAATTATTAATCTCCCTCTCTGCTCCTTCTGGGATTCCACGGATGCCTAGATTAGTTGTACTAATGATGTCCCATAAGTCCTATAGACTTTTTTCATTTATTTTCATTTTTCTTTTTGCTTCTCTGACTGGATAATTTCAAAAGCATCAGCTGACTTATTCTTCCTTCTGCTTTGTCCTGTCTGATGTTGAATCACTCTATTAAATTCTCCAAGCCAGTCATTGTATTCTTCAGCTCCAAAATTTCTTTTTAGTGCTTTTTAATGTTTTCTATCTCATTATTGAGCTTCTCATTTTGCTTTTGTATTGTTTTCCTGACTTTGTTAACTTGTGCATCTGTGTTTTCTTGTAGCTTTCTGAACATTTTTAGAAAAATTATTTTTATTACTTTGTTGGGCTATTTATGTATCTCCATTTCTTTGGGTCAGTTATTGTAAGTTTACTGTGTTCCTTTCATGGTGTCATTTTCTCTGACTTTTAAACTTCTTGTCACCTTGTATAGTTACCTACGTATTTGACAAAGCAGTCACCTCTGACTTTATGGACTGATTTCTGAGATGAAAAACCTTTACCTGCATGTTGGAACATGCTGGAGCATCTGGTGACCCTAGGTTTAGTGGTGCACATCACCAAGTGTAGTTTGGTGTGTTGTGGCTCTGAGTCTGGGATGTGTGTAATATTTTGTTGGGTCAGGCTGCTGTGATCCACAGCATCAACAACTCTGTGGTCCTTGGCAAGCACTGCCAGGGGTCTGCAGTGGCTGCAAGGGTGTTTGTGATCCTCAGCTTTGCTCCCAGTCTAGTGGCTAGGACCAGGGTAGGCAGTGGTTGTCAGAATAGTGGTGTGCACATATTTGTGGATGCCAGCTCTAAGTGCCTGTGAGTAGCAGTGGCCGACTTCTAATGTACACATAGTTGTGGGCAGTGGCCAATAACAAGGGCCTGGTCCAACTGTGGGCACACTGGCAGCTGTGGGGGCCCTAGCTATCAGCGTGCATTCCTGTGACTGCAAGTTCTTGCCATGTGTGCATGGCAGTGGGTGTCAGTGACTGAAGTTGAGCCTGATCGTGCAGATATACAGCTGAAGATGCTAGATGGAGGTGAGCCCAGTGGTGCAGGCCAGTGACAGGAGACAGAGCCAGATCTAGGCCTACCAGCAGCTGTTGGGTGTAGGTGTGGGAGAGGGAGTGGGAAGAGACTCAGTGACTGGTATTTGTGGGGTGAAAGCCAGTTAAATCTGAAGGTAGGCCACAGCAGCTCTGCTGGCCATTGGTTTCTTCAGTGGCAAAAGTTGATGGGTTTCTCTGCAGAGCAAGTCCCTAGGAATTGTGGTTACTCTTGTTGCATGGCTGTCATTGGTATCCCCTGATATTCATTCTTGTTTCTAGCCATCCTTATACATCTCAACTTTGTCACTGTGTGGGTGGGAGGTAACCTAAGTGACACCTAATGTGGTGCCAGCTTGGGAAGCTGGTTGCTTCCTCCACTCTTCCCTTGTCAGTGAAAGAAACTCTTTCCAGGTGGGGAGTTTTCTCTTGGCAATGAGCAGTGCCAGTCTGGGGTTGGGATGATGCAGGCAAAATAAAACTGTTCTTCTTTCTATTTTTATACAGTTATTCCCAGGGGTTTTTTTGTTTCACTGTGTTGCTGAACTTTCTTAAGTGGAGTCCTGAGCTCTCCCAGAGCTGTTTTGTTTATGGATAGCTGTCTAACTGCTGACCTTTGTGGAGAGATAGAGGTTGGGGTTTCCTACTTTATCATCTTGGTGACATCACTTCTACACTAGGGCTGTTTCTGAGTGGAACTGGTGACTTGTGCTTTTTAGATAGTTCTGGATATTAGTCCAGGGCCCCAGCTCTAAGGCTGATTGAATCCAGGCATTGCCTTGTCTAGTATCCTCCTGAAACAGTCTGTCTCTTGCCACTCTTCTAACCAGTAACACTAAAGTCACAGATGTAATGTTTTCAAAGAACTTATCTTCTAAAGAACTATATCAGCCAAGCTTGTGCTTTGAGATTTTTTTTTTACAGGTATAATAGAAACCAGCTTAGCTGAACTGACTTTTTAAGGGAACGTTATGTGTCACACACCTAAGACACTCACCCTACAGGTAGTCAGGGAATGTCACCAGCAAAGAATCCATCCTCATAATTTTAGCAAAAAGACTCCTGTGGTCATCAAGGTCTGCCCTATTCTGGTCAGGAGCACACGATTGATCTGGTCACTGTTGAGAAAACAACGAGGTCGTTGATTGGTCAAAACAAGTCACATACTTCTTTACCTTCTTCTGTTTGGGCAACAGAGAAATGTGTTGCCTATAAGAAGAGTGCTCATTTTAACAGAACTAAGAAGCAACTTTGTTAGATAGGCGAACATTTTAGAAATTCAGTTTTCCTACAGTGTGTGATATTCCCTGATAATATTTGTTACCATTGTCCAAACGTGTCATGTAGCAGTATCCTCTTTATAAAAATAATTTTGCTGAACAGGGCATTGTAAGGTAAGCAAGTT
Source organism: Phocoena sinus (assembly GCF_008692025.1). Lineage (NCBI taxonomy): Eukaryota > Metazoa > Chordata > Mammalia > Artiodactyla > Phocoenidae > Phocoena > Phocoena sinus. The sequence continues at coordinate 14,584,475 of NC_045765.1, read as the reverse complement.
TATCTTCATTTCCTTTAACTGTACAATTCTTCTCTTATATTCATTGATACTTCTGTCTCCATGGGGTACCCTGAAAAGGCCTTCCATCACCATCAACCTCTTTTCCAAAGGCTTGAAAAGATGAAAAGTTAAGATGGCTATTAAGCATCAATGGGTGGGAGATTATGTAAATTCATTTAAAAATCTTTTAAAAATTCAAGATTTTATGCTAACCAATTCTTAAACACATGTGTGTTTCTGGTTAGGTTAAATAAAATTTTTTTTCCTTGCATACAACCTTTTTGGATAAAAGATCTGAATAAAAATAAACAATGCCTTAGAAAATGTAAAGTTTTAATTACTAAGACATACCAGACATCATTGACTATGAGACAGCACAGGAAGGCTTGAGCTCCTGCACTTTCTACCCAAAACATCTCTGGATATCACCCACACTCATGAGAAGGATACACTGATGTCATAGACAAACAATATCATTTGAATCTAACTGCCTTGATCAGGCCCTGAGAAACTAAGGACTAAACTAATTTATTCAGGCTGCACTGGCCACCCCAGGGTAGAACTCCCTAGGATAGGAGACCACACTGGGAGCCTTGTTAACCTGATTGACTAATACATGCCTTTTTTTTTTTTTTTTTTTTTTTTTTTTTGCGGTAGGCGGGCCTCTCACTGCCGTGGCCTCTCCCGCCGCGGACGCACAGGCTCCGGACGCACAGGCTCAGCGGCCATGGCTCACGGGCCCAGCCTCCCCGCGGCACGTGGGATCCTCCCAGACCGGGGCACGAACCTGCGTCCCCTGCATCGGCAGGCGGACTCTGAACCGCTGCGCAACCAGGGAAGCCCTACATGCCTTTTTGAGGTGCCCTAACATTGTTAACTCTTTGTTTCCAGGGGTACTGCATGTACCTCCTGAGAATGCCCTTCTTGTGTGGAAACCCTGTTTATCATGACACTGCCTCTGCCCTGTCTCTTCTCTGGGGCTGGATATGGCTCCAGAGATCCAAGTTCCTGATGCACCTCTCTCTTAGTGACTTGGATGCCAAAATGCCTTGCCACTGTGCTGCACATTGCCCCCAGTGTTCTAAGTTACAACTTCGACCCACTATCACAGAAGCCACACTATTGCTTCTCTATGCCCTGCCCCCAGGGTCCTGAGTTGGGTCTTTAAGCCACCATCACTGTGCTATGATGTTGTTGCTCTGTGTCTTACACCCTGGGGCCTGATTCAGGACTCTGACCTGCCATCCCCAGGGCATGCTTCCATCGCACCCCACAGCTGGGTCCAGGCCTTTGCTATGCCTTTTAATCCCTGGTCCCATGCTGCTTCATCCTGCTTCCCTCCAAGGACCGAGTCACTACTACGAGCTCCAGTAACTCAGACTCTCATTCCATAGTGACTTTCACACGTCTACATTTCACACACCACCACCACTGCCACAGCAAGTGGTCCTGTGCCGCACGCCCCAGGTGTCACTATAGTTCTGCAAAACCTTGAGTCCACGACATGAATCTGCCGATGCTCTGAGTACCTGTGTCCCAGACCTGGCACTAAGAGGAATTTACTCAGCTAGAACTTTCCCAATGGGCAAAAAGGAGAACAAGAGGACTCCAGCAGCTTTTTGCACTGACAACCTCAATAGATTTAGCCTCCACTGTCACCACGCACACCTGCAGTATTCCCTTAGTCTTGGTCACCATGGAACCCTAGAGTCTTTCCCAAAGTTGACCTCAGCTGATGGAGATTCATGGAGACCATAACACTGTACCCTCCCTGGAACCAGAGATGTTACACCCCGCCTCACAGGTACCCTCACAGCCACCTTCAACTGAAGGTCTTTCCAAACTGAAGTCAGTTCATAAAGAGTGGAAGAGGTGACTGCTCACTCAAATGCACAGATATCAATGCAAAGGCATTAGAAACATGAAAAACCAAGGAAACATGACATCACCAAAGGAACAGAATAATTTTTCAGTAAACAACCCCAAAGAAATTTAGATCTTTTAGTTTTTTAGAAATTTAGATTTTTTAGTTACCTAAAAAAAAAAAAAAAAGGACTATTATAAGAGACAAAGAAGGACACTACATAATGATCAAGGGATCAATCCAAGAAGAAGCTGTAACAATTGTAAATATTTATGCACCCAACATAGGAGCACCTCAATACATAAGGCAAATGCTAATAGGCGTAAAAGGGGAAATCGACAATAACACAATCATAGTAGGGGACTTTAACACCCCACTTTCACCAATGGACAGATCAACTAAAATGAAAATAAATAAGGAAACAAAAGCTCTAAATGATACATTAAACAAAAGGGACTTAACTGATATTTATAGGACATTCCATCCAAAAGCAACAGAATACACTTTCTTCTCAAGTGCTCAAGGATAGATCATATCTTGGGTCACAAATCAAGCCTTGGTAAATTTAAGAAAATTGAAATCGTATCAAGTATCTTTTCTTTTTTTTTTTTCTTTTGCGGTACACGGGCCTCTCACTGTTGTGGCCTCTCCCCTTGCAGAGCACAGGCTCCAGAAGCACAGGCTCAGCAGCCACAGCTCACGGGCCCAGCCACTCCATGGTATGTTGGATCTTCCCGGACTGGGGCATGAACCCGTGTCCCCTGCATCGGCAGGCGGACTCTCAACCACTGCACAGCAGGGAAGCCCTCAAGTATCTTTTCTGACCACAATGCTATGAGACTAGATATCAATTACAGGAAAAAATCTGTAAAAAAACCCCCACAAAATCATGGAGGCTAAACAATACACTACTAAATAACCAAGAGATCACTGAAGAAATCAAAGAGAAAATCAAAATATACCTTGAAACAAATGACAATGAAAACACGGTGACCCAAAACCTATGGAATGCAGCAGAAGCAGTTCTAAGAGGGAAGCTTATAACAGGAAAATCCTACCTTAAGAAACAAGAAACATCTCAAATAAACAACCTAATCTTACACCTAAAGCAATTAGAGAAAGAAGAACAAAATATCCCCAAAGTTAGCAGAAGGAAAGAAATCATAAAGATCAGATCAGAAATAAATGAAAAAGAAATGAAGGAAACAATAGTAAAGATCAATAAAACTAAAAGATGGTTCTTTGAGAAGGTAGACAAAATTGATAAACCATTAGCCAGATTCATCAAGAAAAAAAAGGAGAAGACGCAAATCAATAGAATTAGAAATGAAAAAGGAGAAGTAACAACTGACATGCAGAAATACAAAGGATCACGAGAGATTACTACAAGCAACTCTATGCCAATAAAATGGACAACCTGGAGGAATGGACAAATTCTTAGAAATGCACAACATTCCAAGAATGAACCAGGAAGAAATAGAAAATATGAACAGACCAGTGAAGTTGAAACTGTGTTTAAAAACCATCCAAGGGCTTCCCTGGTGGCGCAGTGGTTGAGAGTCTGCCTGCCGATGCAGGGGACACAGGTTTGTGCCCCGGTCTGGGAAGATCCCACATGCCGCGGAGCAGCTGGGCCCGGGAACCATGGCCGCTGAGCCTGCGCGTCCGGAGCCTGTGCTCCACAACGAAAAAAAAAAAAAGCCATCCAAAAAACAAAATCCCAGGACCAGATGGTTTCACAGGCGAGTTCTAGCAAACATTTAGAGAAGAGCTAACACCTATCCTTCTCAAACTCTTCCAAAATATAGCAGGGGGAGAAACATTCCCAAACTCATTCTACGAGGCCACCATCACCCTGATACCAAAACCAGACAAAGATGTCACAAAGAAAGAAAACTACAGGCCAATATCACTGATGAACATAGATGCAAAAATCCTCAACAAAATACTAGCAAACAGAATCCAACAGGACATTAAAAGGATCATATACTGTGATCAAGTGGGATTTACCCCAGGAATGCAAGGATTCTTCAATATACACAAATCAATCAATGTGATAGACCATATTAACAAATTGAAGGAGAAAAGCTATATGATCACCTCAATAGATGCAGAGAAAGCTTTTGACAAAATTCAACACCCATTTATGATAAAAACCCTCCAGAAAGTAGGCAAAGAGGGAACTTACATCAACATAATAAAGACCATATATGACAAACCCACAGCCAACATCATCCTCAGTGGTGAAAAACTGAAAGCATTTCCACTAAGATCAGGAACAAGACAAGGTTGCCCACTCTCACACTATTATTCAACATCGTTTTGGAAGTTTTAGCCACAACAATCAGAGAAGAAAAAGAAATAAAAGGAATCCAAATCAGAAAAGAAGAAATAAAGCTGTCACTGTTTGCAGATGACATGATACTATACATAGAGAATCCTAAAGATGCTACCAGAAAACTACTAGAGCTAATCAATGAATTTGGTAAAGTTGCAGGATACAAAATTAATGTACAGAAATCTCTTGCATTCCTATACACTAATGATGAAAAATCTGAAAGAGAAATTAAGAAAAAACTCCCATTTACCGTTGCAACAAAAAGAATAAAATATCTGGGAATAAACCTACCTAAGGAAACAACGACCTCTATGCAGACAATTATAAGATACTGGTGAAAGAACTTAAAGATGATACAAATAGATGGAGAGATACACCATGTTCTTGGATTGGAAGAATCAACATGGTGAAAATGACTATACTACCCAAAGCAATCTACAGATTCAATGCAATCCCTATCAAATTACCACTAGCATTTTTCACAGAACTAGAACAAAAAATTTCACAATTTGTATGAAAACGCAAAAGACCCCAAATAGCAAAAGCAATCTTGAGAAAGAAAAATGAAGCTGGAGCAATCAGGCTCCCTGGCTTCAGACTATACTACAAAGCTTCAGTAATCAAGACAGCATGGTACTGGCAAAAAACAGAAATATAGGGCTTCCCTGGTGGCGCAGTGGTTGGGAGTCCGCCTGCCGATGCAGGGGACACGGGTTTGTGCCCTGGTCCGGGAAGATCCCACATGCCGCGGAGCGGCTGGGCCCGTGAGCCATGGCTGCTGAACCTGCACGTCCGGAGCCTGTGTGCTCTGCAACAGAAGAGGCCACAGCAGTGAGAGGCCCACATACTGCAAAAAAAAAAAAAACAAACAAAAAACAGAAAACAATAACAACAGCAGCAACAAAAACCAGAAATATAGATCAATGGAGCAGGAAGAAAGCCCAGAGATAAACCCATGCACATATGGTCACCTTATCTTTGATAAAGGAGGCAAGAATATACAATGGAGAAAAGACAGCCTCTTCAATAAATGGTGCTGGGACAACTGCACAGCTACATTTAAAAGAATGAAATTAGAACACTCCCTCACACCATACACAAAAATAAACTCAAAATGGAATAAAAAACTAAATGTAAGGCCAGAAACTATCAAACTCTTAGAGGAAAACATAGGCAAGACACTCTATCACATAAATCACAGCAAGATCCTTTTTGACCCACCTCCTAGAGAAATGGAAATAAAAAAATAAATAAACAATGGGAGCTAATGAAACTTAATAGCTTTTGCACAGCAAAGGAAACCATAAACAAGATGAAAAGACAACCCTCAGAATGGGAGAAAATATTTGCAAATGAAGCAACTGACAAAGGATTAATCTCCAAAATTTATAAGCAGCTCATGCAGCTCAATATCGAAAAAACAAACACCACAATCCAAAAATGGGCAGAAGACCCAAATAGACATTTCTCCAAAGAAGATCTACAGATTGCCAATAAGCACATAGAACAATGCTCAACATCATTAATCATTAGAGAAATGCAAATCAAAACTGCAATGAGATATCATCTCACACCATTCAGAATGTCCATCATCAAAAGATCTACAAACAATAAATGCTGGAGAGGGTGTGGAGAAAAGGGAACTCTCTTGCACTGTTGGTGGGAATGTAAATTGATACAGCCACTATGGGGAACACTATGGAGGTTCCTTCAAAAACTAGAACTACCATACGACCCAGCAATCCCACTACTGGGCATATACCCTGAGAAAACCATAATTCAGAAAGAGTCATGTACCACAATGTTCATCGCATCTCTATTTACAATAGCCAGGACATGGAAGCAACCTAAGTGTCCATCAGCAGATGAATGGATAAAGAAGATTTGGCACATATATACAATGGAATATTACTTAGCCATAAAAATAAACAAAATTGAGTTATTTGTAGTGAGGTGGATGGACCTAGAGTCTGTCATACAGAGTGAAGTTAGTCAGAAAGAGAAAAACAAATACTGTATGCTTATATATATGGAATCTAAAAAAAAAAAATAATAATGGTCATGAAGAACCTAGGGGCAAGACAGGAATAAAGACACAGACCTACTAGAGAATGGACTTGAGGATACGGGGAGGGGGGAGGGTAAGCTGGGACAAAGTGAGAGAGTGGCATGGACATGTATACACTACCAAACGTAAAACAGATAGCTAGTGGGAAGCAGCCACATAGCACAGGGAGATCAGCCTGGTGCTTTGTGACCACCTAGCGGTGTGGAATAGGGAGGGTGGGAGGAAGGGAGACGCAAGAGGGAAGAGATATGGGAATATATGTATATGTATAACTGATTCACTTTGTTATAAAGCAGAAACTAACACACCATTGTAAAGAAATTATACTCCATTATAGATGTTAAAAAACAAAATAAAAGTTAAGGAAAAAAGAAAAAAGATCCTGCAAGCTCTGCAGCACAGCCAAATAAATAACTAAATCAAAATTTAAAAATTAAACAAAATATTAAACTCTGAATTATCAATAATTGGAATATATATATGAGATTTGACCTGACACTTTACCCAAAATCAATTAAAAGATGATCAAACCTGTTAATAATGTGAGTAATACAAATGACATTTAAATCACATAGCACAGCCCTACATATCTGTTAGAATAGCTAAAATTCAAATAACTGACAATACCAACTGCTGGCCAGAGTGGGAATACAAAATGGTACAGCACTTTCAAAGGCATTGTCACAGATGTTTATCAAGTTAAATACAGACTTGCTAAAAACCAACAATTCTCCTTCTAGGTATTTACACAGTGAATAATAAATAACATGGTGTTGGATTATAACACAAAGTTGAATATATGTATACGTGAGAGCATACTGATAAAAATAAATGGTTTAATAAACAAATGGGGAAGAAGGGATAAAACTTCCTTACAGGATTCCAAATAATAAATATGTGGATACTCACTCCCTGAAAGTGGAGCTTAAGCCCTTATCCCCTGAAGTGTGAACTGGATTTAAAAGGTTCACTTCCAAAAATAGAGTACAGAAGGGGGAAAATAGTAGCTTTAAAATGGAAACGTGCTGGCTAACACTACCTTAACTAAGTGATGAATGTTAACAAGCCACCGATAACTCATGTTGACGTCATGTATCCCCTGATAAGACATAATATTATCTATGTGATAATCTTCCCTAAATACATAACTCTACTGTAGTCATAGCAAAACATCTGAGAAACTCAAATTGAGGGATATTGTACATAATATCTGACCAATACTCTTTAAATTTTCCAAGTCTTTAAAAATGGAAAGACAGAAAATAACACAGATAGGAGGTGATGAGGAAGCATGATGACTAAATGAAACATGGTATCGTGGATTGAATCCCGGAAGGGAAAAAGATAACATTAGTGGAAAAATTGGTGAAATCCAAATGAGGTCTGGAGTTTAATTAATAGTAATATACCAATGTTAATTTCTTAATTTTAACAAACACATTAACATTAACTGAAGCTGGTATATGGGAATTCTCTGTATTATTCTTGCATCTTTTCTGTAAATCTAAAATCATTTCAAAATAAAAGTTTATTTTAAAAAGCTAGAAATGAAACAGAGAGAAACCTCACATATGGTTGGAAAGAAGCATAACAATTTGTTATCAATAACTACCTCCAGGGAGGGTATGGGAAGAGATAGGAGAATAAGTAGATTTCACTAGTTACTTCTTATAACTGTGTATTTTTAAAAAGCTTTATCACTGATAATATATTTATATATTACTTGTGGAAAACCATTAGGAAAGAAATTATTTGAGAGCCAAGATGGCCAGTTTTCATGATGATGAAGAGCTATGTTTGTCTTCAGCGACAACGTGTTTTGAATCTGTGAGAGAGAAAAATCCCTCCTGTATGTGACTGCTACTGGAGAAAGTAAAATTTACCATCTTCAGGTAAATTCAATAATGACTTACCAGAACATAATTTCTTGTTGATGAGTCAGAAAATCCATCCCAAATAAATGAGGCTTCATGAGAAGTCAAAATGTGGGACATATTTAAGCAACACAGGAGAATAAAATCCCGGATAAACAGGGTAATCCTCCCCACCCCAGAGTCTTGTTTTAAGGAAAACCCAATGCAATAGAGAAAAACATATCACTTAATGGGTATCTAGGAACTCACTTCCTCTGTGGTTTCCTATTTGCCTCAAGGATCCTCTGGGGCACTTGCTGTTGTCATGTGTATATGTAATTGTCTATATGATCTCAGAAATACCACTTGCAGGTGGAAAACAAAATGCTCCAGTCTCCTAACACCAAGCCTTCTTCAGGAAGCAACCAGGAACATCACTACTTTGGGGAAGCATGTTTTTTTGAGGAAAATCCAGTATGTATAGGTAAACAAGTGTAGGTAAAATAATGAAGAGACTGGCCTGGCTTCCAATAATTATATTTTTGGTTCGGGGTAATATTTCCCCTTAATAGAGTCCTTTGTAGCAACTTGAAGAGCCAAGGAGGAATATTTAGTTCAATTAACCTGGTGCAACTTTAAGGATATAGGATGAATGTTAAGAACATTTTTACTAAATTAAATCACCTTTTGGATCTCGTTCTTTCTTCAACTTTCACCTCCTTGTCCCACTGTTCTTAAGAGCTTTCCATAACCTCTATCTGGAAATTTAGTAGTCAGCTCATGGGAAAACATAATTATTGGGTCCCAGAAGTAAGTAAACCTAGTAAACATCAATGAAGCAGCATTAAGAGTAAATCCTCAGTGTCATCTTCATTTTTCAGTGGGAATTTACACATCACCATTGTTGCCACCAGGTGGTACCACTTGGCAGTGTTGGTTGGGAAAGTGGGGAATCTTAATGAACTTTTCATGTACCAATCGGAGTTTTCCTTTTGAAATATGTCCCTTACCCAACCCCTTAACTGCATTTTCCTACCCTACAGATTTGTTGTAGATTGACGTTTTCTTAACACCTAAATACAATCTGCGTAACTAGTGACATGGTCATAAAAATTACATTTCATGCTTAGTTGCTTCTAGGCTGTTTCAAGCTGCTTAGAGTAGAAAATTCTGCGTTTCTATTTCCACAAACTTTTAGGGAGAAGTATGTTTCCTCTTGAATGCAGGCACAATCTTATTTCTCATTTAGAGCTTATGAAATCTGATTTAGTTATTATATCTGAATTTATCCTGATGTGGTTTATATAAGTTTCTATGAAAAAATCTAAAGGAAAACACACCACTGACTATATCGGTTCATTCCTTGGCTGATGTGTGTTGTTTTAGAAAATGACCTCCTAGATTCAAGTACAAGGACAACAGATTAATTTTGCTGCGCTCTATTTCACATTTATCTATGGTTTCTTCCATGGATTTATGTAACCAGATCCATAGGTAGAGGACTGCTAAGAAGAAAAGTTTGTGTGTTTACCTGTTGCATATCTAGCCATGGCTACAAGAAATGGCTGCCTATGACCTCAAGGCATTCTCCATAGTGAAAATAGTTTGTGATCATAGGAAACCCATAGATCTTTATTACTGAGGTTTAACAGAACACATTAAACAGAAGACTAAAAATTAAATTATGAAACATCTGAAAACCCAGCATCAAAATAACGAAATTGAGGATGGTGGAGGTAGGAACTCTGAGAAATATAATAGATCATGTTAATTGTTTCCGTTTCTCTCTTCATGCCTCATCTTTTTTTTTTTTTTTTTTTTTTTTTTTTTTTTGCGGTACGCGGGCCTCTCACTGTTGTGGCCTCTCCCGTTGCGGAGCACAGGCTCCGGACGCGCAGGCTCAGCGGCCGTGGCTCACGGGCCCAGCCGCTCCGCGGCATGTGGGATCTTCCCGGACCGGGGCACGAACCTGTGTCCCCTGCATCGGCAGGCGGACTCTCAACCACTGCGCCACCAGGGAAGCCCATATGCCTCATCCTTTTGTGGTTCACCGTGGGTTGAGTTTATTTCCCCACCACACCCCCACCACAATGATGTTGGGCTTCTACGTGCGACTTGCTTTATTCAGGGGAATGTGGTAGAAAGTAATAGAGTCAGTTCTAAGTTCAAGCATTAGGGGGAATCATGTCGTTTTTCTTGCCCATTTTTGGTTTCTGCCATCTTCCTTAAGAAGAGCAAGCCCCAGAAAGAGGATTATTGGTGGAGTATATCTGTACTTGATTGGCAGCCTAAAGCTAAATGCTCCACCTGACTTACAGACATGGCAGCAAGAAAATACATGTTTATTGTCATAAGCCATTGAAATTTGTGGAGTCATTTTTATCTCACATTATTACAGCAATACTTGACCAATAGAAGTATTGTAAAAGGCTTTAAAGCATTTAATTTGACTTCTGTTCCCCTTTCCTTCTTCTTTTGGTTCAACCAGATCAGTCACAGCCATTGAGGAAGAAAATGAGACATTAACAACAGGTTTTATCCTCTCAGGACTCTTCCCCAATATGAAGTATGTCAGTATTCTTATCTACCTTATCATCCTGATCTACCTTGCTGCAGTAATTGGGAACTTCATCCTGCTCCTCCTGATATGGATGGACTTGAGGCTCCACACTCCAATGTACTTTCTGCTCAGCCACCATTCTCTCATAGACCTGGCCCTCATCAGCGGTACTGTTGCAAAGATGATGGCAAATTTTTCTCTGGAAGGAAGGGCATCACTCGTGTTGGCTGTGGAACCCAGCTATTTTAATTTTTTACACTTGGGGTGCTGAATATATCCTCTTGACCCTCATGGCGTATGATTGATATGTAGATATTTGTAACCCCTTGAGATATGCAGTCATTATAAACCAAGGGGTCTGTGCAAATGGTCATAGTGTCTTGGACTGGGGGCATTTTAGCTTCTACAGCCCACACATTCTATACTATGAATCTGCCTATCTGTGGCTCCAGAGAAATCCACCATTTCTTCTGTAAGATACCAGCAATCATGAAGATCTCATGCAAAGACACTTCCACCTACGAAGTGGTGGTCTTTGTGATGGGAATCACATTTATCATCATCCCCTTTGGATTTATTATGGCTTCATACACCTTCATCTTCCTCACTGTCCTGCATATGAAATCCCCCTCAAGGCAGGAACAAAGCCTTGGCCCCCTGCTTCTCCCATCTTAACAGTGGTAAGCTTTTATCTAGGACCATATGTTTATATGTACATGACACCTGCTTCCTCCCATACCCCTGATCAGGAGCAGGCTATGTCTGTATTTTGCACTGTCCTCACACCCATGCTCAATCCACTCATCTACAGCTTGAGAAACAAAGATGTGGTAGGAGCTCTCCAGAAGGTCCTGAGGAAACATCCAGTCTCTAAGTGGAACACATACATATCAAGGTGGAAAAGAGTTATCTAGAGGGTCAAGAACAAAGACTCCAGGAGCATCACATTCGCATTTTCCAGCATGAGGTACTTTGCTGTAGCCCTATAGGCAAACCATATGGTTGCATTCGATTGACAATATTAATTCAATCATAAATAGTTTGTAAGGAGATTTTTCTCAATCAGTTTCTAATAATGTGTTTTCAAAATGGATCAATTCAATTGCTATTCATCAAACCAGTTCATAAACACAAAGTTCCAATCTTCTCTTTTTATATCTGAAATATTTAGACATTTTTTAGTGTCCTTGAGGCTCAGCTTTATTTGGTATTATTGGTGCTTCAGGTCTTGTTAACTTCCGTTGTTAGAAGTACCAAGTTCCTGTGAAAGACATATGTGACTGACAATGTAAAAAAAGAATTGGTTTTATCATGGACAATAAAAACAACATTTTTTTCTCTTAAATGTCCTAGAAAACTCAATATTTTGGCTCTATTCTCCCTGCCTGTCTTGGATAGAAGCTTTTTTTGGTCTAGCTTCAGATCCTTCATCCAATAAGTGCACTGGTAACTCAAGATAGAAAGTGGAAATAAGGGTCTCAAAAAGCTACACCTACCTGTCACCTATTTAGAGAAGCACCCTCTGCCCATGCCAAATATTCCCCAGATTCTCTGGAATCAGTGCATATTCATAGCTCTCTTTTTCCTTATGGGATACTTTTAAGCTCTTAGGAGTCACTGTCATTTATCTATAATGAATGCATAAATAGGTGAAATTTGATGCACAGAGATAAAAATAATTGGAGTGTTTTTGAGTTTGGTAGTCTATGTAAAATAATTATAAGGTTCACCAAACAATGAAACAGATTGAACTATGAATAAGGCTGAAGTAACCAATAGAGATAGACAACATTTCACAGTTGGTTATATGAATATTAGAGAGGTGTTGTATTGGACTCCCAAGAGGAGATCCATGACTGCATGTGGAAACACATGCAAACCCAGATTGCTACCTAAGGCCAGAGTGGATGATGCCTCTATTGCTTAGAACACAGAATACAAGCCAAAAGGCTGACCAGCTGCTACTGAGAACAAGGGCTGTGAAAGGCATCCAGGTAAGGCTCTTCTCTGACGTTGTGAAGGTGCCATCTGGGGCAATCCCACATTTCACATGACAAGAGAGGATAAAGTTTTGTTGGAATTGTGAGTCTCAGTAGTAAGGTCCAAGTCAAGATTCTCTTGATGTAGAAAAGATTTTCTTTAGTATTCTGTGACTAAGGAAATTGTCCTTGATAGCAGGCCATATGAATCATAATGAAACTTGGTGATTGAAATAAATTGCAAAATTCAGTGTCAACAATAACCAGTTATGCCCCACAAAGAAAAGAATTAAATTGTGATATATATTATTTAACAACCTTCAGCTCATCAGAAGCCAAAAAGCACTCTAAAATCTATTGGTGGATACGATGTGCAGAAAACGGCATTTATGTGCTTCGCTGGTATATATGTGCACTGGTATGGCTTTTTTGGAATACAATTTATTAAAATTAAATTGTGTTCCTTTTCAGGAATTCTCCTTTTAGGAACTTTTGAAAATAAATGAAATAAAAGTATCAAAACTTAAAATATGTGCTTTCATGTTTTTTGTGGAATTATTTTCTCAAAGATAAGCAACAACAAATGTGATAATGACTGAATAAATTGTAGTATATCCATATCATGGGAAACTGCACAGCTATTATAAAGAATGAGTAAAAAATATTCTAGATAATTAGAAGGATCCCCAGAAGAAATTTGGGGGGAAGAACACAACGTTTGGGGGGAATGTTATAATAAAAATCTGTATTATGGAAAAATGAAGTGTCTCCAACGTTGTTATATATGTGTACATCAGTGTTTTAAGTGTATTCAATATTTTTTCAAGCATTATTATTATTTTTTTTTTTTGTGGTACGCGGGCCTCTCACTGTTGTGTCCTCTCCCGTTGCGGAGCACAGGCTCCAGACGCGCAGGCTCAGCGGCCATGGCTCACGGGCCCAGCCGCTCCACGGCATGTGGGATCCTCCCAGACCGGGGCACGAACCCGCGTCCCCTGCATCGGCAGGCGGGCTCCCAAACACTGTGCCACCAGGGAAGCCCTCAAGCATTATTGAGATATAATTGACATATAACATTGTGTGTATTAATGTGTACAATATGATAATTTGATACACATATATATTGAAAAATGTTTACCTCAATAAGGTAAGTCAACAAATCACGCACTTCACATATTTACAATTTTGTTGTTGTTACGGTGAGAACATTAAAGATTTATATTTTGTGTGTTTTTTTAACTTTTTTTCAATTAAAGTATAGTTGATTTTCAACATTGTGTTAGTTTCAGGTGTATAGCAAAGTGATTCGGTTTTATACATATTTTTTTCAGGTTATTTTCTATTATAGGTTATTATAAAAGGAGAAGCTGCAGTGAGTTGGTAGGAGGGACAGAATAACATTAAAATCAAATCTCATAACTGCTGAATGGGTGACTCACAAACTGGAGAAAAATTATACCACAGAAGTCCACCCACTGGAGTGAAGGTTCTGAGCCCCACATCACGCTTCCCAACCTGTGGGTCCAGCAATAGGAGGAGGAATTCCCAGAGAATCAGATTTTGAAGGCTAGTGGGATTTGATTGCAGGACTTTGACAGGACTAGGGGAAACAGAGACTCCACTCTTGGATGGCACACACAAAGTAGTGTGCACATCGGGACCCAAGGGGAAGGAGCAGTGACCCCATAGGAGACTGAACCAGACTTACCTGCTAGTGTTGGAGGGTCTCCTGCAGAGGTGGGGGGTGGCTGTGGCTCACCACAGGGACAAGGACACTGGCAGCAGAAGTTCTGGGAAGTACTCCTTGGTGTGAGCCCTCCTGGAGTCTGCCATTAGCCCCACCGAGGAGCCTGTGGGCTCCAGTGCTGGGTTGCCTCAGGCCAAACAACCAAGAGGGAGGGAACTCAGCCCCTCCCATCAGCAGAAAAGTGGATTAAAGTTTTACTGAGCTCTGTCTACCAGAGCAACACCCAGCTCTACCCACCACCAGTCCCTCCCATCAAGAAGCTTGCACAAACCTCTTAGATAGCCTCATCCACCAGAGAGCAGACAGTAGAAACAAGAACTACAATCCTGCAGCCTGTGGAATGAAAACCATATTCACAGAAAGATAAACAAAATGAAAAGGCAGAGGACTATGTACCAGATGAAGGAACAAGATAAAAACCCAGAAAAACTAAATGAAGTGGAGATAAGCAACCTTCCAGAAAAAGAATTCAGAATAATGATAGTGAAGATGATCCAGGACCTCAGAAAAGGGATGGAGGCAAAGACCAAGAAGATGCAAGAAATGTTTAACAAAGATCTAGAAGAATTAAAGAACAAACACCTAGAAGGATTAAAGAACAAACAAACAGAGATGAACAATACAATAACTGAAATGAAAAATACACTAGAAGGGATCAATGGCAGAATAACTGAGGCAGAAGAAAGGATAAGTGACCTGGAAGACCGAATCGTAGAATTCACAGCCATAGAACAGAAAAAAGAAGAAAAAATGAAAAGAAATGAAGACAGCTTAAGAGACCTCTGGGACAACATTAAATGCAATAACATTCACATTATAGGGATCCCAGAAGGAGAAGAGAGAGAGAAAGGACCAGAGAAAATATTTGAAGAGATTATAGTTGAAAACTTATATGAGAAAGGAACATGGGAAAGGAAATAGCCACTCAAGTCCAGAAAATGCAGAGAGACCCAAGCAGAATAAACCCAAGGAGAAACACACTGAGACACACAGTAATCAAACTGACAAAACTTAAAGAGAAAGAGAAATTCTTAAAATCAACAAGGGAAAAGCAACAAATAACATACAAGGGAACTCCCATAAAGTTAACAGCTAATTTCTCAGCAGAAACTCTACAAGCCAGAAGGGAGTGGCATGATATATTTAAAGTGATGAAAGGGAAGAACCTACAACCAAGATTACTCTACCCAGCAAAGATCTCATTCAGATTTGACAAAGAAATCAAAAGCTTTACAGACAAGCAAAAGCTAAAGCCACCAAACCAGCTCTACAACAAATGCTAAAGGAATTTCTATAGACAGGAAGCACAAGAGAAGAAAAGGACCTACAAAAACAAACCCAAAACAATTAAGAAAATGGTAATAGAAACATGCATATTGATATTACCTTAAATATGAATGGATTAATTGCTCCAACCAAAAGACATAGGCTAGCTGAATGGATATAAAAACAAGACTCATATATATGCTGTCTACAAGACACCAACTTCAGACCTAGGAACAAATACAGACTGAAAGTGAGAGGATGGAAAAATATTTCATGCAGATGGAAATCGAAAGAAAGCTGGATTAGAAATACTCATTTCAGATAAAATAGACTTTAAAATGAAGAATGTTACAAGAGAAAAGGAAGGACACTACATAATGAAAAAGGATCAATCCAAGAAGAAGATATAACAATTATAAATATATATGCACCCAACATAGGAGTACCACAATACGTAAAGCAAATGCTAACAGCTGTAAAAGAGGAAATCGACAGTAACACAATAATAGTGGGGGACTTTAACACCTCACTTTCACCAATGGACAGATCATCCAGATAGAAAATTAATAAGGAAACACAAGCTTTAAATGACACAGTAGAACAGATGATTTAATTGATACTTTTTAACATTTTTATTGGAGTATAATTGCTTTCCAATGGTGCGTGTGTATTAGTTTCTGCTGTATAACAAAATGAATCAGCTATACATATACATATATCCCCATATCTCCTCCCTCTTGCATCTCCCTCCTACCTTCCCTATCCCACCCCTCTAGGTGGTCACAAAGCACCGAGCTGATCTTCCTGTGCTATGCGGCTGCTTCCCTCTAGCTATCTATTTTTCACTTGGTAGTGTATACATACCCATGCCACTTCTCACTTCATCCCAGCTTACCCTTCCCCCTCCCCGTGTCCTCAAGTCCATTCTCTATGTCTGTGTCTTTATCCTGTCCTGCTCCTTGGTTCTTCAGAACCTTTATTTTTGTTTTTAAATTCTCTATATATGTGTGTGTTAGCATATGGTTTTTGTTTTTCTCTTTCTGACTTACTTCATTCTGTATGACAGTCTCTAGGTCCATCCACCTCACTACAAATAACTCAATTTCATTTCTTTTTATGGCTGAGTAATATTCGATTGTACATATGTGCCACATCTTTATCCATTCATCTGTCAATGGACACTTAGGTTGCTTCCATGTCCTGGCTATTGTTAAACAGAGCTGCAATGTACATTGTGGTACATGACTCTTTTTGAATTATGGTTTTCTCAGGGTATATGCCCAGTAGTGGGCTTGCTGGGTCATATGTTGGTGCTATTTTTAGTTTTTTGAGGAAGCTCCATACCTTTCTCCATAGTGGCTGTATCAATTTACATTCCCACCAACAGTGCAAGAGGGTCCCATTTTCTCCACACCCTCTCCAGCATTTACTGTTTGTAGATTTTTTGATGATGGCCAATCAGACTGGTGTGAGATGATATCTCATTGTAGTTTTGATTTGCATTTCTCTAAAGATTAGTGATGTTGAGCATCCTTCATGTGTTGGTTGGCAATCTGTATATCTTCTTTGGAGAAATGTCTGTTTAGGTCTTCTGCCCATTTTTGGAGTGGGTTGTTTGTTTTTTTGATATTGAGCTGCATGAGCTGTTTGTATATTTTGGAGATTAATCCTTTGTCAGATGCTTCATTAGCAAATATTTTCTTCCATTCTGAGGTTTGTCTTTTTGTCTTGTTTATGGTCTCTTTTGCTGTGCAAAAGCTTTTAAGTTTCCTTAGGTCCCATTTGCTTATTTTTGTTTTTATTTCCATTTCTCTTGGAGACGGGTCAAGAAGGATCTTGTTGTGATTTATGTTATAGAGTGTTCTGCCTACATTTTCCTCTAAGAGTTTTATAGTGTCTGGCCTTATCTTTAGGGCTTTAATCCATTTTGACTTTATTTTTGTGTATGGTGTTAAGGAGTGGTCTAATTTCATTCTTTTACATGTAGCTGTCCAGTTTTTCCAGCACCACTTATTGAAGAGGCTGTCTTTTCTCCATTGTATATTCTTGCCTCCTTTATCAAAGATAAGGTGACCATATGTGTGTGGATTTATCTCTGGGCTTTCTATCCTGTTCCATTGATCTATATTCCTGTTTTGTGCCAGAACCATACTCTCTTGATTACAGTAGCTTTGTAGTATAGTCTGAAGTCAGGGAGCCTGATTGCTCCAGCTTCATTTTTCTTTCTCCAGATTGCTTTGGCTATTCAGGGTCTTTTGTGTTTCCATACAAATTGTGAAATTTTTTGTTCTAGTTCTGTGAAAAATGCCATTGGTAGTTTTAGGGATTGCAATGAATGTGTTGATTGCTTTGGGTGGTATAGTCATTTTCACAATGTTGATTCTTCCAATCCAAGAACATGGTATATCTCTCCATGTGTTTGTATCATTTTTAATTTCTTTCATCAGTGTCATAGTCTTCTGCATACAGGTCTTTTATCTCCTTAGGTAAGTTTATTCCTAGGTATTTTATTCTTTTTGTTGCAGTGGTAAATGGAAGTGTTTCCTTAATTTCTCTTTCAGATTTTTCATCATTAGTGTGTAGGAATGCAAAAGATTTCTGAGCATTAATTTTGTATCCTGCTACTTTACCAAGTTCATTGATTAGCTGTAGTAGTTTTCTGGCATTATCTTTAGGATTCTCTATGTATATTATCATGTCATTGGCAAACAATGACAGCTTTAGTTCTTCTTTTCCGATTTGGATCCCTTTTATTTCTTTTTCTTCTCTGATTGCTGTGGCTAAAATTTCCAAAACTATTTTGAATAATAGTGGTGAGAGGGCTTCCCTGGTGGCACAGTGGTTCAGAGTCCGCCTGCCAATGCAGGGGACACGGGTTCATGCCCCCGTCTGGGAAGATCCCATATGCCGCGGAGCGACTGGGCCCATGAGCCATTGCCGCTGAGCCTGCACGTCCGGAGCCTGTGCTCCACAAAGGGAGAGGCCACAACAGTGAGAGGACCGCGTACCGGAAAAAAAAAAAAATAATCGTGAGAGTGGGCAAATCTTGTCTTTTTCCTGATCTTAGTGGAAATGGTTTCAGTTTTTCACCATTGAGAACAATGTTGGCTGTGTGTTTGTCATATATGGCCTTTATTATGTTGAGGTAAGTTCCCTCTGTGCCTACTTTCTGGAGGGTTTTTATCATAAATGGGTGCTGAATTTTGTCAAAAGTTTTTCTGCATCTATTGAGATGATCATATGTTTTTTCTCCTTCAGTTTGTTAATATGGTTTATCACATTGATTTATTTGCATATATTGAAGAATCCTTGCATTCCTGGGATAAACCCCACTTGATCATGGTGTATGATCCTTTTAATGTCCTGTTGGATTCTATTTGCTAGTGTTTTGTTGAGGATTTTTGAATCTATGTTCATCAGTGACACTGGCCTGCAGTTTTCTTTTCTTGTGACATGTTTGCCTGGTTTTGGTATCAGGGTGATGGTGGCCTCATGGATGAGTTTGGGAGTGTTCCTCCCTCTGCTATATTTTGGAAGAGTTTGAGAAGGATAGGTGTTATCTCTTCTGTAAATATTTGATAGAATTCGCCTGTGAAGCCATCTGGTCCTGGGCTTTTGTGTGTTGGAAGATTTTTTTTTAATTAATTATTATTTTTTTTTTTTGGCTGTATTGGGTCTTCGTTGCTGCATGGGTTTTCTCTAGCTGCGGTGAGTGGGGGCCACTCTTTGCTGCAGTGCACAGGCCTCTCACTGCAGTGGCCTCCTCTGCTGCAGAGCACGGACTCTAGGCACTTAGGCCTCAGCAGTTGTGGCACATGGGCTTAGCTGCTCCATGGCAGGTGAGTTCTTCCTGGACCATGGCTCGAACCCGTGTCCCCTACATTAGCAGGCAGATTCTTAACCACTGTGCCATCAGGGAAGTCCCTTTTGGGAGATTTTTAATCACAGTTTCAATTTCAGTGCTTGTGACTGGTCTGTTTATGTTTTCTATTCCTTCCTGGTTCAGTCTCGGAACATTGTGCTTTTCTAAGAATTTGTCCATTTCTACCAGGTTTTCCACTTTATTGGCATATAGTTGCTTGTAGTAATCTCTCATGATCCTTTGTATTTCTTCAGTGTCAGTTGATACTTCTCCTTTTTCATTTCTAATTCTATTGATTTGAGTCTTCTCCCTTTTTTTCTTGATGAGTCTGACTAATGGTTTATCAATTTTGTTTATCTTCTCAAAGAACCAGCTTTTAGTTTTACTGATCTTTCCTATGGTTTCCTTCATTTCTTTTTCATTTATTTCTGATCCTATCTTTATGATTTCTTTCCTTCTGCTAACTTTGGGTTTTTTTTTTGTTGTTGTTTTTCTTCTTCTTTCTCTAATTGCTTTAGGTGTAAGGTTAGGCTGTTTATTTGAGATGTTTCTTGTTTCTTAAGGTAGGATTGTACTGCTATAAACTTCCCTCTTAGAACTGCTTTTGCTACATCCCATAGGTTTTGGGTCATCGTGTTTTCATTGTCATTTGTTTCTAGGTATTTTTTGATTTCCTCTTTGATTTCTTCAGTGATCTCTTGGTTATTTAGTAGTGTATTGTTCAGCCTCCATGTGTTTGTGGGTTTTTTTACAGATTTTTTCTTGTAATTGATATCTAGTCTCAGAGCATTGTGGTCAGAAAAGATACTTGATACAATTTCACTTTTCTTAAATTTATCATGGCTTCATTTGTGACCCAAGATATGATCTATCCTGGAGAATGTTCCTTGAGCACTTGAGAAGAAAGTGTATTCTGTTGCTTTTGGATGGAATGTCCTATAAATATCAACTAAGTCCATCCTTTTTAATGTATCATTTAGAGCTTGTGTTTCCTTATTTATTTTCATTTTAGATGATCTGTCCATTGGTGAAAGTGGGGTGTTAAAGTCCCCTACTATGATTGTGTTACTGTTGATTTCCCCTTTTATGGCTGTTAGCATTTGCCTTATGTATTGAGGTGCTCCTATGTTGGGTGCATAAATATTTACAATGTTGTTATATCTTCTTCTTGGTTGATCCCTTGATCATTATGTAGTGTCCTTCTTTGTCTCTTGTAATAGTCTTTATTTTAAAGTCTATTTTGTCTGTTATGAGAATTGCTACTCCAGCTTTCTTTTGATTTCCACTTGCATGGAATATCTTTTTCCATCACCTCAATTTCAGACTGTATGTGTCCCTAGGTCTGAAGTGGGTCTCTTGTAGACAGCATATATATGGGTCTTGTTTTTGTATCCACCCAGTGAGATTGTGTCTTTTGGTTGGAGCATTTAATCTATTTACATTTAAGGTAATTTTCGATATGTGTGTTCCTATTACCATTTTCTTAATTGTTTTGGGTTTGTTATTGTAAGTCTTTTCCTTCTCTTGTGTTTCCTGCCTAGATAAATTCCTTTAGCATTTGTTGTAGAGCTGGTTTGGTGGTGCTGAATTCTCTTAGATTTTGCTTGTCTGTAAAGATTTTAATTTCTCCATTGAATCTGAATGAGATCCTTGCTGGATAGAGTAATGATGGTTGTAGGTTTTTCCCTTTCATCAATTTAAATATGTCCTGCCACTCCCTTCTGGCTTGCAGAGTTTCTGCTGAAAGATAAGCTTTTAACCTTATGGGGATTCCCTTGTATGTTAGTTGTTGCTTTTCCCTTGCTGCTTTTAATATTTTTTCTTTGTATTTAATTTTGGTAGTTTGATTAATATGCATCTTGGCGTGTTTATCCTTATATTTATCCTGTATGGGACTCTCTGCCATTCCTGGACTTGATTAACAATTTCCTTACCCATATTAGGGAAATTTTGAACTATAATCATTTCAAGTATTTTCTCAGTCCCTTTTCTTTTCTCTTCTTATTCTGAGACTACTATAATTTGAATGTTGGTGTGTTCAATGTTGTCACAGAGGTCTCTGTGATTGTCCTCAATTCTTTTCCTTCTTTTTCCTTTATTCTGCTCTGTGGTAGTTATTTCCATTATTTTATCTTCCAGGTCACTTCTCTGTTTTCTGCCTCAGTTATTCTGGTATTGATTCCTTCTAGAGAATTTTTCATTTCATTTATTGTGTTGTTCATCATTGGTTGTTTGCTCTTCAGTTCTTCTAGGTCTTCATTAAACATTTGTTGCATTTTTTCCATTCTGTTTCCAAGATTTTGGATCATCTTTACTATCATCACTCTACATTCTTTTTCAGGTAGACTGCCTATTTACTCTTCATTTGTTAGGTCTGGTGGGTTTTTATCTTGCTCCTTCATCTGCTGTGTATTTCTCTGTCTTCTCATTTTGCTTAACTTACTGTGTTTGGGGTCTCCTTTTCTCAGGCTGCAGTTTCGTAGTTCCCATTGTTTTTGCTGTCTTCCCCCAGTGGGTAAGTTTGGTTCAGTGGGTTGTGTAGACTTCCTGGTGGAGGGGACTGATGCCTGTGTTCTGGTGGATGAGGTTGGATCTTTTCTTTCTGGTGGGCAGGACCACATCCAGTGGTGTGTTTTTGGTTGTATTTGAACTTATTATGATTTTAGGCAGTGTCTCTTCTAAAGGGTGTTTTTTGCTCCTGTCCTGCTAGTTGTTTGGCGCAGGGTGTCCAGCACTGTAGCTTGCTGGTCATTGAGTGGAGCTGGATCTTAGCATTGAGATGGAGATCTCTGGGAGAGCTTTTGCCTTTTGGTATTATGCAGAGCCAGGAGGTCTCTGGTGGACCAATGTACTGAACTCGGCTCTCCCACCTCAGAGGCTCAAGCTTGACACCAGGGCAGAGCACAAGACCCTGTCAGCAACATGGCTCAGAAGAAAAGGGAGAAAAAGAAAGAAAGAAAGGAAGAAAGAAAAATAAACAAATAAATTAAAAAATATAAAATTATTAAAATAGAAAAAATATTAAAAATTAAATATAAAAAAGAAAAAAATAAAGAGAGCACCAAACCAAAAAACAAACCCACCAATGATAAAAAGCACTAAAACCTATCAAAAAAGAAAAAGGGACAGTCAGAACCCTAGGGCAAATGGCAAAAGCAAAGCTATATAGACAAAATCACACAGAGAAGCATACACATACACACTCACAAAAAGGAAAAAATATATAGATATATAAATAAAGGAAGAGAGCAACCAAATCGATAAACAAATCTACCAATGATAATAAGTTGTAAATACTAAACTAATTTAAACATAAAACCAGAGACTAATTAGACGTAGAAAGCAAGCCCCAAGTCTACAGTTGCTCCCAAAGTCCACAGTCTCAATTTTGGGATGATTCGTTGTCTATTCAGGTATTCTACAGATGCAGGGCATATCCAGCTGATTGTGGAGATTTAATCTGCTGCTCCTGAGGCTGCTGGGGGAAATTTCCCTTTCTCTTCTTTGTTCGCACAGCTCCTGGGGTTCAGCTTTGGATTTGGCCCCGCATCTGCGTGTAGGTCACCTGAGGGCGTCTTTTCTTTGCTCAGACAGGATAGGGTTAAAGGAGCAGCTGCTTAGGGAGCTGTTGCTCACTCGGGCCGGGGGGAGGGAGAGGTACAGAATGCAGGGTGAGCCTGTGGTGGCAGAGGCCGGCATGACGTTGCAACAGCCTGAGGCGCGCCGTGTGTTCTCCTGGGGAAGTTGTCCCTGGATCACGGGACTCTGCCAGTGGCAGGCTGCACAGGATCCTGGGAGGGGAGGTGTGGATAGTGACCTGTGCTTGCACACAGGCTTCTTGGAGGCTGCAGCAACAGCCTTATCATTTAATGCCCATCTCTGGTGTATACACTGATAGCCGCAGCTCACGTCCCTCTCTGGAGCTGGTGTAGGCATTGCTCTGAATCCCCACTCTTTGTGCACCCTGAAACAATGGTCTCTTGCCTCTTAGGCAGTTCCAGACTTTTTCCCGGACTCCCTCCATGCTAGGTGTGGCAAACTAGCTCCCTTTAGGCTGTGTTCGCACAGCCAACCCCAGTCCTCTCCCTGGGACCTGAACTCCGAAGCCTGAGCCTCAGCTCTTCCTAAAGAGAGTTACAGATAGAAATAGATTAAAAGGTAGGAGTAGGGAAAAAATTAAAAAATAAGAAAAGAATCTTCTTGCTTTGAAGAAAACATACTTTTTTATACTTAAAGGAGCTCTGTGGATTGAGCAACATAACTGAGAAAAGACTAGCACTTATACAGACCCTGGAAAAAGTGTTACAATCCCAAGGATACAGAAAGCCATCTACAATTTTTCTTTTTTAAAAGGATAAAAAATAGGTGGACTTCAGACAGCTCATCTTTAATAATGAATACAGGAGAAAATGAAGTATATTTTCAAAGTCCTAAAAAAGGCAAGCGAGAACCTAGGATTTATTATCCAGGCAATTATCATTAATATATGAAAGAAAATAAGTATATTTTTAGATGTCTAAGGATGTTGACATTATACCTATCATGTTTAGAACTTCTTTTAAAGATTGGCTCAATTAGGTACTATTGTATGTCAAGAAGTAAGTCCAAGAATGGAGATAACATGATAGTTAAGAAGCAGTGGTTAGAAAAGAGAGTGATTATTAAAGGAACTTACAGTTATGTCTAAAGAGTTGTAAATTTAGGAAGACACAAATTTCCAAAACAAAAATGGTCATGTTAACAACTGTGAAGGCTGATCTCTTTTATCTGTGATCATCAGAAACTTAGGTTGCTCTGGATGTGAAAGGCAGGTGATTTCAATAGGTCTTCCAGGCCTCTAGGTAGAGAATGTGGTATAAACAAAGTATAGAGACAGGAAATGGGCATATACCCAGAGAAAAACATATATGAAATTTAAGAAAAAAAATGTCATGAAGAACCTAGGGATAAGACAGGAATAAAGACACAGACCTACTGGAGAACAGACTTGAGGATATGGGGAGGGGGAAGGGTGAGCCGTGACAAAGTGAGAGAGAGGCATGGGCATATATACACTACCAAACGTGAGGTAGATAGCTAGTGGGAAGCAGCCGCATAGCACAGGGATATCTGCTCGGTGCTTTGTGACTGCCTGGAGGGGTGGGATAGGGAGGGTGGGAGGGAGGGAGATGCAAGACGGAAGAGATATGCGAACATATGTATATGTATAACTGATTCACTTTGTTATAAAGCAGAAACTAACACACCATTGTAAAGCAATTATACCCCAATAAAGACGTTAAAAAAAAAAATTTCAGCAAGCTATAACCATTGTTCAGTCCAGTTCTCAAAAAGACTTTTTCTGGATCACTCCTGATTTTTAGTAGTCAATAGTTGTTTAAAACTTTGATACAGTTTCTATAGAAATAAACATATTTACTTATTAAAAAAAAAAAAGACACATGCACCCCAATGTTCATTGCAGCACTATTTACAGTAGCCAGGTCATGGAAGCAACCTAAATGCCCACTGGCAGACAAATAGATAAAGAAGCTGTGGTACATATATACAATGGAATATCACTCTGCCATAAAAAAGGAATGAAACTGAGTCATTTGTAGACACGTGGATGGACATAGAGACTGTCATACAGAGTGAAGTAAGTCAAAAAGAGAAAAACAAATATCGTATATTAACGCATATATGTGGAATCTAGAAAAATGTTACAGAAAAACCAGTTTGCAAGGTAGAAATAGAGACACAGATGTAGAAAACAAACATATGGACACCAAAAGGGGAAAGCAGGGGTAGGGGGTGATGGTTGTGGGATGAATTGGGAGATTGGGATTGACATATATACACTAATACGTATAAAATCGGTAACAAGAGAACCTGCTGTATACAAAGTAAATTAAAAATAAATAAATAATAATGATGCTAAAAAATAGTAGGGGACTTAAATATCTCACTTTCAACAATGGATAGATTATCCTGACAGAAAATCAGAATGGAAAAAATACACTTAAACTGTACAATATAATAAATGGAACTAACAAATATCTCTAGAACATTCCAGAAACCTCCTAACACAGAAACCACCGGGACCAGATGGCTTTACTGGCAAATTCTACCAAATATTTAAAGAAGTAATGACAATCCTTCTCAAACTCTTCCAAAACACTGAAGAGGAGGGAACACTTCCAAACTCAATTTATAAAGCCAGAATTATCCTGACACCAAAGCCTGATAAGAACACTAAAAGAATGGAAAACTATAGACCATTATCCCTGATTAACAAAGATGAAAAATTCTCAAAAAATACTAACAAACAAAATTTGAACACTCATTAAAAAGATTATACACCATAACCGAGTAGAATTTATCCCTAGGATGCAAGGATAATTCAACACATGTAAATCAATAAATGTGATATCCCACATCACTGGAATGAAAAATAAAAATTATAGGATCACCTCAATAGATGCAGAAAAGTATTTGAGAAAATACATCTTTTCATGACAAAACACCTCAACATATTAGATATAGAAGAAACATATATCAACGTAATAAATACTATATGACAACCCCAGAGCTAACATACTCAATGGAGTATAATTTATTTTTTAATTATAAAATGGAAAAATTGAAATATTTTCCTGTAAGGCTAGGAACAAGACGAGGGTTCCCAGGCTTACCACTATTATTCAACATAGTATTGGAAGGAAGTCCTAGCTATAGCAATCAGGCAAGGCAAAGAAATATAAGAAACAAAATTGTCATTATTTGCAGATGACATGATCTTACATACTGAAAATCTAGAAGACTCAATGAAAAAGCTATAGCATCTAATCAATGAATTCAGTCAAGTTGCAGCATATAAGATCAATACACAGAAATCAGTTGCATTTCTATATAATAGCAATGAAACATCTGAAAAAGAAATTTTAAAAAGCTATCATATTCACAATAACATCAAAAACAATAAAATACTTAGGAATACAAAGAAGTGAAAAGTTTTGTACAATGAAAACTACAAGACTTTGTTGAAAGAAACCAAAGAAGACAGAAACAAATAGAAAAATATCTGTGTTCATGAATTGGAAGAGTTAATATTGTTAAAATATCCATGCTGCCCCAAACCATCTATAGATTCAATGCAATCACTATCAATTTTTTGTTTGCTTTGTCCTCTTCCTCATTTGCCCTCTCAAAAATCCCTGTGCATTTCTTCCAGATGTTTCTTTCACTTAGGCCTGGGCTCTCCTGGTAACCTCCTCTAGGCTTTGCACTCCCCAGGAGCCTAAGGAAAAAAGCCTAGCCTGAATGCAGCTTGAGGCCTCAGCACCAAGCAGGTCTAAAAAAATCACATCCCAGGCCCTTCTTTGATACATCCAAGCCCCAGGAGCCAAGCCAGTTCAAGCCAGGAGCAGCTGAGAAAGATCAAGTTGGAAAAACTCACTGACTTAAGGCTGAGTGGAAATGAGAAGCACAGACTCTGGTCACTAGAAAAGCTCTGGGCATAGTCATGAGGGACACATGGGGGTCAGAACCAGAAATAGGTGGCTGGAAGGAAAGCAAGCTCCTGGGAAATTTCCTTGTCGTCATGCTTCTTGCCATCTGTCTCTGCTGCCATGCCTCCAACTTCTTACTAACTGGCCCTCATCATTTGCTTTCCTGACAACCTCACCTATCCAAAACCAAAGGGCCCAATGACATTTATCACACAAATAGAAAAAAGAATGCTAAATGTGTATGGAACCACAAAAGACCCCAAATAGTCAAAGCAATCATGAGAAAGAAGAAAAAAAACAGACATCACACTTCCTGATTTCAAAGCTATAGAATTTAAAACAGCACGGTACTGACATAAAAATAGACCCAGGGCTTCCCTGGTGGCGCAGTGGTTGAGAGTCTGCCTGCCAATGCGGGGGACGCGGGTTCAAACCCTGGTCTGGGAGGATCCCACGTGCCACGGAGCGGCTGGGCCCGTGAGCTACAAATACTGAGCTCTGCGCGTCTGGAGCCTGTGCTCCGCAGCAAGAGAGGCCGCGACAGTGAGAGGCCCGCGCACCGCGATGAAGAGTGGCCCCCGCTTGCCACAACTAGAGAAAGCCCTCGCACAGAAACGAAGACCCAACACAGCCAAAAATAAATAAATGAATAAATAAATTAAAAAAAAAAAAAAAAAAAAAAATAGACCCAGAGGGCTTCCTTGGTGGTGCAGTGGTTGAGAGTCCACCTGCCTATGCAACGGACACGGGTTCGTGCCCCGGTCAGGGAAGATCCCACATGGCGCAGAGCCATAGCTGCTAAGCCTGCGCGTCCGGAGCCTGTGCTCCGCAACGGGAGAGGCCACAGCAGTGAGAAGCCCGCGTACTGCAAAAAAAAAAAAAAAAAAAAAAAAAGACCCAGAGACAATTAGAACTGAATAGAGCCTTCAGAATTAAACCCCAGTAAATGCAGACAACTTATATTTGACAAGAGAGTGAAGAACACCCAAGGGGGAAAGGATAGTCTCTTCAACAAACGGTGTGGTGAAAACATGAAGGAAAATAAAATTGAACTCTCATCTTGCACCACTCACAAAAATTGACTCAACATAGATCAAAGACTTAAACATAAAACTTGATACCACAAAACACCTGAAAGCAAACATGGGGGGAAAGCTCTTCAACATTGGCAGTGATTTTTTTGAATATGACGCCAAAAGTAAAAAAATGAAAGAAAAAAATCAATGAGTGGAACTACACCAAAATAAAAAGCTTCTGCCCTGAGAAAGAAACAATTAACAAAATGAAAAGGAAACATATATGGGTAGGATCTGAATGACAGAGTAGAAATATCCTGAGCTGATTTCCTCCCATGGACACACCAAAACTACAAATACATATAGAATGACTATCTCTGAGAATGACTTGAAGATTGGTAGAGCAAATATCTACAATTAAGGATATTAAGAAAAAAACACATTGAGACAGGTAGGAAGGACAAAGGCACAATCTAGTCAGTACGCACACCCCTGGTGCAGTGACCTACAAGTATGAAAAGATAGCGTGAACAGGAAGTTTGCATCATGCATACCAGCCCTGGGGGCCTGGCCCAGAAGTTGAGCCTCCAAAATGCCAGGCTTTGAAAACCAGCAGGGCTTACACCCAGGAGAGCCAGAAAGTTGTAGGAAACCAGGATCCTGCTATTAATGGGGTTGTGCACAAACCAACTCACTCCAAGTGCCAGTACAGAAGCAGTAGTTTGAAAGGTTCCCGGTGCTCCAGCAACCCTGACAAGGCTGCCCCAGCTTTCGTCACAGCCCATGCCTGCTTCAGCACCAGCCACCCCATCAAGACAACCACAGCTGGCCTGGCATGTCCAGGGACTTCTATCACTCATGCTCACCCTAGCTCCAGCCATGGCAACCTGAGTGTGCAAGGCAACCTCAGCCCAGCCCAGTGCACCCTGAGAAAAGTCTGGCCTGCACTTACTCAGCTACAGCCACCCCACCAAATTTCACTTTCACCAGGCTGGCCCAGTATACCCTATGAAAAACCCCAGCTAGTGCCCATTCTAGCCCCAGCCATTCTGCCAAGGTGGCCCTGTCCCAGCTCAGTACACCCCATGAAAAACCTGGCTTGTGCCCACTCCAGATGTAATGTCCACCAAGGCAGCCCTGGCTCATTCCAGCACACCTTGAGAAAGCTCCTCCAGCCTGCACCTACTCCAGCTACATCCATCCCACAAAGGTGACCTTGGTGACCAACCCCCCGTTCATAACCACTCCAGAAACAGTTGTCCTACAAAGGTGACTCAGGCCTTGCACATCCCAGGAAACACTGGCTTGTGCCTGCTCCAGCCCCATCCAGCCTGATGAGAATCAGGAACATGTAGTCTACATATGGGGTGTTCTTACACAAGGCCATGCCTTCAAGACTAGAAGAGGAAACTAGTTTACCAAGTTCATAGAAACAAACACAGAAAGTCAAACAAAATGAGGAGGCAGAGGAATATGTTCCAAACAAAAGAACAAGATAATCTAATGAAATGGAGATAAGTAATTTGCCTAATAAAGGGTTTCAGTAATGATCATAAAGATGCTCACCAAACTCAGGAGAAAATACAGGAACTCAGTGAGAACTTCAACAGAGTTAGAACCAAACCAGCTGAAGAATACAATAACTGGAGTGAAAAATACACTGTGAAAACAACAGATTGGGTGATATGGAAGAATTCATAAGCTACTTGGAAGACAATAGTGGGAAATCCTCAATCAGAACAGGAAAAAAAAAAAACCAAACTAAAATTTGAGGAATAGTTTAAGGGACTTCTGAGAGAATATCAAAAATGTCAACAAAAAAAAAAAAAAAAAAAAAAAAAATGTCAACATATGCATTATAGAAATCCCAGAAAGAGAAGAGAGAGAGAAAGTGGCAAAAATTTTATTTGAAGAAATAATAGCTAAAAACTTCCCTAATGTGGGGAGAATACCTAGGTCTAAGAAGCACAGAGTCCCAAACATGATGAACCTAAAGAGATCCACACCAAGACGTATCATAATTAAAATGGCAAAAGTTAAAGGAAGAATTTTAAAGGTAGCCAGAGAAACAGAACTAGTCACATGCAAGGAAAAACTGATGAGGCTATCAGCTGATTTTTCAGCAAGAGCCAGGCCTGGTGGAGACGTATGATGTATTTAAAGTGCTGAAAGGAAACACTTTACAACAAAGACTACTCTATTCAGCAAGGTTATCACTGAGACTTGAAGGAAAGATAAAATATTTCCCACAAAAGCAAAATTAAAGGAGTTCATCACCACTAACCAGGCCTTACCAGAAATGTTAAGTATTGGGGCTTCCCTGGTGGCACAGTGGTTGAGAGTCTGCCTGCCGATGCAGGGGACACAGGTTCGTGCCCTGGTCTGGGAAGATCCCACATGCCGTGGAGTGGCTAGGCCTGTGAGCCATGGCCGCTGAGCCTGCATGTCTGGAGCCTGTGCTCCGCAACGGGAGAGGCCACAACAGTGAGAGGCTCGCGTACCACAAAAAAAAAAAAAAAAAAGAAATGTTAAGTATCTTCTTTAAGTGGAAAAGAAAAGACAATAAATAGATATATGAAAATGAACAAAAGAAAAAATCTCACTGGTAAAGGAAAATATATAATAAAGTCAGTGGATCAGGCACTTAAAATGCTAGTGCAAAAGTTTAAAGGCAAAAGTGTAAAAGGGGCTTCCCTGGTGGCGCAGTGGTTGGGAGTCCACCTGCCGATGCAGGGGACACGTGTTCATGACCCGGTCCGGGAAGATCCCACATGCCACAGAGTGGCTAGGCCCGTGAGCCATGGCTGCTGAGCCTGCTCGTCCGGAGCCTGTGCCCCACAACGGGAGAGGCCACAACAGTGAGACTCCTGAGTACCGCAAAAAAAAAAAAAAAAAAAAAAGTGTAAAAGAAACTATAACTACATTAAGTAAAAAGATGTAAAATATAACATCTATCACATAAAAAATGTGGGATAAGGGAGTAAAAATGTACTGTTTTTAGAATGTCTTTGAACTCAAGTAACTATCTACTAAGGTAAACTAATATATGTAACTATAACTATATTTATATATATATAACTGTATATGTATGTGTGTGTGTATATGTATATATATATATATATATATATAGAGAGAGAGAGAGAGAGAGAGAGAGAGAGAGAGATTGATATGTATGAACCTCACAGTAACCACAAACCAAAGACCTACAGTAGAGACACAAAAAATAAAGAGAAACAATCAAGCTATAACACTAAATAAAAAATTTACCAAACCACAAGGGAAAACACTAAAAGAAGAGGAAAATTACCAAAAAAATCACAAAGCTTTTTTTAATAGCAATAAGTTCATATCTATCAATAATCACTTTAAATATAAATGGACTAAGGAATTCCCTGTTTGTCCAATGGTTAGGACTCCATGCTCTCACTGCTGAGTACCAGAGTCCAATCCCTGGTCAAGGAACTAAGATCTCACAAGCCACATGGTATGGCCTAAAAAAAAAAAGTAAATATAAATGGACTAAATGTTCCAATCAAAAACATGGTGGATGAATGGATAAACAAACAAGACCCATCTATATGCTACTACAAGACTCACGTCAGATCTTAAACACACACAAAGTGAGAGATGCCAAAAGATATTCCAATTAAATGGAAGTTAAAAGAAAGCTGGCATAGCAAAAGTCATATCAGGCAAAATAGATATTAAAACTATGAATGTAGCAAAAGAAAAAGAGGGCAGTAAATAATGATAGAATGGTCAATCCAAGAAGTGGATATAAACTTTGTAAAAATGATCATAGGAGCATTAAATATAGAAAGAAAATATTAACAGGCATAAAGGCAAAAATTGACAGTAATACAATTATAGCAGTGGACTTTAACACCACATTTGTATCAATGGACTGATCATCCAGACAAAATATCAATAAGGAAACAAAGGCCTTAAAAGACAAAATAGACCAGATTTCTTTAGAGATATATACAGAACATTCCATCCAAAAACTGCAGAATACACAATCTTTTCAAGTGCAGAAGGACCATTCCCCAGGATAGATCACATTTTAGGTCACAAAACAAGTCTCAATAAATTTAATAAAATTGAAATCATATTAAACATCTTTTCTGACCACAACAGTATGAAACTAGAAATCAATTACAAAAAGAAATCTGGAAAAAACATAAACACATGGATCTTAAACAACATGCTATTAAACAACCAATAGGTCAATGAAGAAATCAAAGAGGATATCCAAAAATACCTTGCGACAAATAAAAATGAAACACAGCTTTCTAAAATCTGTGGAATGCAGCAAAAGCAGTTTTAGGAGGGAAGTTCATAGCAATACAGGCCTATCTTAGGAAACAAGAAAAGTCTCAAATAAACAATCCAACTTTCCACCTAAACAAACTAGGTAAAGGAAAACAAGCAAAGCCCAAAGTTAGTAGAAAGAAGGAAATAATGAAGATCAGAGCAGAAATAAAAGGGGATATATGTATACATATAGCTGATTCAATTTCTTTGTACAGCAGAAGCTAACACAATATTGAAAAGCAACTATACTCCAATTAAAAAAAGAAAAGAAATAGAGACCAAAATATAGGAAGATCAATGAAACTAAGAACTAGTTCTTTGAAAAGATAAACAAAATTGATTAGACTTTATACAGACTCATCAGGAAAAGAGAGGGGCAAAATAAATAAAAGAGAAGTTACAAACTTACCATAGAAATACTTACAATCATAAAAGTCTACTACAAACAATTATATGCCAACAAATTACACAAACTAGAAGAAAAGGGTAAATTTTTAGAAACATGCCATCTTCCAAGACTGAATCAGGAAAGAAATGAAAACATGAATAGACCAATTATTAGTAATGAAATTAAATCAGTGATCCAAAAACTCCCAAAAACAAATGTCCAGGACCGAACAGCTTCACAAAGGTATTCTACCAAACATTTAAAGAAAAGTTAATACCAGTCCTTCTCAAACCATTTCAAAAAATTAAAGAGGAAGGAATGCTTACAAACTCATTCTACAGGGTCAACATCACCCTGATACCAAATCCAGACAGAAACACCACAAAAAAAGATATCACAGGCCAATATCCCTGATGAACACAAATGCAAAAATCCTCGACAAATATTATCAAACAAAACAAAAACACATTATAAGATAATACAGAATGATCGAGTGGGATTAATTCCAGGGATGCAAGGATGGTTCAATATCTACAAATCAATCAATGTGGTATACCACATTAACAAAACAAAGGTTAAAAATCATCACAATAATCTCAGTAGATGCAGAAAAAGCATTTGAGAAAATTCAATATGTATTTATAATAAAAACTTGCCACAAAGTGAATACAGAGGGAACCTCAACATAATAAAAGCCATATATGACAAACCCATAGCCAACATAATACTCAATGATGAAAAGAAGAAAGCTTTCCCTCTATAATCAGGAATAAGACAAGAATGCCTACTCTCACCACTTTTATTCAAAATAGTATTCTATGTCACAGCCATAGCAATCAGAGGGTAAAAGCAAATAGAAGGAATTTAAATTGAAAAGGAAGAAACAAAACTATCACTATTGGCAGATAACATGATTTATATATGTATATATATATATAAAGACTCTACAAAAAAAATCTATTAGAACTAATAAATGAATTCAGTAAAATTAAAGAATACAAAATTAACATACAGAAAAAGATTGCATTTCTGTACAATAACAACAATCTATCAGAAAGAGAAATGAAGAAAACCCATTTATATGTTCATTAAAAAAATGAAATACCTAGGAATAAATCTAACCAAGGAGGTGAAAGACATGTCCTCTGAAAGCTAGAAGACTTGGATGAAAAAAGTTGAAGACAACACAAATAAGTGGAAAGTTATGATCAGGGATTGGAAGAATAAATATTGTTAAAATATCCATAGTACCTAAAGCAACCTACAGATTCAATGCAATCCCTATCAAATACCCAGTGACATTTTTCACAGAACTAGAAAAAATAATTCTAAAATTTGTATGGAAAAAAAAAGACCCTGAATACCCAAAGCAATCTTGAGAAAGAAGAACAAAGCTGCAGGTATTACACTCCTTAATTTCAAACTAGACTACAAAGCAATTGTAATCAAAGCAGTCTGGTAGTGGCTCAGAAACAGACACATACATCAATGGAACAGAATACAGATCCCCAGAAATAAACCCACGCTCCTACAGTCAATTAATCTATGACAAAGAAGGCAAGAATATACAATACCGATAAAAGAACCTCTTCAAAAATGGTGTTGGGAAAACTTGAGAGCTACATGCAAAAGAATGAAACTAGATCATTTTCTTACAGTGTATACAAAAATAAACTTAAAATGAATTAATTACATAAATATAAGAACTGCAGTCATAAAACTCCTAGAAGAAAGCATAAATAGTAAGCTGGTTGACATCACTTTTAGCAATATTCTTTTTCCATCTCTCTCCTCAGGCAAGGGGAAAAAAGTAGAATAAACATTTAGGACAGCATCAAACTAAAAAGCTTTGTACAGTGAAGGAAATATCAACAAAAAAGTCAGTCTACTGAATGGGAGAAGTTATTTGCAAATTATATATATGATAAGGGGTTAATATCAAAAATATACAAATATTACATTCTAAACCATTTCTCTAATCCTGTCTTCTTCTACCTGCTGTGGTTCCCCACACACATCATCAACTGTTCACTTGGCCATATTCCCATAGTTGTGTATTTTCCCTTATTTTGGTGAGGATGGTATTTAAATGATGACTGGGGATAATAATTCATAAAAAGCCAATAGATAACAGTTATCTTAATTATTACCAAATGTTTATTATCAGAGTAAAACTTGCAAATGAAAAATACCTTATAATACCAGGAGATTAATGAAAGTTATATGGTGCATATCTGTCATGATTAGAGCAAAATAGCTTAGAGAGTACAGAAAAGAGGTTATGGTCAAATCCCCTTTACTTAGCAGTATAGCATCAATGTGGAGCAATGGTTTTTTCCAACAGCGAGACAATCTTTTTACTTTAGGGTAGTGTTGGCCTTGGTGGTGAGTAGAAGAGGATCCTGCTCCCACCCAGAGAACACAAGACCTGAGGCCCTTTTGTTATTCGGTTAGGCAACTCTACCCATCTCTGCCTCATTCTCTTAGACTTCAGCTCTCTAAAGTCTTATGCAACAGCATTTTAACATCATCAGCCACCGTATTGATGAATTTCAAACGTAAAAAATATACTTTCAAAAATTGAAAGATAGAAGATCGGAGTCCTCCGTTCACTGAGCAAAAGGATTCAGCACATTTCATGGCCTTTGCTGCTATACTGTCATTCTTCACAAATAACCAGAAATCCAAGGACTTTGTGGAGCTCTTGATCTCTTGCACAGATGAGCCCAGTTTCTGGGCGATCTCTTTGACTGACTGCTCATCCAAACCAAAATAGCTTCGATAAAGGTTCAAGCACTTCTCCTGTTTAGGCAAATCAAAGCCACTGAAGAAGGCCATGAAAGGGATGATGGCCAAAGCGGCTGATTTCAGGGCATTCAGCCAGATCTTCTCTTTGAGGATAACTCTCTTCACCTCAATGAAAGCATCAGACAAATTGGACAACTGGAGCACAAAGGTGTAGCGCTTATGAGCAGGGAGATCCTGCAACAATGTCTCCTGCAGTCTTGGGAAATCAAACTTATCCGGGTGAAAGTTGGAGACCAGGAAGACACATGGATTAGATACTCCGATGTTGCTGAGAATAGCCAGGTAGTCATCTCGGATCTGCTGAAGGACTCTCTCCTTTTTGAAGGATATGGGTTTGCTTTTCTCTTCACTGTGTAATTCAGCATCCACCATTGTTCTAACAAAGTAGAAATTCTTCCCCTTCTCCTTGATTTTCTGGGCCAGGAGAGCATCATTTGAGCTGAACCGTGAAGAAGAAATAATGATGAAAAAGTCATAGTCATCATCTCCCACAATTTCTAGATAAGGATCTGGAAGGGAATTGGGAGTCCCAGTTCCAGGCAGGTCCCAGGAGGTCACACTGGGATATTTCGGATGTTGATAGGGGGTTTTCTTCATGGTGGTTGGCAGAACTCCAACGTGAGCAGACCCCTCCTCTTCATGACCAAGACCTAGCAGGGCATTGATGAAACTGGACTTCCCAGAACCAGATTGCCCAATCACAGCCACATCCAAGGGAGCGTTCTCAGGTTTCTGAAGTGCTTCCTGAATCTCTTCAACCACCTCTTTTAGCTTCCCCTCCTGAAAGACTCTTTGAATACGTTCAACACTTTCCTGAGAGAGGATCCCCACTGCCTTGCTGATCAATGTGGAGTAGTGAGGGACACATTTTTGGGCCAATTGCTCAAAATTCTTTCCTGACAGGAAATAGGAGGTGAACCAATCCATGCCAGTTAACCCTGGATGATCTGTGGAAAAGGAAGGGAATAAGGAGGTAAGGTGAATGAAGCAGCAGAACAGGCAGGTTCAGCTGAGGAAACACAGTGGTCTCAACAGATCAGTCCCATCTCTCACACTTACTCATGTTACTACAGTTCATTTATTTTTCCGGATGACTTTTGTTTCCATTGCTACAGAAAAGACTACCTGTTTTCTAAGCTGATGATTTATATGTCCCAGGAGTCAGGACAATGTAGAGATAGAAAAATGGCCCCTAAGATGTCCACATTCCCAGAACCTGTGAATATGTTACTTACATAGCGAGAAGCACTTTGCAGATGTGATTAAGTTAATGATCTTCAGATGGAAAGATTATCTTGGTTTGTCCACATGGGTTAAATATAATCACAGGCATCCCTATAAGAGTGAGGCATGGCCAAATGCAGAAAAGAAGATGAGATAATAGGAACAAAGGTTGTAGTGAAGATGGAGGGAGGGCAATGAGCCAATGAATGCCAGGCAGTGTCTCGAGCCTGGAAAAGACAAGAAAATGGAGTACCTCCTGGAGCCTCCAGAAGGAACTGGTCCCACTGACACTTTAATTGTAGCCCCTTAAGATTCATTTTGACTGCTCACCTCCAAAACTATAAAAGAATGAATGTATATTGTCTTAAGCCACTAAGTTTGTAGTAATTTGTTACAGAGCAATGGGAAACTAATATAGACTGTCTGCATTTTCCTGAAACCTGAATACAGAGCCCAGCACCTTTCCATTCTGCAGGAAGAATCACTTAGGCCAACATATTAGTGAGCACAGACGACTTCCAGAAAGACCCTCACTTCCAATAACCTGCAGCAAATCAGGACAGGACTTGCCTTGTGGGAGAGGCAGGAGACAGAGACAAGCCCACCAGGTGACCTGCCTGCCAGGATGTATGTTCCATAATGTGGACAACCAAGAACATAGTCATTGTGGTAATAGTTACCCCATGGCAGCTTAATGTCTATTTACCTCACTTTATGGACCAGTTTGGGTGGAAGTTAAAACATGTGACAGGAAGTTGCAGAAGAAGTAAATAAGAGCTCTAATTTTCCCTATCCAATTCAGCACAGTTTTGAAACATGGGCATCTGATTAAACCAAGGCAATTTAAAGAAATTATTAATATGATATTGATGATACCTCCTATCATTCACTATGAGTGAGGAAAGTTATACCAAGAAACTGTGATTTAAAAAATATTTAGGGCTTCCCTGGTGGCGCAGTGGTTGAGAGTCCGCCTGCCGATGCAGGGGACACGGGTTCGTGCCCCGGTCCGGGAAGGTCCTACATGCCGTGGAGCAGCTGGGCCCGTGAGCCATGCCTGCTGAGCCTGCGTGTCCGGAGCCTGTGCTCTGCAATGGGAGAGGCAACGGCAGTGAGAGTCCCGCAGGGGTGTGCTGAACGCCCTCCACCCCCATCCCACATATTGTGCAAAGACAATTTTTTTAAAAAAGTAAAATCATGACTATCAAAAAATATTAAATGAATACATGTTAAGAATTTTATTTAACTGATCACTAATGAAGGAAATAAGCAGATGTTAATGCTAGTTGAAAGGAGAATACCAAAGAAGAGACACATTTATAGCTCAGGAATATTGAAATGAATGTCAAAGTGAGACAAGGGTGCTGTCTTCTAAGAAGAAGTTGGGAAGATTATTGAACCTCAACAGACAGATTGTATTTCTATATGGGTATGGACTAAATGTGTCCCCATAAATCCATAGATAAAATGTAATGCTCAAAGTGATTTTATTAGTAAATGGACCCTTCGAATGTGCCTAGGTCATGAGGGCAGAGCCATCATGAATGGATTAGTGCCCTCATAAAAGAGACCCCAAAGAGCTAGTTTAACCCTTCTGACATATGAGCTTAAACAGAAAAGACATTCATCTAGGAAGTGTGTTCTCATCAGACACCTAATCTACATGTGCCTTGATCTTGGTCTTTCATCCTCCAGAAGTATGAGAAATAGATTTTTCTTCATAATGTACCCAGTCTGTGGTATTTGGTTATAGCCTGCACAGAGTAAGGAAATGGCGAAGAAACTAATTATTTTGCATTGCTATTAATTACCAAAACTCAAAGAGATTTAAATATCTCTATGGTAATGAAAGGCTAGAATCAGAAAACCCTGAGTGTGCATTAAACATTACATAGTTTACTACTGGAGAAACCAGTAAACATTCTGTTGCCCCAAATTTTCTTACAACTTTCTCAGAGGAAAGAAAGAAAGAAAGAAAGAAAGAAAGAAAGAAAGAAAGAAAGAAAGAAAGAAAGAAAGAAGGAAAGAAAGAAAGAAAGAAAGAAAGAAAGAAAGAAAGAAGGAAGGAAGGAAGGAAGGAAGGAAGGAAGGAAGGAAGGAAGGAAGGAAGGAAGGAAGGAAGGAAGGAAGGAAGGAAGAAAGAAAGAAAAAAGAAAGAAAGGAAAGGCATCTTCAGACACAGGGGTTGTCTGTTCTTCAAAGAGGTTGGCCTGAACTGCTGGATGGAATTCCAGCTCTCCACCAGCCAGCCCTGTCCTCAGCCCTCCAAGCACAAAGCTGGCCTTGGCCACTGCAGGTATAGAGCATGTTTTCCAGAGAGAAAACAGACTTCCTATGACAGAGATCAGATCCAAATGATTCCACTAGAACAGCAGAAAATGCTGAGACTGCGCAGGGCCATTCCCCAGAACTGTTCTCACCAGGAAGTTCAGACACCGTGTGCTCCTGTGCTCACTGTGGAGAACAAGCGTTAGCAAGCCTCTCTGCTGCCTGAGTAATGAGGCCCCGAAGGGGGAGGCGTCAGGAAGTACAATACCTTCTAACCCGAGCCTCTCCCTCTGGAAAATCTGACTGATATTTGAGAACCCACATTTCAAGGAGGAGATGGGAGGACCTACCATACCCTGTATGGTATATTCTCATGTATATTTTATACATTATAAAAATAAACAAAGTATATTTAATGCTGTACTTGGGTGCTGGCTGGCATAGGGATAAAGCAACTGACCCACAGAACACAATACCAAAATCCCTGTCTTGGACTCAGGCGTGTGCGGAATTATGTTGAAAGGGAGACATATGGGTTGGCCAAAATGTTCGTTCGGTTTTTTTCCATAAAATGGTTCTAGTAGCACTTAGTTGTCTTTCACTTCATTTGAAAAAATTTTCCTACAGTGTATGTGACAGCTGTCATATCAGTGTGCATTTAAAAAATGACATCAGGGCTTCCCTGGTGGCGCAGTGGTTGAGAGTCCGCCTGCCGATGCAGGGGACGCAGGTTCGTTCCCCCGTCCGGGAAGATCCCACATGCCGCAGAAAGGCT
Source organism: Phocoena sinus (assembly GCF_008692025.1). Classification (NCBI taxonomy): domain Eukaryota; kingdom Metazoa; phylum Chordata; class Mammalia; order Artiodactyla; family Phocoenidae; genus Phocoena; species Phocoena sinus. The sequence goes on along the minus strand of NC_045765.1, from coordinate 14,544,655 downwards.
GGGCCCGTGAGCCATGGCCGCTGAGCCTGCGCGTCTGGAGCCTGTGCTCCTCAACGGGAGAGGCCACAGCAGTGAGAGGCCCGCGTAACGCAAAAAAATAAATAAAAATAAAAAATGACATCAAAATTGATGAATTTTTGTGTAGCGATTTTAATATTGAAGATGGAAGAAAAAAGCAACATTTTTGGCATATTATCCTTTATTATTTCAAGAAGGGTAAAAATGAAACTGAAACGCAACAACAACAACAAAAAAGATTTGTGCTGTGTATGGAGAAGGTGCTGTGACTGATTGAACATGTCAAAAGTGGTTTGCGAAGTTTCGTGCTGGAGATTCCTCGCTGGACAATGCTCCACGGTTGGATAGACCAGTTGAAGTTGATAGCGATCAAATCGAGACATTAAGTGAGAACAACCAATGTTATACCATGTGGGAGACAGCCGACATACTCAAAATATCCAAATCAAGTGTTGAAAATCATTTGCACCAGCTTGGTTATATTAAGCACTTTGATGTTTAGGATCCTAACATAACTTACGCTAAAATAAACCTTCTTGACCATATTTCCACATGTAATTCTCTACTTAAACGTATCTTTTTAAAAATAAATTGTGATGAAAAATAAATAAATAAATAAATTGTGATGGGCGATGAAAAGTGGATACTGTACAATAATGTGGAATGGAAGAGATCGTGGGGCAAGTGAAATGAACCACAACCAACTGCACCAAAGGCTGGTCTTCATCCAAAGAAGGTGATGTTGTGTATATGGTGGGATTGGAAGGGAGTCTTCTATTATGAGCTCCTTTTGGAAAACCAAACGATTAATTCCAACAAGTACTGCTCCTAATTAGACCAACTGAAAGCAGCACTCGACGAAAGCGTCCGGGATCAGTCAACAGAAAACGCATACTCTTCCATCAGGATAATGCAAGACCACATGTTTCTTTGATGACCAGGCAAAAACTTTTACAGCTCAGCTGGGGAGTTCTGATTCATCTGCCGTATTCACCAGACGTTGCACCTTCAGGTTTCCATTATTTAGGTCTTTACAAAATTCTTTTAATGGAAAAACTTTCAATTCCCTGAAAGACTGTAAAAGACACCTGGAGCGGTTCTTTGCTCAAAAAGATGACAAACTTTTGGGCAGATGGAATTATGAAGTTGCCTGAAAAATGGCAGAAGGTAGCGGAACAAAAGGGTGACTGTGTTGTTCAATAAAGTTCTTGGTGAAAATGAAAAGCGTGTCTTTTATTTTTACTTAAAAACTGAAGGCACTTTTTGGCCAACCCAGTACATGGAATGTCAGTGAGTAAAGAAGGCTCTATCAAGTAAATGGAGCTGTACAAACTGGTTTTCCATTTGGAGAATGTTACTGATTCCCTACCTATGTCACTTTTGATAATCAACTCTAGAGGAAGAGTAAAGATCTAAACTTCAAATAGAAAACTCTATTAGAAAATATAGCAGATCTTAGGGTACAGAAAAATTTTTTAAACAAGATACCCAGAAGATAACTGTATAAATAAGATTGACAAATGGGGTGCCTTAGAGTACATTAAAATGAAAAGTTTCTGTTTATGAAAATAAATGCTTCAGGGCGGTAAACATTCTCCAGACATGTGGAGAAGATATGGGCACAAATGTCGTAAACTAAAAATCAATACTAAGAAGGTATTTTTAAAATGCCAGAGATCACTAAGAAGCTAAACAAACCAGTATGGAAGTGCAGGGCATGGGGGGAAATGAACAGATCTTTCTCAGGAAACAAAAAACAGGTGTGGTCAATAAGCACACAGAAAGTTTAGCATCCTCCTTAGTAATGAGGCAAATGCAAAACTGTGCACAGTGAGATGACATTGTACGTCAATTCAATTGGAAAAATTTTTAAGTTGGACGATATTGAGTACCAGGGAGAATGTGAATCAGTAGAATCTCTGAAATATAGCCGCTGGGAATGTAAAATCAATACAATCACTATGAAAAAAATATGGATTCATTTTATTAAATTGTACATTCATGCACCTTGGACCCAGCATTTCCACTCCTAACATGGTACCTAGGAGTCACTGTGCAAAAATGTACAGGGGACATGTAAAATGTGTTCCTAACAGCAGTCTTCGTTATTGTGAGAAAGGAGAGGATAGCCATTGACAGAGAATGGATAAATAAATGGAGCTCTACAACACTGATCCATTGTTATCCATAGGTAAATAAATCTTAGTAGCACAACACTGAGTTTAAAATAAATAGACTTTAGTAGAAATGGTAGAAAAAAATAGTAGGAAAAAAGAATACTCTTTAAATAAATCTTCAAGAAAACACAAAAAAATATGGCTTAGGCATGCGTATGTAAGTGATAACACAACAAATGACAGAAAGGAATCGTAAATACGTACTTCATGAAGTTGCTGAACAAGGGCTGGTGACAGAGTATGGAGTAAATAGGAGCACATAGGTAAGTATAGTTATTGAAGATGTTCTATTTCTTGGGATGTTTGTTCAGTGTGTAGGTGATCATCATATTATATCAGTAAACAAAGGATTTAAAAAAGAAAAATATCTCAGTTCTTTCAAATTGGTGCTGCATATATTCTTTTCTCTGCAGTCAGTCATGAATCTCTCCCTACTTCCATAGTTTGGGAGCATCAGAGAAATACTCTGTCTGACACATAGAGACAATCAATGCTATGATGGAAGAAAGATAGAGAAATCATCGAGGGAGGAGGTGGGGACAAGAGAGGTTGTCATTCCAGGCAGAAAGAACTGCAAGGCAAAGGTGAAAGATCACAAATGAATTTGACAGCTAGCTGTAGATGTAGATGAACACATACAGACACCCAATTAAAAACTTCAGCTTTAGGGGTTTCCCTGGTGGCGCAGTGGTTGAGAATCTGCTTGCTAATGCAGGGGACACAGGTTCAAGCCCTGGTCTGGAAGGATCCCACATGCCATGGAGCAACTAGGCCCGTGAGCCACAACTACTGAGCCAGCGCATCTGGAGCCTGTGCTCCGCAACAAGAGAGGCCGCGATAGTGAGAGGCCCGCGCACTGCGATGAAGAGTGGCCCCCGCTTGCCACAACTAGAGAAAGCCCTCGCACAGAAACGAAGACCCAACACAGCAAAAATAAATTTAAAAAAAAAAGAAGAAAAAAAAACGAAAACAAACTTCAGTTTTGGGACTTCCCTGGTGGTCCAATGGTAAAGAATCCACCTTCCAATGCAGGCGACACAGGTTCGATCCCTGGTCAGGAAACTAAGATACCACATGCCAAGGGGCAACTAAGCCTGCATGCCACAACTACTGAGCTCGCGCACCCCAACTAAAGAGCCTGCATGACACAAACTACGGAGCCCATGTGCTCTGGAACCCCCATGCCACAACTACAGAGCCCACGCACCCTGGAGCCTGTGCGCCACAAATAGAAAAGAGAAAACCTGCGCGCCACAACTAGAGAGAAGTTCGCGCGCCACAACGAAGAGACTGTGCACCACAGTTAAAGATCTCGCATGCCTCAGCAAAGATACCATGTGCCACAACTAAGACCCAACGTAGCCAAAAAATAAATAAAATAAAATAAAAGACCTCAGTATTAATTAAAAACACCACTCAGAGTTCCCCAGGGCTGGGCTGGTCCTCATTGTGAGTGTCACTCTGAGTCTGGTGCCCCATTTCATAGGCTCTGGCCTGGAGCCGCCATTGCTCAGTGATGCCCCTCAATGTACACCTCATGGTCCATAGTCAGACTTTTTAGCCCTAAGTCCACTGAGATCACATGAACCTTCCTCAAGACAAGAGGTGACACAGCATGTCATGGTCACTACTGTGTACCTACCAAATGGAATTGTTTCTTGGACTCAAGCACGGCTTCTGCCTTAGCAGGAGAAACTCCTAACAGGTCCCATCAGAGGTCTGTGAGTCTCTGGCAAGGTGCCTTCTCCCTGCACGGAGTAGGAACCCAAAGTAGGATCTGGGCAGGGTCCACAAGAGACATATAAAGGTTGCTGATTGCACTTTAGGTCCACACTTTGAAAACCTTTCCTAGGTTTGGGTTCTGCTTTCAGGCTAATCTGTCTATTAGATGCCTGAAATCGTTTGAACCTGGGCTCAAAGGAATTCACAAGGTCCAGGCAGACAGCCAAATTCAGCCTCTTTTATGGTTGAGCCACCTCCTCTCATGTTTCTCCATCTTCTGGCAGGCCCTCAACCCATGTGATGTTTGCATGGTCATCACTTCACCACCAGGAACTGGGCAGGCTGGAGAGCTGAACAAGAGGCTGTGTCAGGCCTGTATCTGAGACCAGACTAGGCCTGGGAATACTAGCAAAGCAAAACAGGGAACAGGAGAAAAGGGAAGGAGGACAGGCCTTAAATGCTTTGCCTAAAGCCCTCAGGCTGGCGTGTGGGCCAGCAGGGTTCAGGTTGAGTTCCTCCAGAAAAATCCTCTGCAAGTGGCTTAACTATAAAAGTGTTGCTGAAGTTGAAAATGGGTGTGGTCCTTCCATTACCTTGCAAATATTTACTGAGCTTTTCAGTTGCAATTCGGCCCTGCTCTGTGGATGACTGACAAGACTAGGCCTCTAACATCTCAGTCTCCTTAGGGCATCACACCTTCAGGACAGGGAAGTTATTCCTGGACATCAATAAGGTCTCTGAAATGTACAGAGGCAGAGCACACATTTCCTGGTTGGAGGAGGGGAGGAATGTCTCAGGAAATATCCTGTCTCCTGGTCCCACTCAGGTAAGCAAAAGTCCAATTGGTCTCATAAACTATCTGCAGACCCTTACAGAGTTGAAATCTCCCCTGCCCTGGCTCAGTCCCTCCACCAAGTGAGACAGCTGCAGCAGGGACAGGAAAAGAGTCAGCTTCTCCCTCTTTCTTCCTCCTACTGACCCTGTTACAAGGATGGGAACAATAAAGGGTAGGAAAGACACACTCAGGTGGGACAGGTGCAATCCCGCTGAAGCCCCTAGTGTGGTGACTGTCCCTCACGTAGGTGGGGCCATGGGTGGCTCACACTGACATCCCCATTGGGATCTCAGGGACAGGCACAGCCCAGACCTGCAGGCCTGCTACCTCCTCCCTAGAGTTGGGCAAGGTGGGTAGCCCCAGCCTCTTACCTCCTGATATCATCTTACCGAGAAAAGAACATCCAGCCCTCACTGTTGGCCACACCCCTTGCAACAAGTTCACTAAAGTGATCTTTGCCTCTCCCTTTCCTCAACCTTTCAACTAACTTTTTCTGACCCAGGGAAGGAATCAATGGTGGCTAAACTCAATTCACAATCTCTTAGATGCATAAGAATTTCCTATCTTATTATTGACGTTTGCAACCTCTGCCCAAACCTTGGAAGCATTGTAAGCCTTGAAAAATTTCTAACTCTGTTACACTCACACAGTCCTCTGTCTGGGGCCTCTCTCCTGCCCACAGAAGACTTGGGGAGCTTTTCCTTCTGATCTGAGAGCGAGCACATGACAATCACTAGGATGTTAGGCAGGTGCCCAGGGTCACCTGGCCAGTGGTGAGCATTGCAGGTACATTGACAGCAGGTAGGGGTCAGAGCTTGGAGTCGGCAGTGGTGGATGGAGAATATGCACTCTGAGCAAAGCTGGTGATAGCAAGTGAGCCCAAGTGCTGAGTGAGATGGGCAACACCAGGGAGCATCTCTGCAGACAGTGTCTTGAGCCTCAGGAAGGGGCAGGGTCTGAGTGACGGTGAAGCTGAATGTGGACATAGGACTGAGCTGAGGACCAAATCCGAGGACATGGCTCTGGAGGGAAGCAGCAGGGCTGGACCCAGGACACCCCAACTCTGTGCTTGGCCTCTGTGCACTGACTTGACACTGACGCCTTAGAGTCTGGCTCAGGCCAGTGCCCCCTCCACTACGGAATGCAGAAAGGAAGCTGGTGCTCCTTTCCTGGACACCTGGAGTCATTTCCAGGAATAGAACTGAAACTTCCGCTGCCTGAGTCCCCCTGGAGCTGGGGCCCTGCCAGCAGTTGGATCTAGAAACAACCCAGCGGAGAGCTCCAGTGTCCCCGAGGGGCCGCTGAAGGAGAAAGCTGCAGGACAACCAACTGTCCTTGCCAGCTCCTCTTCCCTCCTTTCCCTCAGCTCTCCCTAGGACAACCCCAACCCTCCACAGTTCCATTTCTTCCTTCTGGAGCAACCTGAGCTTGAAACCCATCCAGCCCTCCAGTGTGGAGGCAGTGTGCCTCTCATCTCCACGTTCCTGGCATTCGGGGTCTTCTGATGGAGACCACATGTGTAGAAGGAGGGCAGGACGTGCCACTCATACGCTCTTAGCGTCTAAGCTGGAGAGGGAGCCACTGGCCATTTCTGGGGCATCTGGAATTGTGAGTCCACTAGTTCCCCAGGGTGGGCCTCCCATGGAATAGGGACCTTAGGTGGGCTTTCAAGGATGAGACGTCTAATGGGACGTTTCAGTCCCCCTCAGTTTAATTGTGTATTAGCGTTGGAGAAACTATCTCTATTGCAGGGTTCCAACTCTTCCCTTTACAGATGATGTTAGTGAGTTGAGAGCTTTTCAAACACCGTCTCCCCAGATGTGTCCTGTTCAGTACCAGGCCCTTTGATGATGTTGAGGCTTATCATACTTTCCTGGAATAAACGAGCATGTTGATTTTCTGTCAGCCTTTCATGATAATGACCAAATGGGGAACAAACTTGGGGCTTGATGTACATTGGATTCTGGGCTCACAGAAGTCCTCGATACCTCAGATTCCACATCTGGTGCAAGGTGGGCCACACTTCTCCATGGGTCCCTTTGGTTGGGACTTGGGATAATTGGGCATGTTGGGAGCTATATAGAAACCAGCACGGGAAATCCACTAATGAGTGGTTTTCATTCTGCTTGTCTGAAGTTGTGAAATCTATTTTGTGGGTTACAACAAGAGTTGTTTTTTACTTTTTAAGTTACCCACTGGAATTGAATAAAGTGAAGAGATGGCAAATTCTGTGGTAAAATCTCTTTCTCAGGTATGTGCCTGTGTCTGTGCATGTGTGTTGAGTATATCTGGTTCCTACGCAAAATGCATCTTTTACTCCTGGACTCATTCATAAGACTGGTGGCTGAGGGAGAATGTAAAGCCAGCATTAGGAGCAGTTGGGAAAGAGTAGACAATTGCCCAAACCTTCACCTAGAAGCAATCATGGAGCAGTCCTGTGAAATTAGGGATTTCTCCACATGTCACTTTCTGTCTGCTTGTTGTAAACTTTACTTTAAATTGATGTATCCCCATGCTATTTTATAACCAAACTCTTAGATGGTGACCATTCCTACCATTTCAAGAGAAATTGAATGGATGCTTAGCTCTTAAGTGGTGGCAAAGGTGACATTAGTGCTGTGAACGGCTCTGAGCTTACAGAAAAGTCCTGTGTCCATGGCTCACATTCAAACTGACCGCAAACCACAGGTATTAACTTGAGACTCTGTGTGGCCTCAACTTAGTTGTTTAAGCAGAGAGTAACTGTGCTTAAGGATAATTGTATCCCATCTTACTCCACTGCCTAAAACCTAGCCTAGCCTCCCCTCTGATGTGAAGGCTTTGGGACTTGTGAAAATATAGTACCAGTAATATTGAGTTCATATCTTCAGAAACTATCACTTCCTTACAAAAGGGATCTCAATAAGCCCAAAGCAATCAGAGGGGAAATGAAAACAGCATGTGAACTGTCCAATAATTCCTTCCTTTACCTCTTTATTCTAGAAGCAAATCCTCCCTTTATTCTCTAAGCACAATCATTCTTTATTCTTTCCTTTATTCTCTAATCAAATTCTTATTGAGTGTCTGCTCTGTGCCAGGCACTGTCCCAGCCCTGGAGCTTCAGGAATGGAAATCATTGATTTCATAGAGATTGCTTTCCAGAGGAGAGACAGAAGAGTGAGAGAACCAAGTGAAATGTGGGCCAAGCTTGATGTGATCATCAGAGAAGATTAGATTGCTCCCCTAGAGACAAACACACAGATGGGGACAAGGGCATGGAGATGGTGGATTGTGAAGATGGGAAGGGCCTGAGCTCTACCGGACCAAGACGAAACCAGCACCCGGCTGTGCAGTCTGCTCCCCTCTGCACTGCCCTCAGAGGGAGTGTAAGGCTTCCCTGGTTCTCTGTCTCCATGTTTGAGTCCCTCTTTTACAACAGCGTTGTCTGTACCCTACGTAATACTGGGTCCTTTTTATAATTAATAAATAATAGGATATACATTTGACTGACTGCTGTGTCAGAAAATATAAAGTAGATCTATGCACATCAACATAGAGAGATGCCCCAAATAATATTGAGTTTAGGAAGTAAGAAACTGACCTTGTTAGGGGTTTTAATGTTTTGTTACATAGGCACGGTTGAATAAGTCATTGACCACTGATGATTGAACTCAATCTCCAGCCCTCCTCCACTCCCTGAAGTTTAGAGAACTGAAACTGCCAACCCTTTAATTCTGGCTCGATCTTTCTGGCCCCCAGCCCCCATCCTGATGCTCTGTAGGCTCCCTGCCCCAATAATCTCATTATCTTACAAAAGACATTCCTATCACTGAGGAAATTTCAACATTTTTAGGAGCTCCTTCCAGGAATTGTGGACAAAGACCAAATAGGTATTTTTATTATAAAACAGACTTTAAGCTCAATACTTTTTGTGGACAATTAAAGGGATAAACATAAAGCATTACTATATAGCTTTCATGGGTATATATATACATTAATATACATTAATAAATATGTTCAAGATGAATATCCTGACACATATTAAATTGAAAAGACTGCGGTAGTCTGTGATGGGGAGAGAAGTAAACTAGGGGAAAGAGGAGAGAGATTTTTAAGGTGGGTTTTAGAGTCACAAAAGGCAAGATAATTTGAAAACGGGCACTCCTATCATTTCCCTAGAAGTGAAACCACCCAGTCCAGGGGTGAAGACCTTTACAAACACTGTCTCCCCTTGGGAACCCTAAAGAGAGGTGAGATGTGTAGCCTTAGGGAACCTCCTTGTTCCGTCTACTCAGTTCCCCCACATCTCCTCCAGCCCCAACGATACAAGATCACATACTCACTGATGACTCCTAGGTTTGCGTGCACATCCCACACTTCTCTCATCAACTCCAGACTGGTCCCTCCTGCAGGTAGCCCTCTGAGAAATGCCCTGAGGTGACCCCACACAAGCTCTCTCCTGCACGTGGCCTGGATCAGATGTATGGACCACACATCACCCCCTTCACCCCAACATACTCTCCGCCCAGCTCCTTCTTGGGCTTGCCTGCCACATCTTGCTAACCTGACTTTCACGTTTAGATATCTCGGGCTTGGGAAAGACCCAGTTCCCTGTCCTCTAGCTGTTCTCCCAAAGCTCCTGCTAAAACCCTCATTCTGAGTTTGAAGTGAGGCGCAGGCATCACCCTCCATCTTTGCCCTGGGGATCCCACACCCTAACATCTCCCTCAAAATATCCCTTCACAAATTCCCTCACTCCAACCCTTTTGTACCTGCTATTCAGGTGAGAGCTTTGACAGTGGTCTAACTAGTTTGTGGCCACCTGAGTTGAAATATCTATGTGGTGGTTCACCTTGAAATGGAGCAGCAATTATTGCCATGTATGAGCCAATAGGGAGAAAGAAGGAATGAGTCCCATTCAGATGTTACACGTAGCATCGAGGACCTCAGCCTGGAGAGAGGGTATCTTGAATGTATTTGAAATGTGACCTTTAAGTCATAAAAACGAAGGGTACTAGAGCAATGAGAAGACATTTTGTTTCAAAGGTGAAAGAAAAATCAAATGAATGACCAGTGTAGGGGATAAAACTGCCACCACAAAATGCTTCTCTAATATGAGGATGATTTTAGGTTGGTTATTTTTAAGAAACAGAAGACTCAGGAAGTTTTCCTTTTTACCTTCCCCTTAACTGCTTAAAAGCATTTAGATCGGGGGGGGGGGGGGGCTTGTTCCAAGAAGGGAGCTGTCACCAGAGGTAACTAAAAAGAATATGAGCTTGGCATGTAGACCGGGAAATTGACCAAGGTTTATACGCTCACGTTCCTCTCTGTGTCCCATTGTCTCTACATGGCGGGTCACATACTTGTTTACCAAACATTTCCTCTTCCCATTACCCTGTGTCCTATCTTCCTCACCTTTGAAGCCCTACACCCTTAGCCCCAGCTCCTTTGCTCAGAATGAATACATAGGGCTTCCCTGGTGGCGCAGTGGTTGAGAGTCTGCCTGCCGATGCAGGGGACGCGGGTTCGTGCCCCGGTCCGGGAGGATCCCACATGCTGCTAAGTGTCCGGAGCCTGTGCTCCACAACGGGAGAGGCCACAACAGTTAGAGGCCCACGTACCACAAAAAAAAAAAAAAAAAAAAAAAAAGAATGAATACATAGCCTTGATTGCCTGACTACCGCTGCGCCCCATAATCTTCTGGAGCTCTCTTTCATAGGTATAGTAATTAAATTTGTTTATTTTCTCCTGTTAATCTGTCTCATGTCAATTTAATTCTTAGACCAGCCACAAAAACCCAGAAGGGTAGAGGAAAAATTTCTCCTCCCCAACACCATTTTGTTAAACTAAAGCAGGAAGTGGGTGTGGCCGACCACTCCTTGCTTTGTGTGCACGTCCCCCACACAGTGTGATCTGAAATTGGGGTGCCCACAGCATAGGGGAGCGAAATTTCCTGTCCCAAAATGTATCTCGTTGGCATAGGATTATTTTAGGATGATTATCTTTAAGGAAGAGCTTTTACCTTCCCCTTAACTGCCTAAAAGAACTTAGATAAAGGGCTTATTTCAGGAAGAAGAGCTATCACCAGAGATTTCTACTAAGACTATGAGCTAGTGTGGTAGACTTGGGGAAACTTCGCAAGGCCTGTTTGATCAAAGTCTTCTCTGTTTCCCATTGTTTCTGCAAGGCATGGCAAACAATTGTTTACCGAACATTTATTTTTCCATCGTCCTGTAAATTGACTTCCCTCTTCGAAGTCCCAGACTCCTACCCCTGCTGCTGAAATCTGAATAGCATATAAGCCTTAATTGCCTGAACGCAGGTGTGCCTCACAGTATGGAACCCCTGTACATACAAAGTTAAATTTGTGTTTTTCTTCTATTAATCTGCCTCATGTCATTTTAATTCTGAAACCAGCCATAAGAACCTACAAGGGTAGAGGAAAATTATTTCCTCCCGTATGACAGACTCAGTCCCAGCCCTGCTGCACCTTTAAGTTCCTTAACCTGTCCCATGTTGTCCAGCACCACCTATGTGCTGGCAACTCCCAAATTTATATCTCTACCGCAGGCCTCTCCTCTGACCTCAGACCCAAATACCCCATTGTTTATACAACATCTCCCGCTTGTATGTCTAGGGTGATCTTTAGTAACTGAACAAGGCCAAACCTGTCTCAAGCCCCCATCCCTCTCTTCCCTTGTCTTATCCCTTTCAGGTAATATCAATGCCACCCCTCATTTGCACATGGGGCTGTCCACATAATCTTCTTTCTCTCACACTTCACATCCCCAATCCTGCAACCTAACAAATATATCCAGAATCCAGTCACTCCTCCCATTCTCACCACTATTGCCCTAGCCCTGGGCAGTTCTTGGCCCTCCCTCACTCCCTTAACCACCTGAGAAAGATGACCAGGCCTTCTGCACCAAACCACAGCTCTCCACCAGCCAGCCCTGCCCCTCAGGTCTCCAAACAAAAAACAAGCATCCCATCCCTGCAAGTGCAAAGAGTTTGCTTACTCACCAGTTCAACAGAGAAAAGACATTTCTGGTCAGAGCTCCGACCCGAATGTTTCCACTAAAACAGTAGAAAATGCAGAATCTGCTGAAGTGCTCCCCGCAGCCCCCAGCACAGGAACAATCCAGAGAACTGTCCTCGCCCAGATAAAGGCAGACACAGTAGAGAGCAAGGACTGGCAAACTTCGGTCCTGCCTGGGAAATGAGACCCAGGATGGGAGGCAGCAGGGAGTACAATAGCCTCTGACTTGAGCCCCTCCCTAGGAGGAAAAGATTGATAGTTGAAACTAACATTTCCAGAAATGAAAATGAAACCAGGGAAATCGTGTTTATGTCTTTCTCTACAGTACCGCATTTTCCAGTAAAGAAAATACAAGAGTGTGACTTCCAGAGGATCAGTGAGTAAGGAGAGGGCAGAGAGGTACTAGGGGTCAGGAAAGGCCAGTCTCCGAGGACCCCTGGGAGGTCACCTAGCCAAGACACCCAGGGGAGCACAGACAACAGGGAAGAAGGAAGGCTGTGAGAAACTTTTCAAAACTTCCAGTGAATGAGGGAGAAGCATTTCTCTAACTTTTCTCTGTCTTTTTTGTTCTTTCATCGTTAGGAAACCTATACGTGACTGCCACATTGTCAACCTGGCGCGTGGATCACTCCGGTAGGTGATGGGGTCACATCTGATGAGCGAATCAAACTACCGGAAGGGGCTCTGGGGACACAAGGCAAAACCACAAGGAGCTGGGCACAGAGAGGAGGGAGGAGCCTGGACTCCTAAATTTACATGGAAGATTAAGGAGAAAATACCAAATTTTCTTTAGAAGAAGAAGAAATGGGAGGGTTTGCAGTACCATATATGGTATTTTTCATGTATATTTTATACATTGTAAAAATAAAGTATACTTTAATGCTGTACTTGAGTGCTGGCACAGGGATGAATGAACTGACCCACAGAACAAAAAAAACTGTACATTCAGGCACCTTGAGAACAAGCATTTCCACTCCTAAGATGGTACCTGAGAGTCACTATGCACAAATGTCCAGAAGATATGTAGAAGTGTGTTCCTAACAGCAGTCTTCATAACTGTGAAAAAGGAGAGGATAGCCAATGACAGAGAAGGGATAAATAAATTGAGCTCTACAGCATCGTAAAGAATGAGTCATAGATATAATAGATAAATAAATATTAGTAGCATAATGCCAAGTTTTTATTTTTATTTTTTTGCAGTACGCGGGCCTCTCACTGTTGTGGCTTCTCCCGCTGCGGAGCACAGGCTCCAGACGCACAGGCTCAGCGCCCATGGCTCACGGGCCTAGCCGCTCTGCGGCACGTGGGATCTTCCCGGACCGGGGCACGAGCCTGTGTCCCCTGCATCGGCAGGCGGACTCTCAACCGCTGTGACACCAGGGAAGCCCACTGCCAAGTTTTTAAATTAAGAACCAGTATAATGCCGTTTAAATAAAGTTTCAGGAGAACACAACAAAATATTGTTAAGGCATGAATATGTCAGTGATAAAACAACAAATGAAAGAAAGCAATCATAAACACATACTTCATGAAGTTGTTACCCAAGGGCTGGTGACAGAGCATGGAGTAAATAGGACCACGTAGATAGGTATAGTTACTGAAGACGTTCTGTTTCTTGGGATAGTTGTTCAGTGTGTAGGTTATGTAAGTAACTAGAGGATTCTAAAAAGAAAAATATCTCAGTTCTTTCCACATTGGTGCTGCATATATTCTTTTCTCTGCAGTCAGTCACGAATCTCTCCCTCCTTCCATCGTTTGGGTACATCAGAGAAATACTCTGTCTGACATATAGAGACAATCAATGCTATGATGGAAGAGAGACTGAGAAATCACTGTGGGGACAAGAGAGACTGGCGTTCCAGGTAGAAAGAACTACAAGGCAAAGATGGAAACTCACAATGAACTTGACGATGAGCTCTGCATGCAGATGAACACAGACAAACAGCTAATTAAAGACCTCAGGAGTAAAATAAGGAATAAGAAAACCAAGTTCATGCCTTCTCCATCTTTGCTCTGAACTGCCCACAGGCTGGGACATGATGCCCTGAATACACATCTCACAGCCCACAGTCTGACCTTCTGCTCCTAAGTGCCCTGTGATCACATGAATCTTCTTCAGGACCACAGGTGACACAGACCTGTCATGGTCAGTACTGGTCACCTGCCAAGTGGCATTGTTCTTTGGGCACCTGGACAGCTGCAGCCTCTGCAGGAGAAACTCTTAACTGACTCTGTCATAGGTCTGTGAGCCTCTGCAAAGATGCTTTCTCCCCGCACAGAGTAGGAACCAAAGTAGAATCTGGGCAAAGTCTACAAGAGATATACAAAGGTTGCTGATTGCACTTTAGGGTCACCCTTTGGAAACCTTTTCTAGGTCTGGGCTCTCCTTTCAGGCTAATCTGTCTATTAGATGCCTGAAATGGTTTGGAACTGGGCTTAAGGGAATTCACAAGGTCCAGGAAGCAGCCTCTTTTGGTTATACCACCTCCTCTCATGTTCCTCCACCTCTGGTAGACCCTCAACCCATGTGATGCTTGCATGTTAAGACTTTCACCACCAGACACTGAGCAGGCTAGAGTGTGGACAAAGAAGCTGAGTGCCAGGCCTCCATCAGAGACCAGGCTAGGACTGGGGATGCAGGTAAGCAAAGCAGGGAACAGGAGTAAAGGGAAGGAGGACAGGCAGAAAATGGGTTGCCTATAATGGCTGAGTTTGTCCAGAAAACCCTCTGAAAGTGCCTTAACTCTAAAAGCAGTAGCTGAAGTGGAAAATGGGTGTGGTCCTTCCTTTACCCTGCAAATGTTTACTAAGCTTTTCAGTTGACATTGGGCAATGTTCTGTGGTGACTGACGAGAATAGGCCTCTAATATCTTGGTCTCCTCAGGGCATGACATGTTCAGGATGGGGCAGGCATCCCTGGATATCAATATGGTCTCTCTGAAAAATGCACAGAGGCAAAGCACACATTTCCTGGTTGACAGAGGGAAGGAACAGCTCAGGAAATATCCTGTCTCCTAGTTCCACTCAGGTAAGCAAAAGTCCAGTTGGTCTAATAAATGATCTCCAGACTCTTATAAAGTTGAAATCTCCCCTGCCCTGGCTCAGTCCTTCCTTCAACTGAGATAGCTGTAGTGGGGTTAGGGAAAGAGTCAGCTCCTTCCTCTTTCTTCATCACACTTGACCCCATTACAAGGATGGGAGCTGGCTGAGAGGAAATATAAAGGGTAGGAACGACATACTTGGGTGAGACAGTTACAATCCTACTGATGACCCCTGGTGTAGTGAATGTCCCTCACATAGGAGGGACCACGGTAGGGATGGGAGTGGCTCACACTAACATCCCCATTGGAATCTCAGGGACAGGCACAGCCCAGACCCACAGGCCTCTTACTTCCTGTTCAGGGTTTACAAATGGTGAAGAAATCCAGCTTTTTTTGGATGAGGGTATCTTACCCAGGAAGACCAAGTCCAGACCCATAGCTGGCTTAAAGTGAAAGCACATTCCCTTGCAAAGGGCTCACTAAAAAGTGATCCTTGCCTTCCTTTCTCCTCACCTGTCAGTCATTGTTTTCTGACCCAGGGATGGAATCAAGGGTGGTAAAGCCAGGTTCACATTCTCTTAGCTGGGTGTTTTCTAACCTGTCATCGACATTGCAGTCTCTGCCCAAACCTCGGTAAACAGACCCACTCTATCACCCTGTTACAGTGGAAGCTCTCAGAACATGTCCAGCAGCTGCCTGGGCACCTTTGGCTCAGGGACAGCCCCAAGCACTGCCACTGACCAGGCATCACTGGCCCACAGTGCTTTCAATTCCAGGGTGAAAGAAACAAGGCTCTGGTCCTGGTCTGGTCTATGATATGTCTCTGGTAAGTGGTGGAACGTCACATGTGATGACACCAGGGTATTCTTACCTACTGGTTGCCTTGATTGGAGGTTTCCTTTTGGGGGAAAAGGTATAAAATTTGGTCATCTGGTTTTGAGCAGACTGTCACTTTAATTGGACTTTTCCTTCTGGGTCAAGGAGTCCCTCACCATCTGACGCTGCCTGATTGGTAACTGGAAAACTCCTTGTTGGACCAAGTCTTGCTGGTACCCCCATCTGCAGTGGTAGGTAGACAATCCTCCATTCTCTCCCTAGGGAACTGTGACCCTGAGAGACTGCTGAGTATTGGTTCATCTGGTCCTGGTCTGTCTGTTTCTGGTAATATTGACCATAAATAACAATAATGGATAATCAGAGCTCTGTTCCATCTTGTAGTCCCCTAGGGTGTATCTCACACAATTAGAAAATTTTCAGCTATGCTTCCAAGGAAAAAAAGATTATTATGTTTTTAAAATGATGACCATAGTATTCTTTAGACACTGGAGAACGGGCAACATGAAACTCTTCTGACATTCCAAAACTGGTTTTTTGTGGGGGGTTTTTTTGCATGTGTGTTTAGAGAAAGCTGGCTTGATAAAGTATCTTTTCAAAATCCTGACCCTAAAAAAATAAAAGTATTCCTAGGACAAAACTTGCAGTTATAACTCTATGTCATGTTCTTGAAATGCAAACACAGCCCACATTGCCTGAGACTATGGCCTTGGCTAAATTAGTAGAAGTTGAACTTAATAAAAGAAAAAAGAATCCTTTTAAACTCAAGTGAATAAACAACTTATTTCATCTGTTATTATAAACTAATAAGCTTTATACTGAAATACCTGATTCATGACTAACTTTTTAAATGAAGCTGGTTCTGTCTGACTTCATGTAAAAATTAATTTGTAAATAGGCCCTATTTAACTGGCTTTAAGGAAAGTAAGTGCTTACAAATCAAATATTTTTAAATACAACAGAAACTAACCCAAATGTTTAAAGGAGCACATGACCTAGGACTAATTTTTAATGAATAAAAACAAGTTTAAGATTGTAGGTTTAATTAATAATGTCTTTAGAGTCATCAGTGTCAAGTATAATAGGTTTACTGAAAGTCAAATAAGTTCATATTATTTCTGTGGCAAATTAAAAAGAATAAATTGATATGATTTAAAATTAAATGTAAATAAGAGTTCTGGGGTGAACTCTTTGGAAATCATTACGTTTTGAGAATGTCTTCTTAAAAATAATCTTGTTACCAAACAAAACTTGGGTCCGCTCACCCACGTGCAGTAAAGCCAATCTACAGACACTGGGTTGTGGTGAAGGAAAGTGCAACATTTATCTCAGGGCACCAAGCAAGGAGGCCAGGAAGCTAGGGATTAAAAGACCTGAACTCTCCAATGGCATTCAGGGAAAGGTTTTAAAGACAGGGAATGGGAGGGGGGTTGTGAGGTTCATGATCATCCTGTGGACATTCTCCTGATTGGTTGGTAGTGAGGTAATGTGGAGTCAACATCATCAGCCTTCTGCTTCCAACCAGTCTGGGGTCAGACTGGCTATGGGCATCATACAGTTACCTAAAAAACAGCTCAAAGGGCACCACTCAGAATATTATCTATACCCCTCAAGGATGAACTAAAGGTTTTGACTTTGTTTAATGACTAAACTATTATTATTTTGTCTGCTTGACTGTTTTCCTTTATCTCTGCCTTTTCTCACCTCTCCGATGAAATGTATTCTTTGGAACTCAGGGAAGGCCTAGGAGGCTAAAGTTTTTCTACAGATAAGAGACAGGTAGCGGACATCGCGGGGGATGTGTTCTGGGCAGGCCCAATAGGGTCCTGCTCAGTTACAGTCTCTCCAGATTTTTAGTACTTGGAACTTCAGAGTTTTGCAAAATTAAATTAAATAATAAGAATTCATTGAGTGTCTAGAAAATTCTTAAATAAGATAAAATACTGAAACATTGATTTCTAGACAAGTCTAAATTTACCTACATTTGTCCTCTTATGAGAAAAAAAACTAGAGATGTTTGGGTTTATTAGACACATGTCTTGTACCACATAGAAGAAAGAAATTATGCTATGAGACAGTGTATGTTTTCAGAGGTTATCAAGTATGTTCATAAAGTTGCCAATCAGAAAATGCTGGTATGACAAATAGTTCACAATGACATACTTCTTGGTTTTCACTAGAGATTAAAGTTTTTAAGTTTAAAAAGCGTCATATATAGGGCTTCCCTGGTGGCGCAGTGGTTGAGAGTCCACCTGCCGATGCAGCGGACGCGGGTTCGTGCCCCGGTCCGGGAAGATCCCACGTGCTGCGGAGCAGCTAGGCCCGTGAGCCATGGCCACTGAGCCTGCGCATCTGGATCCTGTGCTCTGCAACGGGAGAAGCCACAACAGTGAGAGGCCCATGTACCGCAAAAAAAAAAAAAAAAAAAAAAAGTGTCATATATAAGTAATTATAGCTACTAAAACAATAAGGGAAGCATTTTAGTATGTAAAAAATAGTAGGATATATGTCACTGCTATGAAAATTTCCCAAGTTGGAGATATTTCTGTGGCTGGACTGGCCCTTGGGGTTCTTATTATGATTACAAGACACATCTCAGCAACAACCATCAGGCAACTTTGAAAAAACAAGGTTAATTATTAACAGATCCTGGAAGGTAACACAACACACCCATGACCACACAGCAAGTTTGAGGGAAGAAAGACTATATTATCATCTCTCCTATACACTTCAAAGAAAATGATACAGAGCTGGCCATAGTAATTGGAAAAATGAAGAAGAATTTCATTTGAACCAATGTAGATAGTGATTTAGATAGTGAACAAAGGTGTAAAACTGTGACCTTGGATAAGGAGAGAATCCTACAAAAGATTTGAAACAACTGTCTGGAAAAACTACTGGTGGCCAGTGTGAAGGACCCTCAGGTCTTCTTAGTCTTCAGCATTTGTGTGTCTGACTGATTTCCCAAACCTGGAGACCACTCTTCCACGGGAGCTCCCAGCCCACAAGCAGCCCACAAGAAGCACATCTTCATGCAATGCCTTCTCAGTATTACTGAAGCTGCCATTGATGGGAAGAGGGATTCTCTGAAACAGAAGGTCTGGCTGGAGGCCTTAAATGCTGAATCCCAGCCACTATCCCTTTTGTGACTTGGCCAATGATAATAATGTGGAGAAGCTAAAGGAGACTTTAACTCTCTATAGGTGTTACTTTGGGCTAGTTGACACATCCTTGGAAATCATGGCCAAGGATTTGTATGTGTTGGCATAGAAATTCAAGGCAAACATACGTCTCCCTGTTTTCTGTTGAAAAGGATAATGAGTCCTTAGTGGGGGAAAACTGTTAAAATACATTGAGAACCATTGCTCAGTCACTGGGGGAGCCCTTGCTATTGGCCTTTACTTTATAAAGACCTTCTATTTGCAAAATCACTTCCTTGATACTGTAGTGAGCAATACTAAAGCTTTTCCTAAAAAAGAAAAACTTTTCACCACCAAATGATCTGATGGTGGAGTTATTCTAAGCAGGCCTGGTGCCCCTGCCGCAAGCGAGGACCCCCAGATACTTCCATGCTCCCACTCCTGGACAACCTCCACCTCAGTGACTTTCATTTGACAAAATATGGGAACAGTCTTAAAGACTCACTTAAAATCTCCCTAAGGGAAAAAAAAAGGAAAGGGATCTGGAATTCTATGCTGAGAAGTGAGACCATCTCTCTGGTGACACAGCAACTCTGTATCCAGGGCTGATCTCACTGCAGTTATCATAGTAGCAAGTTGCTATGCTCAATGGCTGGTGTGCAGAAGGTGCTCAATAAGTGTTTGATGTCTGCACATATCCACAGTCAATAGAGGTCATTGCTGATGGTCCCTCATTATGTGTCCATCTGATGTTTCTTCTGGTCTCCTTTTGAATTTATGTTATTCTACAAGCCTCTGCCACATAGACGTGAGCAGGACATAAGGTCAGAGAAAGTGTAAGAGGAAACAAAGCCAAGGGAAAGCTTGAACTAGGGTACTGTGAGAGGAGAGTGTCCTTGGCAGGAATGTAGCCTGGGAGTTATCCATATTAGAACCCTGGAAGTTATTCAGTTGCCATCACCCATGGCTGCAGGTGGCTGAGGCAGGGAGAAGGTTGGTGTTGGAGAGAGTCGGGATGACTTGCAGATACATAACAGGAACTCTCCAGTTTGAATGTGTTCATGAACCTGAAAGCTCTCCGAACCATAAAATTTTTGGATTTTTATGGAGGCTTCATCATGTAGGCATAATCAATTATTAATCCCATTTCCAAACCCTCTCCCCTTTCTGGAGGAAAGGGTATGGGTTTGAAAAATTCCAATCTTCTAATCATGGTTTTGTCTTTCTGGTGACTATTCCCCAACCAGGAGACATCCAGGAGCCCACCCAGAGTTGTCTAAATAGGGGAAAAGACACTGTTATTATCCAGAAAATTCTAATTTAGGATTTCTGTACCAGGAATGGGGTCAAAGACAAATACTAGAATGAGAGTTGCTCCTAGTGTTATCACTTAGCAAAATACAGGGATTTCAGGAGCTGTGGGCCAGGAACTGGGGACAGAGGACAATATTTTTTTAAATTATCTCACAACCCTGGAACCCATCTGAACATCAGCTCCAACACTGATTCTGTGTGGCCCCTCAGAGCCTGGTGTTCTCTCCAGGAAGGGAGTAATCACAATACAGTCTCCAAAGGGCCTTAATACAACTCAATAAAAAAGCACACATAAGTTACTTCATTAATGTATAGTGCACTATATGATATAAGGTCTTCATATGAATCCCTCAAATTTTCTTCTCTTTCCCTCCTGCCCACAATCAGTGGAAAACCAGTAATCACAGAATGCAGGAAGCCCCAGGGGTCAGCAGACAGCTGTTCCCAATCACTCCAACCAGACAGATGTGCCACAGGCAGCAAATGACAGGGAGAAGTTATTAATCAACTTCTGGAAAAGTATAGGCCCACACAATAAGGTAGGGACATCACAGAAATACAAAGAATAAGAGATTACTATGAACAATTATACACCAATAAAATGAACAACCTAGAATAAATGGATACTATCCTAGAAATGTACCATCTCCCAAAAATGCATCAGGAAGAAACAGAAAATATGAAAAGATGGATTACTAGTAATCAATTAAATCAGTACTCAAAAAACTCCAGACAAACAAAAGTCCACAACCATCCAGCTTCATGCATGAACTCTACCAAACATTTAAAGAAGAGTTAATGCCTATCCTTTTCAAACTACTCCAAAACACCTGAACAGGAAGGAATGCTTCTGAACTCATTCTACAAGGCCAGCATCACCCTCATACAAAAATCAGACAAATACAGCACACAAAAAAGAAAATTACAGGCCAATATAACTAATGAACATAGATGCAAAAATACTCAACAAAATACTACCAAACTGAATTCTACAATACATTAAAAGAATCACACACAATGATCAATTGGGACTTATTCCAGAAATGCAAGGATGGTTCAATATCTGCAAATCAATCAAGTGATAAACATTATCAAATTGAAGAGTAAAAATTACATGATCTCAATAAATGCAGAGTAAGCTTTGACAAAATTCAACATACATTTATGATAAAAATTCTCAACAAAGAGAATATAGAGGGAACATATGCCAATATAATAAAGACTTCATATGACAAACCTATAGCCAACATCATACTCAATGGGGAAAAGCTGAAGGCATTTCCTCTAAGATCAGAAAATAGACAAAGATACCCACAATCGTCACTTTTATTCAACATAGTATTGGAAGTCCTAGCCACAGCATTGCAACAAAAAGAAATAAAAGGAATCCAAATTGGAAAGGAAGAAGTAAAACTGTCAGTGTTTTCAGATGACATGACACTGTATGTAGAAAAGCCTAAAGACACCACCAAAAATCTATTAGAACTAATAAATGAATTCAGTAAAGTTGCAGGATACAAAATTAATATACATGAATCTGTTCTATTCTATACACTAACAAAAAATTACCCAAAGGAAAATTAAGAAAACAATCCCATTTACAACTGCATCAAAAAGAATAAAATACCTAGAAATAAATAAAAACAAGGAGGTAAAAGAACCTATACTTGGAAAACTTTAAGACATTGATGAAAGAAATTGAAGATGACACAAACAAATGGAAAGTTATAACATGCTCATGGATTGGCAGAATAAATATTGTTAAAATAACCATACTCCTCAGGGCAGTCTACAGATTCAAAGCAATCCCTATCAAAATACCAATGTCATTTTTCACAGAACTAGAACAAATAATTCTAAATTTATATGGAAATGCAAAGACCCAAAATAGACAAAATATACTTGAGAAAGAAGAACAAACCTGGAAATGTCACATTCTTTGATTTCAAACTATACTATAAGCTACAGTCATCAAAAGAGTATTATACTTGCACAACAGATACATAGATCAATGGAAAACAGTAGACAGCCCAGAAAAGAACCCATGCATATATCATCAATTAATCTATGACAAAGGAGGCAAGAATATACAATGGGGAAAAGACAGTCTTTTCAATAGATGATGTTTGGAAATCTGGACAACTATATGCAAAAGAATCAAACGAGACTACTTTCTCACATTATATACAGAAATAAACTCAAAATGGATTGAAGACTTAAATGTATGACCTGAAACCATAAAACTCCTAAAAGAAAATACAGGGAGTAGCTCTTTGACATGGGTCTTAGCAATTTTGAGGGGATATGTCTTATCACACAAGGGAAACAAAAGAAAAATAAAGAAGTAGAACTACATCAAACCAAAAACGTTTTGCACAGTAAAGGAAACTAACAATAAAATAAAAAAGCAACCTACTGAATGGGAGAAGATATTTGCAAACCAGATATCTGGTATAAGCTTAAATCGAAAATATACACTTCAACATCAAAAAAAAAGCAGCCAATCCAATTAAAAATGGGCAGAGGACCTAAATAGGCATTTTCCAAAGAAGATATACAAATGGCCAACAGACACATCAAAAGATGCTCCATGTCAGTAATCATCAGGGAAATGCCAATCAAAACCACAGTGAGATATCACCTCACCAGTCAGAATGGCTCTTATCAAAAGACAGCAAATAAAAAGTGTTGGCAAAGATGTGGAGATAAGGGAAACTTTGTACACTGTGGGGTGAAATGTAATTTGGTGCAGCCGCTATGAAAAACAGTATGGAAGTTCCTCAAAATATTAAAAAAAGAACTACCAGCAATTTTACTTCTGTGAATTTTCCCAAAGAAGATGAAAACACTAATTTGAAAGGTATATGCACCCCTATATTCATTGCAGCACTATTTACAAAAGCCAAAATATGGAAGCAACCTAAGTCTCCCTTGATAGGTGAACAGATAAAGAAAATGTGGTATATATCTTTACAATGGAATATTAGCC
This sequence comes from Phocoena sinus, assembly GCF_008692025.1. Classification (NCBI taxonomy): domain Eukaryota; kingdom Metazoa; phylum Chordata; class Mammalia; order Artiodactyla; family Phocoenidae; genus Phocoena; species Phocoena sinus. The sequence continues at coordinate 14,521,567 of NC_045765.1, read as the reverse complement.
ATAAAAAAGAATGAAATCTTGCCATTTATGACAACATGGATGGACCTAGAGGATATTATGCTAAGAGAAATAAGTCAGACTGAGAAAAATAAATACCATATGATTTCACTTATATGTGGAATTTATCAATAAGAAAAATGAACAAACATAAAAAAACAAAAAGAGACTCCTAGATGTATAGAACAGACTCGTGGTTGCCAGATGGAGGGGTTTGGGGGATGAGTGATACATGTGAGGGAGATTAAGAGATACAAACTTTGACTTATAAAATAAATAACGCACAGGGTTGTAATGTAAAGCATAGAGATTATAGTCAATAATGTTGTAATAACTTTGTATGGTGACAGAAGGTACCTAGACTTATCATAGTGAACACTTTGTAGTGTATAAAAGGACTGAATCAGGGCTTCCCTGGTGGCGCAGTGGTTGAGAGTCCGCCTGCCGATGCAGGGGACACGGGTTCGTGCCCCGGTCTGGGAAGATCCCACATGCCGCGGAGCAGCTGGGCCCGTGAGCCATGGCTGCTGAGCCTGCGCGTCCGGAGTCTGTGCTCCGGAGCCTGTGCTCCGCAACCGGAGAGGCCACAACAGTGAGAGGCCTGCGTACCGCAAAAAAAAAATAAAATAAAAAAATCAAGTGTCATTAGGAAAAAATGGAAATTAAAACAAAAGAGGGACACCCATCCATGCCTATCAAAGATAAGAAAGCAGAGGAGTGCCAAGTGTGGGGGGAGATGGAGGGAAGCAAGAACTTCATTCTGCTGACCCCTGGGTGGGTGCTGCAGCCTTTCTGGAGAGGCATCAGGCAAAGTCGTCAGTGCCAGAATTTCTCAAACAGGCACAGGCGGAAACATGACCCAAATGTGCATTGCAGCTGAGCCGGTAGCAGAGACTGGGAGGCAACCCAGAGGTTGGGTAAGGGATGTGATGTGAGTAGGATGCAGAAAGAACCCACTGCGGGTTATCATGTAGTGTCCATACACATGGCAAAGTGGACATAAAGCTGTGAGGAAAAAGTAAGAAAGAAACTGTTCCAGAGAATAGTATTAGTTGTGTAAATTTAGCACCTCAATACATAAGGCAAATGTTAACAACCATAAAAGGGGAAATCAACAGTAAAACAATAATAATAGGGGACTTTAAACCCCACTTACACCAATGGACAGATCGTTCAAACAGTAAATAAATACTGAAACACAAGCTTTAACTAACACAATAAAACAGATAGATTTAGTTGATATTTATAGGACATTCCACCCAAAAGTGGCAGAATACACTTTCCTCTCAAGTGCACACGGAAAATTCTCCAGGATAGATCACATCTTGGGTCACAAATCAAGCCTTGGTAAATTTAAGAAAATTGAAATCATATCAAGCATCTTTTCTGACCACAACACTATGAGATCAGAAATCAATTACAGGAAAAAAAAACTGTAAAAAGCACAAATAAATGGAGGCTAAACAGTGCACTACTAAATAACCAAGAGATCAAAGAGGAAATTTAAAAAATACATAGAAACAATTGACAATGAAAACACACTGCAGCAAAAGCAGTTCTAAGAAGGAAGTTTAAAGCAATTCAATCCCATCTCAAGAAACAAGAAAAATCTCAAATAAACAACCTAGCCTTATACCTAAAGCAATTGGAGAAAGAAGAACAAAGAAAACCCAAAGTCAGTAGAAGGGAAGAAATCATAAAGATCAGAACAGAAATAAATGAAATAGAAATGAAGAAGACAATAGCAAAGATCAATAAAACTAAAAGCTTGTTCTTTGAGAAGATAAACAAAATTGATAAACCATTAGCCAGCCTCATCAAGAAAAAAAGGGAGAAGACTCAAATCAACAGAATTAGAAATGAAAAAGAAGGGCTTCCCTGGTGGCGCAGTGGTTGAGAGTCCGCCTGCCGATACAGGGAATGCGGGTTCGTGCCCCGGTCCGGGAGGATCCCACGTGCTGCGGAGCGGCTGGGCCCGCGAGCCATGGCCGCTGAGCCTGCGCATCCGGAGCCTGTGCTCCGCAACGGGAGAGGCCACAACAGTGAGAGGCCCGTGTACCGCAAATAAATAAATAAATAAATAAATAAATAAAAAAGAAATGAAAAAGAAGTAACAACTGACATGGCAGAAATACAAAGGATCATAAGAGATTACTATAAGCAGCTATATGCCAATAAAATGGACAACTTGGAAGAAATAGACAAATTCTTAGAAAAGCACAACCTTCTGAGACTGAAGCAGGAAGAAATAGAAAATATGAACAGACCTATCACAAGTAATGAAATTGAAACTGCGATTAAAAATCTTCCAACAAACAAAAATTCAGGACCAGATGGCTTCACAGGCAAATTCTATCAAGTATTTAGAGAAAAGCTAACACCCATCCTTCTCAAAATCTTCCAAAAAATTGCAGAGGGAGGAACACTCCCAGATTCAATCTACGAGGCCACCATCACCCTGATACCAAAACCACACAAAGATATCACAAAAATGAAAACTACAGGTCAATATCACTGATGAACATAGATGCAAAAATCCTCAACGACATACTAGCAAACAGAATCTAACAACACATTAAAAGGATCATACAACATGATGAAGTGGAATTTATCCCAGGGATGCAAGGATTCTTCAATATCCTCAAATCAATCACTGTGATACACCACATCAACAAACTGAAGGATAAAAAACATATGATAATCTCAATAAATGCAGAAAAAGCTTTTGACAAAATTCAACACCCATTTATGATTAAAACTCTCCAGAAAGTGGGCATAGAGGGAAATTACCTCAACATAATAAAAGCCATATATGACAAACCCACATCCAACATTGTTCTCAATGGTGAAAAACTGAAACCATTTCCTCTAAGATCAGGAACAAGACAAGGTTAACCCACTCTCACCACGATTATTCAACATAGTTTTGGAAGTTTTAGACAGAGCAATCAGAGAAGAAATAGAAATAAAAGGAATCCAAATCAGAAAAGAAGACATAAAACTGTCACTGTTTGCAGATGACATGATACTATACATAGAAAATCCTAAAGATGCCACCAGAAAACTACTAGAACTAACTAATGAATTTGGTAAGGTTGCAGGCTACAAAATTAATGCACAGAAATCTCTTGCATTCCTATACACTAACAATAAAAAATCAGAAAGAGAAATTAAGGAAACAATCCCATTTACCATTGCAACAAAAAGAATAAAATAGCTAGGAATAAACCTACCTAAGGAGGCAAAAGACCTGTACTCAGAAAGCTATAAAACACTGAGGAAAGAAATCAAAGATGACACAAACTGATGGAGAGATATACCATGTTCTTGGATTGGAAGAATCAATATTGTCAAATTATCTACTACCCAAGGCAATCTACAAATTCAATTCAGTCCCTATCAAACTACCAATGTCATTCTTCACAGAATTAGAACAAAAAATTTTACAATGTGTATAGAAACATAAAAGACCCTGAATAGAAAAAGCAATCTTGAGAAAGAAAAATGGAGCTGGAGGAATTAGGCTCCCTGACTTCAGACTATACTACAAAGCTACAGTAATCAAGACAATATGGTACTGGCACAAAAACAGAAATATAGATCAATGGAACAGGATAGAAAGCCCAGAGATAAACCCATGCACATATGGTCACCTAGTTTATGACAAAGGAGGCAAAAACATACAATGAAGAAAAGACAGCCCCTTCAATAAGTGGTGCTGGGAAAACTGGTTAGCTACATGTAAAAGAATGAAATTAGAACACTCCCTAACACCATACAGAAAAATAAACTCAAAATGGGTAAAAGACCTAAATGTAAGACCCAACTCTATAAAACTCTTAGGGGAAAAACACTCTTTGACATAAACCACAGCAAGATCTTTTTGGACCCACCTCCTAGAGTAATAAAAATAAAACCAAAAATAAACAAATGGGATGTAATTAAACTTAAATGCTTTTGCACAGCAAAGGAAAGCATAAACAAGATGAAAAGACAACCCTCAGAATGGGAGAAAATATTTTCAAACAAAGCAATGGACAAAGGATTAATCTCCAAAATATGCAAACAGCTCATGTAGCTCAATGTCAAAAAAAACAAACAGCCCAATTAAAAAATAGGTGGAAGACCTAAATAGATATTTCACCAAAGAAGACATACAGATGGCCAAGAGGCACGTGAAAAGATGCTCAGCATCACTAATTATTAGAGAAATGCAAATCAAAACTACACTGAGGTAGAATGGCCTCAGTGGTAGGTAGAACTACACACAGGTCAGAATGGCCATCATCAAACAATGTACAAACAATAAATGCTGGAGAGGGTGTGGAGAAAAGGCAACCTTCTTGCACTGTTGGTAGGAATGTAAATTGATAGAGCCACTATGGAGAACAGTATGGAGGTTCCTTCAAAAACTAAAAATAGAACTACCATATGACCCAGCAATCCCACTACTAGGCATATACCCTGAGAAAACCATAATTCAAAAGGACATATGCACCCCAATGTTCATTGCAGCACTATTTACAATAGCCAGGACATGGAAACAACCTAAATGCCCAACAACAGATGAATGGATAAAGAAGGTGTGGTACATATATACAATGGAATATTATTACTCCACGTAAAAAGGAATGAAACTGAGTCATTTGTAGAGATGTGGATGGACCCAGAGTCTGTCATACAGAGTGAAGTAAGCCAGAAAGAGAAAAACAAATATATTAATGCATATATGTGGAATCTAGAAAAATGGTACAGATGAACCTATTTGTAGGGCAGGAATAGAGAAGTAGACGTAGAGAACAGACATGTGGACACAGTGGGGGAAGAGCGGGGTGGGACAAATTGGGAGATTAGGATTGACATATATACACTACCATGGGTCAAATAGATAGCTAGTGGGAACATGCTATAAAGCAGAGGAAACCCAGCTCGGTGCTCTGTGATGACGTAGATAGGTGGGATGTGGGGGCGGGGGGGGGCCCAAGAAGGAGGGGATATAGGTATACATATAGTTGATTAATTTCTTTGTATCACAGAAACTAACACAACATTGTAAAGCAATTATACTCCAATAATAAATAAATAGATTCGTTGCAGGCAGAAGAGTGGGTCCTGGTAGATGTCTACATCTAGTCCCCAGAACCTTGGAATATGTTTCCCCACATGTCAAAAGGGACTTTGCCAGATGTGATTGAGTTAGGGATTCTCCATTGTCTGGTTGGGCTCAGTGTAATCACAACTGTCCTTAAGGTGTGAAAGAGGCAGGCAGAAGAGTTAAAGGAGTTGTAATGACAGGAAGAGAGGTTGGAGAGATATACAATTGCTGGCTGGGGGCCCAAACCAAGGAATGAGGGCACCCTCTAGAGGGTGGAAGAGGCAAGGAAACAGACTCTTCCCCAAAACCTCCAGCCCTTCTTACATCTTGATTTTAGCCCTGTGAGACCCGTTTCAAAGTTCTGACCTCCAGATAATAAATTTGTGTCATTTTAAGCCACAAAAAATAAAAACACAACGCAGAATTTTCAAAGATCAAAATGAATTTAACAATTTGTATCAAAGGAGACAAGTGCCATTTGTGTGGGTGAGAAGCAGAATGAATGGATGGGGCTTGATTCACTAATGAGCTAATAATAAAAACAACAGGTGTGCTGTCCACAAAACAAAGACAGTGCTTTGCCATGATCTGGACAGCAGGGCCAATTCAGCCCTCTGCACTGGAGGGCCCAAAAAAGTTAATTGATTTTGTTACCCGAGTTGCCACAGACATTGCTCAAAACACAGCAACACCTCCCTTGAACAGGAACTAACATATATCTTTAAGTCACAAGGTCTGGACACACACACACACACACACACACACACACACACACTCTCTCTCTCTCACAAAAGAAGCTGTATGAAGAGAAAAACAAAAACCAGATAGAACTAGCTAAAACCAAATGGTGACAAATCTGACCTCTAACAGACCCTGAGTTTTATTCTACCCTGATTTTAGTGCATTAGGTACTAAATGACACACCTACCAGGGGCCATGATGGGAAGTCGTGGACCAAAAAGGACAGAAAAGGGATGACATCCCATTTCCAGGAAAGCCCTGCCTCTCTTCCAGAAAACTAATGCATATGCCTCCCCATCATTAGTCTCACTCCTCCCACCCATTGTCCTTACTCATTAAAAGCAAATCCCTCTCACCATTAAGGTGATAGTTGTAAACTAAGCTGATAGCTGTGAACAAGTTCCTGCTTCTCTATTCTCTGGCCATTGAATAAAGCTTTCGCTGCTTCGATCTCAGCTTCAGTTTCATTTTGGCTGTGCGAACTGAAACAGAAAAATTACGTTCCCCGCTGAGACAGGAGGCCTTGGCCAGTCCATGGTCTGAGTGGGGGGGGTCCATATGTCCTAATTTGGTAACAGTTTTAAACGAAAGAAAAAAAAATCAGCTTAAAAGTTAAGGAAGGAGAGGATTCTTCTCTGGGGCTGTGAAGCCCAGTGGTGGCTGCATGCAGAACCCTGCTAGGAGCTAGGACGACTTCTGTGTGAGGTGGCCAGTGGGATTGTCAACTGTCATGAAACTGAACATGAAACCAAGAGCCTGGGCACATGGGCTTTCCTTCAGCATTCTCAGAGGGGACGTTTCTGCTGACCACCCCTCTGTTACCCCAGCCCCCTTCCAAGGCAAGGGTGGGTTTGGGCTATAAAACGCTCCTCTGTTCTCACATCTCCCACATCCTCAGCTCTTCCTCTCCAAGATTCCTCCTTTAACTCTTACTCACAGCTTCCCCCCCTGGAAACTCCCCAGGGTTAACAGGGATCTTCTGAAATGTTAGTCCCACGCACATGGGGCTAGTGGGTGTTGAGGGAGGAGGCCCTGTGGAGGGAACCAAAGGGTCAGGAATGTGACCAGGAGACAGGAACTCCAGCTCTGGTCCCCACCCAGGCACTAATGCTTGTGGCCTTTGCAGCCTTGGAGCATAAATGTCCTTTTTGGAGCAATGAGAACCCCCTGCAAAACTCTGTGATCTGACTACCTGGGAGGTTGGGAACGTGGAGAGCATGGGGTCCATGGGATCAAGGGGAAGAGGAAGGGAAGGAGGATCACACAGGAGACCAGCTATGGCTGGCTTGGTGCCTGTGGCCCAGGACCCAGAAGAAGAGGTTTCAGGCAGGGTCAGTTCTCCTTCCCCCATAATCACCAACTGACCTGGGTCCCCCAAGTGCTGGGAGTCATCAGGACAGGAGGAGACAGGGGCTGTGAGAGGCGTGGATTACCTCTTATGGATGGATATGAAGAAGACCTTATATCATATAGTGCACTATACATTAATGAAATAACTTATATGTGCTTTCTTATCGAATTATATCAAGACATTTTTGAGACTGTATTGTGATTACTCCCTTCCCAGAGAGAACACCAGGCTCTGAGGGGCCACACAGAGTCTCAGTATTGGAGCTAGTTTTCAGATGGGTTCCAGGGTTGTGAGATAATAAAAAATATACATTGTTCTCTGCACCCAGTTCCTGGCACAGAACTTCTGAAATCCTTGTAATTTCCTAAGTGATAAGAGCACTAGGAGCAACTCTTGTTCTAATACATTCTTTGACCCCTTCCTGGACACAAACTCCTAAATGCTTTGAGGCAATCTGGGTGGGCTCCTGGACGGCTCCTAGGTGGGGGCTGGTCACCGGGAAGACCAAGCCATTATTAGAAGCTTGGAATTTTTAGCACCACCCCCCGTCCTCTAGACAGGGGAGAGGGGCTGCAAATAGAGTTAATAATTGATTATGCCTACATGATGGTGCCTCCATAAAAATCCCAAAATTATGCGGTTCAGAGCGCTCTCGGTTTGCTCAACATATTGAAACTGGAGAGCTCCTGTTAGGAGTCTGCAAGTCAGCCTGACTCTCCAACATAGGCTTCCTCCCTGCCTTGATCACCAGAAGCCATGGGTGATGGCAGATGAATAGCTTCCAGGGTCCTAATATGGAAGATTCCCAGGCTACTTTCCTGCCAAGGACACTGTCCTCTCACAGTCCCCTAGTTACAAGCTTTCCCTTGGCTCTGTTTCACCCTTCACTTCTTCTGACCTTATGTCCTGTTCACGCTTATGTTGCAGAGGCTTGTAGAATAACATAAATTCAAAAGGAGACCAGAAGAACCATCAGATGGGCACATAATGAGGGACTGTCAGTAATGACCTCTATTGTTTTTCAGTTAAGTGTATGATGCTCACAAGTATGTAGACCCCAGACTCGTCGGAACCAAAAGGTTGATGATGTTGACTCCAAATTACCTCACCACCCACCAATCAGTAGAATGTCCATGAGCTGATCATGTACCTCAGACGCCCCTCCCTCACCCTGACTTTAAAAACCACTCCCTGGGGGGCTTCCCTGGTGGTGCCGTGGTTGAGAGTCTGCCTGCCGATGCAGGGGACGCGGGTTCGTGCCCCGGTCCGGGAAGATCCCACATGCCGCGGAGCAGCTGGGCCCATGAGCCATGGCCGCTGAGCCTGTGCGTCCGGAGCCTGTGCTCCGCAACAGGAGAGGCCACAACAGTGAGAAGCCCACGTATCGCAAAAAAAAAAAAAAAACTATTCCCTGAATGCCATCAGGGAGTTTGACCACTACCTACCTGGGACATTTGCTTGGTGCCCTACAGTAAATGCTGCACTTTTCTTCACCACAACCCAGAGTCAGTAGATTGACTTTACTGCGCATGGGTGAGGGACCCAAGTTTGATTTGGTAACAAGACTATTTTTAAGTAGACATTCCTAGAACATAATTATTCCCAAAGAGTTCACCCCAATACTCTTACCTCATTTACATTTAATTTTTCATCATATCAAGTTATTTTTCTTGCTGACAAATTTGCAACAGAAATAATATGAGCTTATTTGATTTCAGTAAACTTAGGTACAATTAAAGTATTATACTTAACATTGATGACTATAAAAACATGTCTATATTAATTAAACCTACAATCTTAAACTTGTTTTTATTCATTAAAAATTAGTCCTAGATCATATGATCCTTTAAAAATTTGGGTTAGTTTCTGTTGTACTTAGAAATATTTTATTTGTAAGCACTTACTTTCCTTTAAGCCAACTAAATAGAACCCATTTACAAATTAATTTTTACATGAGGTCAGACAGAACCAGAGATTTTGTAGCTTCATTTAAAAACTTGTTTAATGGGGACAGTGTTTCAGTATAGGAAGGTGAAAAAGGGGAAGGGGGAAGGGATAAATTAGGAGTTTGGGATTAAAATATACACACCACTATGTAGAAAATAGATAACCAACTAGGGCCTATTGTATAGCACAGGGAACTCTACTCAATATCTTGTAATAGCCTATAATGGAAGAGAATGTAAAAAGGAATATACATGTATAACTGAATCACTTTGCTGTACACCTGAAACTAACACAACATTGTAAATCAACTATATTTCAAAAACATTTTTAAACTAAAAAAGAAAAAAAACTTAGTCATAAACCATATATTTTAATATAAAACGTATTAGTTTATAAATAACAGTTGGAATAAGTTAAGTTTACTCACTCAAGTTTAAAAGGATTCTTTTTTCTTAAAGTTCTACTAATTTAGCTAAGGCCATAGTCTCAGGCTATGTGGGCTGTGTTTGCATTTCAAGGACATGACATAAGAGTTATAACTTAGCAATACTTTTATTTTTTTAGGGTCAGGATTTTGAAAAGATACTTTATCAAGCCAGGTTTCTCTAAACATATATGCAAAAAAAAAAAAAAAAAACCAGTTTGGGAATATCAAAAGAGTGTCAAGTTGGCTGTTTTCCTCCTGTGTCTGAAGAATACTTTGGTCACGCAGTGTTAGAAAAAAAATCATTTTTTTCTTTTCATGGAAGAATAGATGAAAATTTCCCAATGTGTAAGGTACACCCAATAGGACTACAAGATGGAACAGAGCTCTAATTATCCATTATTCTTGTTTATGGTCAATATTACCAGAAACAGACAGACCAGGACCAGATGAACCAATACTCAGCAGTCTCTCAGGGTCACAGTTCCCTAGCAAGAGAGTGGAGGATTGTCTACCTACCACTGCAGATGGGGGTACAAACAAGACTTGGTCCAACAAGGAGTTTTCCAGTTACCAATCAGGCAGCGTCAGATGGTGAGGGACTCCTTGACCCAGAAGGAAAAGTCCAATTAAAGTGGCAGTCTGCTCAAAACCAGATGACCAAATCTTATGCCTTTTTCCCTTAAAAGGAAACCTCTAATCAAGGCAACCAGTAAGTCAGAATACCCTGGTGTCATCACATGTGAGGTTCCACCAGTTACCAGAGATGTATCACAGACCAGACCAGGACCAGAGCCTTGTTTCTTTCACCCTGGAATTGAAAGCACTGTGGGCCAGTGATGCCTGGTCAGTAGCAGTGCTTGGGGCTGTCCCTGAGCCAAAGGTGCCCAGGCAGCTGCTGGGCATGTTCTGAGAGCTTTTACTGTAACAGCGTGGTAGAGTGAGTCTGTTTTCCAAGGTTGGCAGAGATTGCAATGTCAATAACAAGCTAGGAAAATCTTACCCAGCTAAGAGATTGTGAACCTGGCTTTGCCACCCTTGATTCCTTCCCTGGGTCAGGAAAGAATGGCTGACAGACTGAGGAGAAGGGAAGGCAGGGATCACTTTTTAGTGAGCCCTTTGCAAGGCAGTGTGCTTTCACTTTAAGTCAACCGTGAGAGCTGGACTTAGTCTTCCTGAGTAAAAGGAACTCATCCAAAACAGACACGTGGATTTCTTCACCATTTGTAAACACTGAAGAGGAAGTAGGAGGCCTGTGGGTCTGGGCCGTACCTGTCCGTGAGATTCCAATGGGGATGTCAATGTGAGCCACTCCAACCCCTACCATGGTCCCTCCTATGTGAGGGACATTCACCACACCAGGGGCCTCTGCAGGACTGTAATTGTCTCACCTGAGTGTGTCTTTCCTACACTTTATAGTTCTCCTCAGCCAGCACCAAGCTTATAATGGGGTCAGTGGGAGGAAGAAAGAGGGAGAAGCTAACTCTTTTCCTGTCCCTGCTGCAGCTGTCTCAGTTGGAGGAGGGACGGAACCAGAGGAGGGGAGATTTCAATTCTATGAATCTGGAGATTGTTTATGAGACCAATTGGACTTTTGCTTACCTGAGTGGGATCAGGAGGCAGGATATTTCCTGAGACATTCCTCCCCTCCTCCAAACAGGAAATGTGCGCTTTACCTCTGTGCATTTTAGAGACCTTATTGATGTCCAGGAATACCTGCCTTGTCCTGAACATGTGATGCCCTAAGGAGACCAAGGTATGAGAGGCCTAGTCTCGTTAGTCACCACAGATCAGTGCGCAACTGCAACTGAAAAGCTTAGCAAACATTTGCAGGGTAGCAGAAGGACCCCACCCATTTTCAACTTCAGCAACTGCTTTTTTTTTTTTTTCCAGCACGTAGGCCTCTCACTGTTGTGGCCTCTCCCGTTGCGGAGCACAGGCTCCGGACGCTCAGGCTCAGCGGCCATGGCTCACGGGCCCAGCCGCTCCGCGGCATGTGGGATCTTCCCGGACCGGGGCACGAACCCGTGTCCCCTGCATCGGCAGGCGGACTCTCAACCACTGCGCCACCAGGGAAGCCCCAGCAACTGCTTTTATAGTTAAGCCAATTGCAGGGGGTTTTCAGGAGGAACTCAGCCTGAACCCTGCTGGTCCACACAACAGCCTGAGGGCTTTAGGCAAGGCATTTAATGTCTGTCTTCCTTCCCTTTTCTCCTGTTCCCTGTTTTGCTTACCTGGATCCCCAGACTTAGTCTGGTCTCAGATGGAGGCCCAGCACTCAGCCTCTTGGTCAACAGTCTAGCCTACCCAGTGTCTGGTGGTGAAGGTCTGACCACGCACACATTACATAGGTTGAGGGTCTGCCAGAAGATGGAGGAACATGAGAGGAGGTGGTACAACCAAAAAATACTGAATTTCCCTGTCTTACTAGACCTTGTGAATTCCTTTGAACCCAATTCCAACCTGTTTCAGGCATCTGATAGACAGATTATCCTGAAAGCAGAACCCAAACCTAGAAAAGTTTTTCAAAGTGTGGCCCTAAAGTGCAATCAGCAACTTTTTTATGTCTCTTGTAGACTCTGCCCAGATTCTACTTTGGGTTCTTACCTTGTGTGGGGAGAAGACCCCTTTGCAGAGGTTCACAGACCTCCAATGGGGCCAGTTAGGAGGCAGCAGCTGTGCTAGTATCCAATGAATAATTCCACTTGGTAGGTGCCCAGTAGTCACCATGACAGGTCTGTGTCACCTGTGATCCTGAAGAAGGTTTATGTGATCACAGGGCACTTAGGAGAAGAAGGTCAGACTATGGACTGTGAGGTGTGCATTCAGGGCTTCAGGTCCCAGCCTGCATGCAGTTCAGACCAGAGAAGGAGCAGGTGTGCACTTGGTTCTCTGATTTTACTATTTCTTATTTTACTACTAAGGGTTTTCAGTGGCTGTCTGTGTGTGTCCATCTGTATCCACAGCTGGTTGTCAAGTTCATTGGTGAGCTTCCATCTTTGTCTTGCATTCCTTTGTACATGGAATGCCAGTCTCTCTTGTCCCTGCCTCCTCCCTTAATGATTTCTCAGTCTTTCTTCCTCCATAGCATTGATTGTCTCTATATGTCAGAGTATTTCTCTCATGTCCTCAAACTATGGAAGAAGGGAAAGATTCACGACTGACTGCAGATAAGAGAATGTACACAGCATCAATATGGAGAGAACTGAGATATTTTTCTTTCTAAAATCTTTACTTCTCTAATATCATGATTACCTACACACTGAAAAACCATCCCCCAAAATAGAGCATCTTCAATAACTATACCTCCTATTTACTCACATGCCCTGTCACCAGCCCTTGGGTAACAATGTCATGAAGTATGTATTTATGTTTCTTTTTTTTCATTTGTTGTCTTATCACTAACATATACAGCCCTAAACAATATCTAGTTGAGTTCACCTGAAGCTTTATTTAAAGGTCATTTTACTGGTTCTTAATTTAAAATCTCCACGTTATGCTATTAATATTTATTTATCTATGTATAGCTATGGCTCATTCCTTTCAATGCTGTAGAGCTCAATTTATTTACCTCTTCTCTGTCAGTGGCTATCTTCTCCTTCCTCACAATTATGAAGACTGCTATTAGGAACACTTTTTTACACGTCCCTTGTACATTTTTCACAGTGACTTATAGGTACCCTCTTAGGAGTGGAAATGCTGGGTTCCAAGGTTCATGAATGTGCAATTTTATACAATTAAGCCGTATTGCTTTTCCAAAGCGATTGTATTGATTTACATTCCCAGCAGCCATATTTCAGAGATACTATAGATCCACATTCTCATCAATACTCAGTGTTGTCCAACTTTTATTTTTCTGATTGGATTGATGTACAATGTCAACTCGTTGTGCACAGATTTGCATTTTCCTCATAAATAAGGAGACTGCTAAACCTCTGTGTGCCTACTGGCCACACGCGTTTTTGTTTTTGTTTTCTGAGAAAGGTCTCTTTATGTCTTTTGCCCAATTCCATCCTGGATTATTTCCCATCTCTTTAGCAACTTCTAAAGTTTTTTAAATACCTCCTTTCCATAGATCCTTAGTTGACAACATTTGTGCAAACGTCCTCTCCAGATTTGTGGACATTTTAAACTTTCCTTAGGCATTTCTCTTCATGAACTTTTTTTCTTTTCATGAGCTATTCATTTTAATGTAGTCAGAAGCACTCCTTTTTGTCAGTCTTTTTTGTACAGTTATCATCTGGATATCTCATATAAGAAATTTTTCTGTACCCTAAGATTCACTATATTTTCTTCTAGAGTATCCCATTTGAAGTTTAAGTCTTTACTCTCCTTTTGGAGTTGATTGTCAAAGTGATATATATAAAGAATTAGGGCTTCCCTAGTGGCGCAGTGGTTGAGAGTCCGCCCGCCGATGCAGGGGACACAGGTTCATGCCCGGGTCCGGGAAGATTCCACATGCCGTGAAGCGGTTAGGCCCATGAGCCATGGCCGCTGGGTCTGCGCGTCCAGAGCCTGTGCTCCACAACGGGAGAGGCCACAACAGTGAGAGGCCCGGGTACCACAAAAAAAAAAAAAGTGATATAGGTAGGGAATCAGTAACCTTTTTCCATATGGATAGCTAGTTTGTCCAGTTCCATTTACTAGACAGTGCCTTCTCTACCCACTAACACGCTACGTTCTTCCATTCAACAGAATTTCATTCATGCCAGAGTCTAACTAACACAGGGCTCTGTGCCAGGACCGAACTATAGCATTAAAGGATACTTTGTTTATTTTTATAATGTATGAAATATACATGATAATATGCCATGTACCTTATGGGAAACCCTCCCGTTTCTTCTTCTTCTAAAGAAACTTTGGTCTTTTCCCCTTGATCTTCCATATAAATTTAAGGATCCAGGTTCCTTCCTCCCTCTCTGTGTCCCCTCCTTGCTGTCTTGCCTTGTGTCCCCAGAGCCCCTTCTGATAGTTTGATTCACTCATCAGATGTGACCCCATGACCCACCAGAGTGATCCATGCCCAAGGTTGAAAATGTGGCAGTCAAGTATAAGTCTCCTAACAATGAAAGATCAGAAAGACAAAGAAAATTTAAAGAAATGCTTCTCCCTCATTCACTGGAAGTTTTGAAATGTTGCTCACAGCCTTCCTTGTTCCCTGTCGTCTGTGCTCCCCTGGGTGTCTTGGCTAGGTGACCTCCCATGGGTCCTCGGAGACCGGCCTTTCCTGACCCCTAGTACCTCTCTGCCCTCTCCTTACTCACTGAGCCTCTGGAAGTCACACTCTTGTATTCTTCTTTTTTGGGAAATGCTTGTGCTGTAGAGAAGGATGTAAATATGGTTGCTATGGTTTCATTCTCATTTCCTGGATATGTGGGTTCTGAACTCTCAACCAGATCTTCTTGCAAGAGGGGTGCAAGTCAGAGGCTGTTGTACTCCATGCTGCCTCCCACCCTGGGCCTCATTTCCCAGGCAGGACAGAGGTTTGCCAGTCCTTGTTCTCTACTGTGTCTGCATTTCCCTGGATGAAAAGAGTTCTGTGGGGTGTCCTGTGCTAGGGGCTGCAGGGAGCACTTCACCAGACTCAACATTTTCTGCTGTTTTAGTGGAAACATTCCAATCTGATCTCTGACACCAGAAATGTCTTTCCTCTCTGACACTGGTGAGTAAGCAAACTCCTTGCACTTGCAGTGATGAGATGCTTGTTTTGTGTTTGGAGGCCTGAGAGGTAGCCTTGGCTGGTGGAGAGCTGTGGTTTAGTGCAGAAGGCCTGGTCATCCTTTTCAGGTGGTTAAGAGAGTGAGGGAGGGCTAAGAACTGCCCAGGGCTAGGGCAATAGTGGTGAGAATGGGAGAAGTGACTGGATTCTGGATACATTTATTAGGTTGCAGGACTGGGGATGTGAAGTGTAAGAGAGAAGATTATGCGGACAGCCCCATGTGCAAATGAGGGGTGGCACTGATATTACCTGAAAGGGATAAGACAAGGGAAGAGAGGGATGGGGGCTTGAGACAGGTTTGGCCTTGTTCAGTTACTAAAGATCACCCTAGACATACAAGCGGGAGATGTTGTATAAAAAATGGGATATTTGGGTCTGAGGTCAGAGGAGAGGCCTGCGGTAGAGATATAAATTTGGGAGTTGCCAGCACATAGGTGGTGCTGGACAACATGGGACAGGTTAAGGAACTTAAAGGTGCACAGAGCTGGGACTGAGTCTGTCATAGAGTCAGGTAATCAAGGCTTATGTATTCATTCTGACCTAAAGAGCTGAGGCTCGGGGTCTAGGACTTCAAAGCAGAGGAAGACAATTCACAGGGTAATGGGAAGAGCAAATGCTTGGTAAACAAGTATTTGCCTTGCCATGTAGAGACAATGGGGCACAGAGAGGAACGTGAACATATAGACCTTGGTAAATTTCCCAGTCTACATGCCTAGCTCATATTCTTTTTAGTTACCTCTGGTGACAGCTCCCTTCTCGGAACAAGCCCGCCATCTAAATGCTTTTAAGTATTTAAGGGGGAGATAAAAAGGACAACTTTCTGAGTCTTCTGTTCCTTAGAAATAACCAACCCCAAATAATCCTTACACCAGAGAAACATTTTGGAGTGGCAATATGTGCTCCCCTACACTGGTCACTCTTCTGATTTTTCTTTCACATTTGAAATGAAATGGCTTCTCATTGTTCAATTTGTTACTGAATTGCTTGCCTGGACCCTAGCCTGGGTGAGACCCCTTGAATAGCACAAGCTTTATTCAAGGGCTAAAGAATGGAGAAGCAGCAACTTGGCTTGCAAATCAACTTCTCAACCCAATTTGGGTGGAGATACCATATGTTTTGGAGGGTCGAGGTGAACAGGAGGGAACTGGAAAGAGAGGGAGGAATATTCATTACTTACCAGAGAACAAGGATGTGGTTTGGATGGGAAACTGAGGCAACACTCCTTTTCAGTCCTTGTATGTGCTTTTCCGGTTGTTGTTATGGCAATAGTCAACTGTCCTGTTGCTGGTGGATGTGTCATTTAGCATGCTAATGCATTACAATGAACATATAATGAGGCTCAAGGTCCACTGGAAGTCAAATCTTTTGCCATCTTGGGCCTAGTTGGTTCTAACCAGATCTTGTATTTTTCTTTGCAGCTTCCTCCAGAAACTTAGATAAGAGCAATTGGTTTCCATTCAAGGGAGGGGCAGGGATATGATTCTGGGGGACCAGTCTGGAGTGCGGAGTTGATGAGAGACGTGTGTGATTTGTATGCAAACCTAGAAGTTGTCGGTGGGTATACGGAACAAGTATGCTTCCTTAAGGCTGCACATCTCACCTCTCTTTAGGGTTCCCAAGGGGAGACATTGTTTGTAAAGGACTGTTGAGAAGGCTGTGCTTAACCCCTGGATTGGCTAGTTTCTTCTAGGGCAATGATGGGAGTGCCCGCTTTCAAATTACTTTGCTTTCATGACTCTAAATCCCACCTTGACAATTTCTCTCTCCTTTTCCTAAGCCCATTACTCTCCCCATCACAGACCACCACAGTCTTTTCAATTTAACATAGTTCTCCACAATCCATCTTCAGTATGTTTATTGGTGTATATTAATGTATACATGTATCCATGAGAACTATATAGTAAAGCTATATGTGGATCCCTTAAGGTGTCCACAAAAGGTATTGAGTTTAAAGTCTGTGTTATAATAAAAATACCTATTTGGTCTTTGCCTGCAATTCCTGGAAGGAGCTCCTGAAACCCTTGAAATTTCCAGAGTGATAGGAATTTCTTTTTTAAGCTAATGAGATGACTGGGGTGGGGAGACGACAGAGCATCAGGATGGGGGCTGGGGGCCAGAAAGACCAAGCCAGAGTTAGAGGGTTGGAACTTTCAGCCCCTTCCTTCCTTTCCTTCCCCACAACCTCCAGGGAGGGGAGGAGGGCTGGAGATTGAGTTCAGTCATCAATGGTCAATGGCTTAATCAACCATGCCTGTGTAACAAAACCCCTAACGAGATGTTTCTGACTTTCTAAACTCAATATTATTTGGGGCATCTATGTGGATGCTCGTATGTCTATTTTATTTTTTCTGACACAGCAGTCAGTCAAATGTATATCCCACTATTTATTGATTATAAAAAGGACATGGTATTACCTAGAATACAGGCAAAGCTGCTGTAAAAGAGGGACTCAAACACGGAGATGGAGAACCAGGGAAGCCTTACCCTCCCTCTGAGGGCAGTGCAGAGGGGAGCAGACTTCACAGCCGGGTGCTGGTTTCGTCTCCGTCAGGTAGCGCTCAGGCCCGGCCCATCTTCACAATCCACCATCTCCATGCCCTTGTCCCCATCTGTGTGCTTGTCTCTAGGGGAGCAATCTAACCTTCTCTGATGATCACATCAAGCTTGGCCCACATTTCACTTGGTTCTCTTACTCCTTTGTCCCTCCCTTGGAAAATAAGCTCTATGGAATCAAGGATTTCTATTCCTGGAGCTCCAGGACTGGAACAGTGCCTGGCACAGGGCAGACACTCAATAAGAATTTGATTAGAGAATAAAGGAAAGAATAGAGAATGATTTTGCTTAGAGAATAAAGGGAGGATTTGCTTCTAGAATAAAGAAGTAAAGGGAGGACGAATTTGACAGTCCACATGCTGTTTTCATTCCCCCTGTGATCACTTTGAGCTTACTGAGATCCCCTTTGTAAGCAAGTGATAGTTTCTGAAGATATGATCTCAATATTGCTGATACTATGTTTTCACAAATCACAGAGCCTTCACGGTAGAGGGGAGGAAAGGCTAGGTTTTAGCCCGTAGAGTGAGATGGGATACAAATATCCTTAAACACAGTTATTCTCTGTTTAATCAGTTAAATGGAGTCTTCCACACAGAGTCTCAAGTTAATAACTGTGGTTTGCAGTCAGTCTCAATGTGAGCCATGGATACAGGACTGTTCAGTAAGCTCAGAGCCATTCACAGCACCAGTGTCATTTTTGACACCACTTGAGTGCTAAGCCTCCATTCAATTTCTCTTGAAATGGTAGGAATGGTCACCATCTAAGAGTTTGTTCATAAACTAACATGTGGATACATCAATTTAAAGTAAATTTTAAATTTGGTTCAGCCACTGTGGAGAACAGTATGGATGTTCCTTAAAAAACTATAAATAGAGCTACCATATGATCCTGCAATCCCACTCCTAGGCATATATTCAGAGATAAACATAATTTGAAAAGATACATGCACCCCAGTGTTCATAACAGCACTATTTACAATAGCCTACACACGGAAGCAACCTAGATGTCCATCAACAGATGTGTGGATAAAGATCTGGTATATATACACAATGGAATATTACTCAGCCATAAAAAAGAATGAAATAATGCCATTTGCAGCAACATGGATGGACTTAGAAATTATCACACTAAGTGAAGTAAGCCAGACAAATACAAAACATCATATGATATCACTTATAAGTGGAATCTAAAAAATGGTACAAATGAACTTATTTACAAAACAGAAATAGACTCACAGACATAAAAAATAAACTTATGGTTACCAGAAGGGAAAGGGTGGGAGGGATAAATTAGGAGTTTGGGATTAAAATATACACACTACTATATACAAAATAGGTAACAAACAAGGACCTACTGTATAGCACAGAGAATTATAGTCAATATCTTGTAATAACCTATAAGGGAAGAGAAAGTAAAGAAAGAATATATATTCATATACATATGTATAACGAAATCACTTTACTATACACCTGAAAGGAATACAACATTGTAAATCAACTATACTTCAATAAAAAAATTTTTTTAATAAATTTTACGACAAGCAGACAGAAGGTGACATGTGGAGAAATCCCTAATTTCACAGGACTGCTCCATGATTGTTTCTAGGTGAAAGTTTGGGCAACTGTCCACTCCTTCCCAACTGCTCCTAATGCTGGCTTTACATTCTCCCTCAGCCACGAGGAAACTGGGTCTAGAACAACCCAGCTGAACTCTGACCTAGCCAGTGGGCATTTCCTTTCTCAGAGTCCACCGGGCAAACCTCCGGGCTGTGCTTTGGCATGGTCATCCTTTCATGGCCACAATCTACAGAGGTTGCTTCCCCCTGCAGAGAGCCACTCGCCTCCGTCAGCTGCACATTTCTAACAAGCCCTGAAAAGGCTCAGTATCACCCAAGGGACCCCCAGGCGAACTGTCCTGCAGGCCGTGCTATATGTCCTCATGATCACATGCCCATCACCAACTTCCCTAAAATATATCAAAAT
Source organism: Phocoena sinus (assembly GCF_008692025.1). Taxonomy (NCBI): domain Eukaryota; kingdom Metazoa; phylum Chordata; class Mammalia; order Artiodactyla; family Phocoenidae; genus Phocoena; species Phocoena sinus. The sequence continues at coordinate 14,501,757 of NC_045765.1, read as the reverse complement.
TTATTTTTCCCCTCTGAACTCACTTCCTCCTCCGGTGAGCCCGACAAGATGGATCTTTTATTTAACTTTATATAATTTATATTTTATTGAGATTATAATTGACACATAATATTCAGATGTACAACATAATGATTTGATATTTTGTATATTGCAAAATGATCACCGCATTGTCCCCACAAATTTACAATTTTTTCCTTTGTTGAGAACTTTTAAGATCTAATCTCTTAGCAGCTTTCCAATACATATAGAGTATTATTCACTATAGTCACCATGCTGCACATTACATAGCCATGGTTTATTTATTTTATTACTGGAAGTGTGTACCTTTTGACCACTTTCACCCAATTTTACTGGCCCTGTTCTCAGACTCCTGTCCTGACAAAGGCTCACGTGATCACAGGGGACCTAGGACCAGAATGTCTGACTGTGAGTTATGCATTCAAGGGCATCAGGCCTCAGCCCACACTGGGCACTGTGGCCACTCCAGCCCAGAGCCTATCAAATGGGATGCTAGACTCAGAGTGACCCTCACCATGGGGAACAGCCCAACCCTGGGGAGCCCGGGAATGGGTGGAGCTTTCTGTCACCCACCACAAATGTCCTCATCACTGCAAGGGTCCCCTAGATTTAGTAGTATTTTTTATTTTACTACTAAGATCTTTAATTGAGTGTCTATAGGTGTTCATCTGCCTCCACAGCTAGTTGCCAAGTTCATTTGTGAGCTTGTGTCTTTGCCCTGCAGTTCTTTCTACCTGGAATGCCAGTCTCTCTTGTGCCCACCTCCTCCCTTAAGGATTCCTCAATTTTTCTCCCATCATAATACTGTCTCTACACGTCAGATCAAATATTTCTCTGATGTCCCTAAACTAAGGCAGGAGGGAGAGATGTATGACTGACTGCTGACAAAAGAATATATATACATTTGGAAAATACTTAGATTAAAAAAAAAAAGAAAAGAAAACACTTTAGTTATATGTATAATATAATGATCACCTACACAGCGAACAACCATGCCCAGAAATAGAACATCTTCAATGACTTATACCTACTAACGTGTTCCTATTTATTCCATGGTCTGTCACCAGCCCTTGGGTAACAACTTCATGAAGTATTAATTTATGATTCCTTTCTTTCACTCATTGTGTTATCACTTACATATGCATGCCTAAACAATATTTTGTTGTATTTTCTTGAATATTTCTTTAAAGAGTATTCTACTTCTTTCCTCCTATTTTTTCTACTAGTTCTACTAAGTTCTATTTATTTTAAACAGTACTGTGTTACTAAGATTTATTTATAAAAATGGATCATTCCTTTCAATGCTGTAGAGCTCAATTTATTTATCCATTCTCTGCAATGTCTATCCTCTCCTTTTTCACAATTATGAAGACTGCTGTTAGAAACACTCTTTACATGTCCCCTGTAAATTTTTGCATAGTGACTCATAGGAGCCATCGTAGGAGTGCAAATGTTCCAAGGTGCATGAATGTACACTTTTACACAGTTAAGCCATATTGTTTTTCCAAAGTGATTGTATGAATTTACATTCCCAGTAGCTATATTTCAGAAATCCTATTGATCCGCATTCTACCTAATACTCCAGTTGAACTGATGTACAATGTCATCTCATTGCACACAGATTTGCATTTGCCTCATTACTCAGGAGTCTGGTAAATGGAGTATATTTACTTTACAATGGTGTGTTCGTTTCTGCTTTATAACAAAGTGAATCAGCTATATATATATATATATATATATATATATATCCCCATGTCTCCTCCCTCTTGTGTCTCCCTCCCACCCTCCCTTTTCCACCCCTCTAGGTGGTCACAAAGCACCAATCTGATCTCTCTGTGCTATGTGGCTGCTTCCCACTAGCTATCTATTTTACATTTGGTAGTGTATATATGTCCATGACACTTTCTCACTTCGTCCCAGCTTACCCTTCCCCCTCCCTGTGTCCTCAAGTCCATTCTCTACATCTGCGTCTTTATTCCTGTCCTGCCCCTAGGTTCTTCATAACCTTTTTTTTTTTTTGTAGATTCCGTATATATGTGTTAGCATACGGTATTTGTTTTTCTCTTTCTGACTTACTTCACTCTGTATGACAGTCTCTAAGTCCATCCACCTCACTACAAATAACTCAATTTCGTTTCTTTTAATGGCTGAGTAATATCGCATTGTATATATATGCCACATCTTCTTTATCCGTTCATCTGTCGATGGACACTTAGGTTGCTTCCATGTCCTGGCTCTTGTATTAGAGCTGCAATGAACACTGGTACATGACTCTTTTTGAATTATGGTTTTCTCAGGGTATATGCCCAGTACTGGGATTGCTGGGTCATTGCTGTGTTTAGTTTTCTAAGGAACCTCCATACTGCTCTCCATAGTGGCTGTATCAGTTTACATTCCCACCAACAGTGTAAGAGGGTTCCCTTTTCTCCACACCCTATCCAGCATTTATTGTTTGTAGATTTTTTTGTTGATGGCCATTCTGACTGGTGTGAGGTGATACCCCATTGTAGTTTTGATTTGCATTTCTCTAATGATTAGTGATGTTGAGCATCCTTTCATGTGTTTCTTGGCAGTCTGTATATCTTCTTTGGAGAAATGTCTATTTAGGTCTTCTGCCCATTTTTGGATTGGGTTGTTTGTTTTTTTGATATTGAGCTGCATGAGCTGCTTGTAAATTTTGGAGATTAATCCTTTGTCTGTTGCTTCATTTGCAAGTATTTTCTCCCATTCTGAGGGTTGTCTTTTGGTCTTGTTTATGGTTTCCTTAGCTGTGCAAAAGCTTTTAAGTTTCATTAGGTCTCATTGGTTTATTTTTCTTTTTATTTCCATTTCTCTAGGAGGTGGGTCACAAAGGATCTTTCTGTGATTTATGTCATAGAGTGTTCTGCCCATGTTTTCCTCTAAGAGTTTTATAGGGTCTGGCCTTACATTTAGGTCTTTAATCCATTTTGAGTTAATTTTGTGTATGGTATTAGGTGTTTTTTTGGTTTTTTTGTTTTTTTTCTAAAAGGTTTAACTCTATATTTGGTCTGTGCAGGGGCTGCAACAGGGCCTAGGGGCCTCATCACCCGTCACATTCCCCTGACACCAGGCCACCTGGGCCACTAGACCCGGTGCCACCCCAGCTCAAGCGCAACCCCCACGGAGGGCGGGGACAGCCTGTTCACTCTCAGCCAGATGCTGCGCCCAGTGCTGAAGCCCCGTCAGGGGCCACCATCGAGGCTCTGTCCTCTTCCCTAGGCAGCCGGTTTTTTTAACAATTTTTTTTTTTTTTTTTTGGCGGTACAAGGGCCTCTCACTTTTGTGGCCTCTCCTGTTGTGGAGCACAGGCTCCGAACCCGCAGGCTCAGCGGCCATGGCTCATGGGCCCAGCCGCTCTGCGGCATATGGGATCTTCCCAGACCAGGGCACAAACCCGTGTCCCCTGCATCGGCAGGCAGACTCTCAAACAATTCACCACCAGGGAAGCCCTAGGCGGCCGTTTTTAAACGCAGCAAGCTAGGCGGATGCAGGCTGTGTGCGCAGCCAGGCGGGGAAAAGGCACGCTCTGCCCTGAGAGGATGGTACGGCCGCAAACAGGTCCCTGATAAAACGTAAGAAAAACACTTGCGAAAATGTACCCATGTGTATGGTGGGTATGGTGTTAGGGAGTGTATGGTGTTATGTGTATGGTGTTAGGGAGTGCTCTAATTTCATTCTTTTACATGTACCTGTCCAGTTTTCCCAGAACCACTTATTGAAGAGGCTGTCTTTTCTCCATTGTATATTCTTGCCTCCTTTATCAAAGATAAGGTGACCATATGTGCATGGGTTTATCTCTGGGCTTTCTATCCTGTTCCATTGATCTATATTTCTGTTTTTGTGCCAGTATCATACTGTCTTGATTATTGTGGCTTTGGAGTATAGTCTCAAGTCCAGGAGCCTGATTCCTCCAGCTCAGTTTTTCTTTCTCAAGATTGCTTTGGCTATTCAGGGTCTTTTGTGTTTCCATACAAATTGTGAAATTTTTTGTTCTAGTTGTTCAAAATGCCATTGGTAGCTTGATAGGCATTGCATTGAATCTGTAGATTGCTTTGGGTAGTATAGTCATTTTTACAATGTTGATTCTTCCAATCCAAGAACATGGTATATCTCTCCATCTGTTTGTATCACCTTTAATTTCTTTCATCAATGTCTTATAGTTTTATACATATAGGTCTTTTGTCAGATTTTTCATCATTAGTGTATAGGAATGCAAGAGATTTCTGTGCATTAATTTTGTATCATGCTACTTTACCAAATTCATTGATTAGCTCTAGTAGTTTTCTGTTAGCATCTTTAGGATTCTCTATGTATAGTATCATACCATCTGCAAACAATGACAGTTTTACTTCTTCTTTTCCAATTTGGATTCCTTTTATTTCTTTTTCTTCTCTGATTGCTGTGGCTAAAACTTCCAAAACTATGTTGAATAACAGTGGTGAGAGTGGACAACCTTGTCTTGTTCCTGATCTTAGAGGAAACGGTTTCCATTTTTCACCATTGAGAACGATGTTGGCTGTGGGTTTGTCATATATGGCCTTTATTATGTTGAGGTAAGTTTCCTCTATGCCTACTTTCTGGAGGGTTTATATAATAAACGGGTGTTGAATTTTGTCAGAAGATTTTTTTGCATCTATTGAGGTGATCATATGGTTTCTCTGCTTCAATTTGTTAATATGGCGTATCACGTTGATTGATTTGCATATATTGAGGAATCCTTGCATTCCTGGAATAAACCCCACTTGATCATGGTGTATGATCCTTTTAATGTGCTGTTGGATTCTGTTTGCTAGTATTTTGTTGAGGATTTTTGCATCTATGTTCATCAGTGATATTGGCCTGTAGTTTTCTTTCTTTGTGACATCTTTGTCTGGTTTTGGTATCAGGGTGATGGTGGCCTCATAGAATGAGTTTGGGAGTGTTCCTCCCTCTGCTATATTTTGGAAGAGTTTGAGAAGTATACGTGTTATCTCTTCTCTAAATGTTTGATAGAATTCGTCTGTGATGTCATCTGGTCCTGGGCTTTTGTTAGAAGATTTTTAATCACAGTCTCAATTTCAGTGCTTGTAATTTGTCTGTTTATGTTTTCTATTTCTTCCTGGTTCAATCTTGGGAGGTTGTGCTTTTCTAAGAATTTCCATTTCTTCCAGGTTGTCCATTATATTGGCATATAGTTGTTTGTAGTAATCCTTCACGACCCTTTGTATTTCTGCAGTGCCAGTTGATACCTCTCCATTTTCATTTCTAATTCTATTGATCTGAGTCTTCTCCCTTTTTTTCTTGATGAGTCTGGCTAATGGTTTATCAATTTTATTTATCTTCTCAAAGAACCAGCTTTTAGTTTTATTGATCTTTGCTGTTGTTTCCATCATTTCTTTTTTATTTATTTCTGATCTGATCTTTATGATTTCTTTCCTTCTGCTAACTTTGGGGTTTTTTTCTTCTTTCTATAATTGTTTTCAGTGTAAGGTTCAATTGTTTATTTGAGATGTTTCTTGTTTCTTGAGGTAGGATTGTATTGCTATAAAGTACCCTCTTAAAACTGCTTTTGCTGCATCCCATAGGTTTTGGGTCATCGTGTTTTCATTGTCATTTGTTTCTAGGTATTTTTTGATTTCCTCTTTGATTTCTTCAGTGATCTTTTGGGTATTTAGTAGTGTATTGTTTAGCTTCCATGAGTTTGTATTTTTTACAGACTTTTTCCTGTAATTCGTATGTAGTCTCATAGCGTTGTGGTCAGAAAAGATACTTGATGTGATTTCAATTTTCTTAAATTTACTAAGGCTTGATTTGTGTCCCATGTTATGATCTATCCTGGAGAAGTTCCTTTAGCATTTGTTGTAGAGCTGGTCTTGTTGTGCTGAATTCTCTTAGCTTTTGCTTGTCTGTAAAGCTTTTGATTTCTCTGTTGAATCTGAATGAGATCCTTGTTGGTTATAGTAATCTTGGTTGTAAGTTTTTCCCGTTCATCATTTTGAATATATCATGCCACTCCCTTCTGGCCTGCAGAGTTTCTGCTGAAAAATCAACTGATAACCTTATGGGGATTCCCTTGTATGTTACTTGTTGCTTTTCCCTTGCTGCTTTTAATATTTTTTCTTTGTATTTAATTTTTGTTAGTTTGAGTAATATGTGTCTCAATGTGTTTCTCCTTGGGTTTACTTGCATGAGACTCTCTGTTCTTCCTGTACGTGGCTATTTCCTTTCCCACTTTAGGGAAGTTTTCAACTATAATCTCTTCAAATATTTTCTCAGACACTTTCTCTTTCTCTTCTTCTTCTGGGGCCCCTATATTTCTAATGTTGCTACGTTTAATGCTGTCCCAGAGGTCTCTGAGACTGTCCTCATTTCTTTTCATTCCTTTTATTTATTCTGTCCCACTTTATTTATTTCCACCATTCTATCTTCCAGCTCACTTATCGATTCTGCTTCAGTTATTCTGCTATTGATTCCTTCTAGTGTATTTTTCTTTTCAGTTACTGTATTGTTCTTTTTTTTTTTCATCTTTAGTTCTTCTATGTCCTTGTTAAACATTTCTTGTATCTTCTTCATCCATGCCTCCATTCAATTTCTAAGATCTTGGATCATATTTACTATCATTACTCTGAATTCTTTTTCCATTAGATTACCTATTTCCTCTTCATTTTTTGTCTTGTGGGTTTTTACCTTGCTCCTTCATCTGTAAAATATTTTTCTGTTATCCCATTTTGTTTAACTTACTCTGTTTGTGGTCTCCTTTCTACAGGTTGCAGGGTTGTAGTTCCTCTTGCTTCTGGTGTCTGCCCCCTGGTGGGTGAGGTTGGTCAAGGGGCTTGTGTAAGCTTCCTTGTTGGAGGGACTGGTGCCTATGTTCTGGTGGGTAGAGCTGGTTCTTCTCTTTCTGGGGGCCAGTGCCACAACAGAGGGTGTGTTTTGGGTGTCTGTGAGCTTAGTACAACTTTAGGCAGCCTGTCTGCTAATGGGTGGGGTCTGTCTTGCTTGTTGTTTGGCCTGAGACATCCAGCACTGGAGCTTGCAGGCTGTTGTGAGGAGCTGGGTCTTGGTGCTGAGATAGGATCTCTGGGAAAGCTCACACCAATTGATATTACCTGTGGCCAGGAATTCTCTGGTGGTCCAGCAGCCTGGACTCAGCACTCCCACCATGGGGGTTCAGGCTTGACCCCTGGCCAGGGAACCAAGACCCTCCAAGCTGTGTGGTATGGCAAAAAATAAATAAATAAAATAACAAACAAAGAGACAAACAAAACCCAAGACAAATAATAAAAACAAACTAAACAAACAAAAACAGAAAAATAGCAACAAAAAAGAAAAGAAAACAAACAGAAAAAACCCAAGACAAATACTAAAAACACAACCAAACAGAAACAACAAACAAACATACCACACAAAAAAGAAAACAAAAATCAAGCAAACAACTAAACACAAAGACCAAAACAAACAGTAAAAACAAAAATAAAAAAAATAAAAAACAAAAAATTTTTAAGGCAAACAAAAAAAAACACACAAAAACGACAAAAAAGTTGAAAACAAAACAAATACAAAATATTTTAAAACCCAAAAAACAAAGCAACAAGACAACAAATAAATAAAAATTAAAAATTAATCAAAATAAAACAAATAAAACAACCACAGCAAAACAAAACAAAACCAAAAAGTAAAAATTTTAAAAATAAGAAAAAAATTCCCTGGGACTTCTGCTATCAGTGTCCTTGACCTCACAGGAGCCACAGCCAACCCCCCGCCTCCCCACGACACCCACCAAGATCTCTACGTATGTGTCTAGACCTACTGTGGGTACTTTGGGGGCAGCTCAGACTCTGACCTGGCCCAACTCCAGCATGTATGTGCCACCAAAATCCACAGTTGCTAAAGCTAGACCAGTCTCAGTTGTGAGAACACTCATTGTCCTTTCATATATTCAGCAGACGCTGGGTTTACCAGGCCAATCATTTGGGTTTAATCCATGGCTTGTACAGTGGTGCCGAGAGATTTTAGTTCCTCTTCCTTAGTTGCACAGCTGCTGAGCTTGGGGCTCACATTTGGTTTTGGCCCCACCTCTGCATGTGGGTCACCCTCAGGCCTCTCTTCCCTGCCCAGGCGAGAAGGGGTCAAAGGCAGCAGATGACTGGGGCACACTTGCTTGCTTACGTGTGAGGGTCAAGAGGCTGCTACAGACAGGGGCATGCATGCTTTCTCAGGTGGGAGAGGGATAAGGCAGCCACGACTGGGGTGCACATGCTCACTCCAATGGGATTCCCCCTCTAGTGCCTGAGGAGGCAGGGGCTGGTTGGAGGCTGAGACAGACTGAGGCGTGCTCGCTCTGGTGGGAATCTCTCCCAGTGCCTGCAGAGGCGGGTTGGCATGTGGGGAGAGAGTCTGCAGTGGTGGCTGCAACCCTTGTGCAGCATTCAACAATGGTCCCTTACTCCCAAGGCAGACATCACTTCCTCCAGGAGCATTCCCAGCTGTGGAATTCCTCACTCCTGACGCCTCAGGCTCTCTCCGTGCTGCCAATATCAGTCCTCTCTCTGGTCCACTCTCCTAATCCCACACTTCAGCACCCAGCCCCTGCCAGCATTGGTGGACAACCATCTCAGGCTGGGGCACCTAGGGCTGTGGCACAGACTGCCTGTGCAAGTCTCACTCTGTCCTGCCTGCCACAGACTGGCCTCTGTACTTTCTTACACTAGCCCCCAAAGCCCCCTCTCTATTTCAGCGTATCTCGCCACTGGTGAGGGTGTCTCTCTGGGTGTGGTAACCCCTCCTTTCCTTCAGCTTCCCACCAAGTGTGTGGGTCCCATCCTGTTTCCTCTTTTCTTTTTCTTCCCTTTCTCTCCTTCGTCCTATCCAGTTATACTGGGATCTTTTCCTGTCCTTTTAGGTCTCCAAGGCCCTCTGCTAGTGTTCAGCAGGTGCTCTGTGCAAATTTTTCCACTTGTAGTAGTATTCTTGATGTATTTTGGGGGAGAGATGAACCCCAGGTCCTCCTATTCTGCCATCTTGATCTCCTTGAATTACTACAGCTTTGAAATCAGGAGGTATGATGCCTCTGTTTTGATTCTTCTTTTTCATGATTGCTTTGGTTATTTGGGGTCTTTTGTGGTTCCATACATATTTAGCATTCTTTTTTCTATTTGTGTGATAAATGTCATAGGGCTATTTGATTTTGGATAGCTGAGACTGTCAGGAAAGCAAGTGATGAGGAAAAGTTGGTGAGAAGGTGTAGGCATGGCAAGAGAGACAGGTGGCAAGAAGCAGGAAGGCAAGGAAGTTCCCAAAGTTTACTTTCCTTCCAATCACTCATTTCTGGTTCTGATCCCCATGCATCCCTCATGACCATTTCCAGTGGCCAAAGTCTGTGTTTCTCATTTCCACTCAGCCTCAAGTCAATGTTTTTCAACTTGACCCTTCTCAGCTGCTCCTGGCTCAAGCTGGCTTGTCTCCTGTGACTTGGATGCATTAAAGAAGACCTTTCTAATTTTTATTGGAGTAGAGTTGATTTACAATGGTGTGTTAATTTCTACTATACAAGAAAGTGAATCAGTTATACATATACATATATCTATTCTTTTTCAGATTCTTTTCCTATTTAGGTTATTATAGACTATTGAGCTCCCTCTGCTATACAGTAGGTCTTTGTTGATTATCTATTTTATACATAGTAATGTGTATATGTTAATCCCAAACTCCTCATTTATCCATCCCCCTGCCATCTTTCACCTTTGGTAACCATAAGTTTGTTTTCTAAGACTGAGTCTGTTTCTGCTTTGTAAATAAATCAATTTGTATCATTTTTTTAGATTCCACATAGAAGTGATATCATATAATATTTCTCTTTGTCTGATTTACTTCACTTAATATGATAATCTCTAGGTCCATCCATATTGCTGCAAATGATATTTACTTCATTCTTTTTAATGGCTGAGTCATATTCTATCGTATATATGTATCATATTTTTTCTATGTATGGTAATGTCAAAATATATAATACATTTTCTCACATATTATTTTTTTTAATTTTTAAAAAATTTTATTGGAGTATAGTTGATTTACAATGTTGTTCTAGTTTCAGGTATACAGCAAAGTGATATCATGATATTTGTCTGTCTCTGACTTACATCACTTAGTATGAAAATCTCTAGGTCCATCTGTGTTGCTGCAAATGGCATTATTTCTTTTTTCTGGCTGACTAATATTCCATTGTATACATGCGTATATTCTTTATCCATTCCTATGTTGATGGACATTTAGATTGCTTCCATGTCTTGACTATTGTAAATAGTGCTGCAATGAATATTGGGGTGCATATATCTTTTCGAATTGTGGTTTTCTCCAGATATATGCCCAGGAGTCAGATTGCTGGATCATATGGTACTTCTATTTTTAGTTTTTTAAGGAACCTCCATACTGTTCTCCATAATGGGTGTACCAACTTACATTCCCACCAAAAGTGTAGGAGGGTTCCCTTTTCTCCACACCCACTCCAGCATTTAATGTTTGTGGATTTTTTTATGATGGCCATTCTGACGAGTGTGAGGTGTTACCTCATTGTAGTCTGGATTTGCATTTCTCTAATGATTAGTGACGTTGAGCATCTTTTCATGAGCTTTTACCCATCTGTATGTCTTCTTTGAAGAAATGTCTACTTAGATCTCAGACCATTTTTTGATTGTGTTGTTTGTTTCTTTTTTATATTGAGCTGCATGACCTGTTTGTATATTTTGGAGATTAATCCCCTGTGGGTCACTTCATTTGCAAATATTTTCCTCCTTTCAGTGGGTTGTCTTTTTGTTTTGTTTGTGGTTTCCTTTGCTGTGCCAAAGCTCTTAAGTTTCATTAGGTTGAATTTTTTATTTTTAATTTTATTTTCATTACTCTAGAAGGGGGTCAAATAAGATCTTGCTGCAATTTATGTCAAAGAGTGTCCTGCCTATATTTTCTTCTAAGTGTTTATAGTATCTGGTCTTACATTTAGATCTTTAATCCATTTGAGTTTATTTTTGTGTATGATGATAGAGAATATTCTAATTGCATTCATTTACATGTAGCTGTCCAGTTTTCCCAGCCCCACGTATTGAAGAGACTCTCTTTTCTCCATTGTATATTCTTGCTTCCTTTGTCATAGATTAGTTGACCATAGGTTCATGGGTTTACCTCTGGACTTTCTATCATGTTTCATTGATCTATATTAATGTTTTTTTCCAGTACCATACTGTTTTGATTACTGTAGCTTTGTTGTATAGTCTGAAGTCAGGGAGTCTGATTCTTCCAGCTCCATTCTTCTTTCTCAAGATTGCTTTGATATTCGGGATCTTTTATGTCTCCATACAAATTTTAAGATTTTTGTTCTAGTTCTGTAAAATATTCCCTTGGTAATTTGATAGTGATTGCATTGAATCCATAGATTGCTTTGGGTAGTATAATCATTTTGACAATATTGATTCTTCCAATCCAGGAACATGGTATATCTCTCAATCTGTTTGTGTCAACTTTGATTTCTTTCATCAGCATTTTGTAGTTTTCTGAGTATAGGTCTTTTGCCTCCTTAAGTAGGTTTATTCCTAGGTATTTTTTTCTTTTTGATGTGATGGTAAATGGGATTGTTTCCTTAGTTTCTCTTTCTGATCTTTCATTTTTACTGTATAGGAATGCAAGAGATTTCTGTGTATTAATTTTGTATTCTGCAGCTTTACCAAACTCACTCATGAGCTCTAGCAGTTTTCTGGTAGCATCTTTAGGATTTTCTATGTATCCTGTCATGTCATCTGCAAACAGTGACAGTTTTACTTCTTTTTCAATTCATATTCTTTTATTTCTTTTTCTTTTCTGATTACTGTGGCTAGAACTTCCAAACTATGTTGAATAAAAGTGGCAAGAATGGACATCATTCTCTCGTTCCTGCTCTTAGAGGAAGTGCTTTCCCTTCTTCACCATTGTGAATGTTTGCTGTGGGTTTGTCATATATGGCCTTTATTACGTCGAAGTAGGTTCCCTGTATGTCCACATACTGGAGAGTTTTTATCACAAATCAGTGTTGGATTTTGTCAAAATCTTTTTCTGCATCTACTGAGATGATCATATTGTTTTTATATTGCAATTTATTAATGTGATGTATCACATTCATTGATTTGCCTATATTGAAGAATCCTTGCATCCCTGGGATAAAATTCCACTTGATCATGGTGCATGATGCTTTTAATGTGTTGTTGGATTCAGTTTGCTAGCATTTTGTCGAGGATTTTTGCATCTATGTTTATCAGGGGTATTGGCCTGTACTTTTTTTGTGTGTGTGATATCTTTGACTGGTTTTGGTATCGGGGTGATTATGGCCTTGTAGAATAAGCTTAGGAATGTTCCTTCCTCTGCAATTTTTTGGAAATTTTCAGAAGGATAAGTCTTAACTCTTCTCTAAATGTTTGATGGAATTCATCTGTGAAGCCATCTGGTCCTGGACTTTTCTTTGTTGGATATTTTCTAATCACGGTTTCTATTTCAGTACTTTTGATTTGTCTGTTCACATTTTGTATTTCTTCCTGGTTCAGTCTTAGAAGGCTGTACCTTTCTAAGAACTTGATTTCTTCTAGGTTGCCCATTTTATTGGCATATACTTGCTGTAGTTGTCTCTTCTGATCCTTTGTATTTCTGTGGTATTTGTTGTAACTTCTCCTTTTTCGTTTCTAATTTTATTGTTAATCTATTTCATTTATTTCTGTTGTGATCTTTATGATTTGTTTCCTTTTACTAACTTTGGGTTTTGTTTGTTCTTCTTTCTCTAGTTGCTTTAGGTGTAAGGTTAGGTTGTTTGAGACTTCTCTTGTTTCCTGAGGTAAGATTGTATCACTATATATTACCCTCTTAGAATTGCTTTTGCTCTGTCCCATAGGTTTTGGATCATTGTGTTTTCATTGTCATTTGTCTGTAGGTATTTTTTAATTTCCTCTTTGATTTCTTCACTTATCCATTGGTTTTTTATTAGCATATTGTTTAGCCTCCATATGATTGTGTTTTTGTAGTTTTTTTCTTACAGTAGATTTCTAATTTCATAGTGTTGTGGTCGGAAAAGATGCTTGATAGGATTTCAGTTTTCTTAAATTTACTGAGGCTTGCTTTGTGGCCCAACATGTGATCTACCCTGGAGAAAGTACCATGTGTACTTCAAAAGAATATATATTCCGATGTTTTTGGATGGAATGCTCTATAAATATCAAGTAAAAGTCCAACTGGTTTAATGTGTCATTTAAGACCTGTGTTTCCTTATTGATTTTCCTGTGGATGATCTGTCCATTGATGTAAGTTGGGTGTTAAAGTTTCCCAGTATTATTGTCTTACTCTCAGTTTCTCCTTTTATGTCTGTTAGTGTTTGCCTTATATATTGAGGTGCTCCGATTTTGGGTGTATATATATTACAATTGTAAGATCTTCTCCTGGATTGATCAATTTGTTGTGTCCTTCTTTGTCTCTTGTAACAGTCTTTATTTTAACATCTATTTTGTCTGATATGTGTACTGCTACTTCAGCTTTCTTTTGATTTCCATTTGCATGGAATAACATTTTCCACCCGCTCATTTTCAATCTGTATGTTTCTCTAGATCTGAATTGGGTCTCTTTAGACAACATATATCTTTTTCTTTGTTTATTGTTTTTGTATTCATTCAGCCAGTCTGTGTCTTTTGGTTGGAGCATTTCATCTGTTTATATTATGGGCAGAGCTGTGTGGGTCCTGTTGGTTGTTTGGCCTGAGGTGACCAGGCACTGGAGCCTACTGGCTTTTGGGGGGGCTCAAGCCAATGACTACTCCCTGATACCTCCACCACCAGTGTCCTTGTCCTTAGAGTGAGCTGCAGCCGCCTCCCAGCTCCCCAGTAAACCTTGCAAGAATAGCAGGTAGGTCTGGTCCAGGCTCCTGTGAAGTTACTGATTTTTCCCTGGGTCCCAGTACGCATGAGACCTTGTGTGTACCCTCCAAGAGCAGAGTCTCTGTTTTCCACAGTTCTATGGAGCTGCTGCAATCAAGCCCCGCTGACCTTTTAAGTCAAATGCTCTGGTGGCTCCTCTTCATAGTGTCAGACCCCCAGCTTGGGAGCCTGACATAGGGCTCAGAACTCACACTTGTGGGAGAACTTCTGCAATGTAATTATTCTCCAGCTTGTGGGTCACCCACCCAGGGGTATAGGATTTCATTATATCATGAGTGCTCCCTTCCTACCATCTCATTGTGATGTCTTCTTTATGTCTTTGGATGTAAAATATATTTTTGGTAGGTTACGGTCTTTTTCATCAATGGTTGTTCAGCAGTTATTTGTGATTTTGGTGTTCTCATGAGAGGAGGTGAGTTCAAGACGTCTCTACTCTGCCATCTTATCCCTTCTCTCCACATGGGCTTTCTTTGATCTTTTAAAATTATATTTCTTTCTTCTCTTCTAACTGTGTATTTCAAAATTCCCATCCTCCAAGTTACTTACTCTTTCTTCCACCTTGTCTGCCCTGCTTCAGATACTCCCTATTGCATTCTTCTTATCATTCATTGAATTTTTCAGCTGCAGGCTATCTGTTTGGTTCTTTTTTTAAAATTTCCATCTCTTTGGCAAATAACCCACTTAGTTCATATATTTTATTCCTGAATTCATTGAGTTGTCTTTCTGAGTTTTCATGTGACTCACTGAGCTTCTCACAACTGCTGTTTTGAATTCTTTATCACTTAGATCACAATATTCTGTGCCTTTGAGTTTGTACGCTTGAGAATTATCAGTTTCTTTTTTGATGCTATTATTTCCCTGCGTGGTTATTTTCATTTTAGTTATGCAATGCTGCTTTCATATTTGAAGTAGCAGACATCACCTTCACTCTTTGCCTTCAGCAGATGTGGTGTTATGTTCTATGGTGTTATTATCTCAGTTTTTCTTCTGTGCTTGTGAAGGATTATTTGCTCCTCTCTTCTTGCTTCCCTTTGTAGACAAAATTTTAAGCTTTTATCTTTTATCTAGTCCTTACAATACACCAGGCTGGCTTTTGAAACCCCTCTTTTGTTTTCCACTATAGACAAGTTTGTGATGTCCCTCTTGCCAACCATCATATCCTGTCTTCAGACCCCACTCCCTGTCTACCAGAACTTGTTCTTCCAGATGCACTTGGGAGCACACAGGAGCCAGTAGCAGAGTGGGACGTGTGGGTTTGGCATTCGTGCCCACCTGGGTTGCCAGTGGACCTGGTAGGGAGATCCCTGGGGATAGTACTCCCAGAGGGTCATGGGATGACTTCCTGCTCAGCACAATCCCTTTAATATACCTTAAATTTTTATCCCCACCTTAGTACTAGAACTCCCACCTTAGTACTAGAGGTGCTGGTGCAAAGAGATGGATTTCTCCGACCCTGACTGATCAGATGAAGTAGCTGGGTACTCACTCACTGCTTTTCTTTTCCCCTACAGAAGCGGTCACCTCCACCAGATAAATCATTCCCATTCAGTGTTTTCTTGGGGGAGGCCAGCACAGGAAAACTTTCTCTTACCATCTCTGCTGCAACCAGACTTGTATTTTTCTTTTACTTTTCCTTCCAGTGATGTACTGGATTCTCCCCTCAGGAATGTCAGACTTCTGCAAGTTCTTCCATGGGTGAGTACCTGCCCAGCTCAGCATCACCTCATTTTTTCCTTGCTAGCAAACTGAGGAGTCTAAGCAGTTTCTCTGGCTCTGCTAATTCTTCAGCCATATAGAGGTTTTTCTGTTCCTACCAGCTTTGCTCAGGAGTGAATTTCCTCCCAAGTCCTTGGGAGTAAGGTGCTAGGTCCCAAGGTCCCGGATCCCAGGAACCTGGAGCCCAGAATGGAGTAGGGGAGGCAGTACTCTGGTACATACAAGACCCCTTATTTCCACTGGAACTTCCTGGACCCTCTGTCATGTCTTCCAGGTGGCGGTGTAAGTGAGGCAAAGCAGGAAAGGCAGCATCCTCCTTGCTTGTGTTAAGTCTGCAGCCTGCTGGTTTCTGCTTTGAGCTGTAGATGCAACAGGGGTAGCAGCTGGTGTAGGGATTGCAGCAAGTGTGTAAGCAAGTGCTTTCTAAGAGTTAGAGCAGACAGAGAGCTAGATATGAGCAGAGAAAAGGGGGGTCATGGACGGAGTGGCAGGAAACCATACATCTTGTGAATGACAGGGGTTCTTGGGCAGACAAAGAAAAGCAGAAACCTCTGGACTGACAGGAAACCATATATCTGTTGTGACAGGGGTCCTAGAGGCAGACAAAGAATGGTGGCAAAAGGTGAGAATCCCTGGTGTTGGAATGTAACTTTTTGCTCATTACAATAAAATTAACCTTGCAGATAAGAAGTTCCCATCATGCACCAAGGCCGTGACTCTTCTAATCAAGACCAGATAAGAACAAAAATCCCTCCTCCCCTCAAGAAGGTGTAGCTGGGATAAATAATCAGGAAATACCCCCCTCCCTCCCCAGTGAATATTCCACCCAAACGTTTTTAACCAGTTTGCCAAAGGAACTCAGGGCAGCTACTCACATGAGCCTGCTTGCTCTCCTTTCTGAGAGTGTATTATCGCTTAATAAATCCTCACTTTGCTTTCTTGGCCTCCGTGTCCTGTCTCTGAATTCTTTCTTCAACGAGACAAGAACCTACTTTCTGGTAATATAAGTGGCACAATGTTACATACACAAACACAAGGTTGGTTTTACCATCCTCTAGTTCAGAAGTCGTTCTTTACTGGTAGCGGGGATGCTGTGGAATGTGGGTGATGTGCAGACCTGATCCTACTACACCACTGTCACTCACCAACAGGTTCTGCTGTGGTTATGGACAAGATGATGGGTCATCTGAGAGGAAACCAGGCCACTACACTTCTCAACCTTGTGCTGAGGCCAGGCCCAGAGCCTGCTCTACTAGCTGCAGGACCCCTGGGGACTGAGGGATAAATATAAGACTTGGCGGGGGGGGGGGGGGGGGGGGGGGATGCGGACCACATCTCCTGAAGAGGGTTAAGTGCATCCTTCGAGCAGCTGGAAGCACTGGAGGCAGAAAAGTAACAACCTATTACCACTTGAAATAAAAGTCACTTCTGTATTTGCCCTAGGCCTGCCTTCGTAAAAACTACATTTGCTTGTCAAAAGCATTTGTATTTAGAAACATTTCAAACAAACATTAAAGTAGAAAGAAGAATATATGGACCTCTTCTTATATCCACCACCCAGTTGCATAACTACCACATTTGCTTCATCTCTGTCCATTTCTTTGCTGAACTCAATCCCAAAGAAAATCCTAGACAACTTGCCATTCCACACCTACATAACTCAGGAAGGAGTTTCTAAAAAACATGGGCATTTTCTTACAGAATTTCAGGACCTTGTCACATCCAACAATATTAACAGTAATCCTTGGTAGTGCTTAATGCCTGGTGCATAATTAAATCTCCATGATGGATGTAAATATATCTTTTTAGTGCTAGTTTTTGGATTTGGAATCTAAATAAGGCCCACTCAGTCCCCTTGCTGTCTGTACCTCTCCCCATGCCAGGGGTGCATTCTCGTGGTATTTCCTTCCGGTAGAAATGAGCTCTAGAGTCCACTTTTGCTTTCTGTTTTCTAATCATCATTGTAGTTGAAGGACACTGCATTTGCTTGTTATTTACTCAGATGCTGTTTATAACTCAGAGGACAGCATTCTTGTCCCTGGAAGTGCCACACATAGAATTTGGGATGTTTCCCTTGTTGACTGAACCAACATTGCACAACCTAAAAGTGAAGAATTATGTTTTATTTGGTGGTCTTACTGAGGACTAATAGCCAGGACACAGCCTCTCTGATAGCTCTGAGGAACAGTTCCAAAGGAGTAAAGGAGGAGCCAGGATATATAGGAGATTTTGTGGAAAAAAAACAACATGTAGTCGAACATCAAAAGATTACCGCTAATCACACAAAAAATGCAGACAACTCAAGTTAATA